>NC_137612.1:4916081-5166081 GCF_963280865.1 Gymnoscopelus braueri | reverse complement strand
GATGACTCTAGGGCACCCCGGCAGCCTCGACAATCAGGCCGTACAGAGCAGATACCAGCACATTCAGAGTGGCTACAACACCATCAGTTCCTCCAAAAGCGACATGAAATATCAAACTCTGTCTGGACCTGGTGGAGGAGGAGGAGGAGGAGGAGGAGGAGGGGGAGGGGGTGGAGGTGGTGGGGGAGGAGGTATGAGTATGATGATGAATGACAATGAATCTATGAAGGGAAGCTCCTGGTCCACGATGACCATGGGTCATCCAAGGCAGGTGATCTCGAGGGGCTCGGCCACCCTCGACAGGCCCATGCTCAAGTCCAAGTCCGTCCAGCAGGAACTGACCTGCAACTACCTGCAGGTTGGGCGAAGGGTGAGTACAACTCATGTGGTTTTAAAGGCAACACACCATGAATTTCATTTTTTTTTGGGGGGGGGGGGGTATTTTTTGGGCTCCCCAGTGTCTCTTGTACCCCAAAAAATATTTTTTTTTTAACATTCAGTCATTCATTCTCATTTCAGAGATTTTCAGAATGGGCGTGTCTGAACAGGCCATTTCAGAATGGCAATGCAAGTGACATCACTTGCCTTGCCATTGCATTGATGATGGCCAGACAGAATTGCTCAGTAGCCCCCCCCTGCCCAAAAGGACGTTTTGGTATTGCAGCTGAAAGTGCTGTATAAGCCGGAGACAATTGACTTGGGATGAGTATATCTGAGTGATGATTTAGGCTCAAACCTTTTGAAAAAGGTTTGAGGGACATACACCATATGATATTAAATATCAATTTATTTATTTTTAATTCATGGTGTAGATCCTTTAATATTGACCTTGAGATACCATACACCCACTAACTTGCGCTCACGTAAAGTCCTTTTGGGCTCTCTTATTTATTTAACGACCCAGCTGCAGCCTTCCTGCAGGCTCCGGTCGAAACGTCCATGAACCAAATGACATGTCCATTTAGTTCCATTTTTACACTCTCTCAGTGTTAAATTAACACTGAAAATTTTACAGTGTAGATTGGGGACCCAAATATTTGTATATATTTTTTTTTTAAAGGTTCCATTTGTACACTCTCAGAATTACAGACCCGTAAGGGTCCATTTGGACTCCTGGTGGGCCCGGGACCAGACGTTGAGAACCAGTGTTTTAATGCAGTGGTTCTCAACCTTTTCAGGCCGCGACCCCCCAAAATAATCAATTTGAACTGGGGACCCACCACCCTGACAAGCACTTGGAATTGTAGGCATTACATTTAGGTTGACTTGGTTCCACAGATAAATATTGTGAAAATAGCTGATCTTTTAGCTCACACCGCCTCGCGTTACGAGGCATTGTGAGCTTATAGATCAGCTATTTTCAAAATGTTTGCCCCTTTCTTATATTATTTGACAATTTGGCCAATGTGTGACCAGTTTTTGGTCTATTTTTGGGGGTATTACATTAAATTGTCACACACTGTCATCTGGGGACCCCCCAAAAATCAGTGCCCCAGGTTGAGAACCAGTGTTTTAACCCATTGAGACCTGAAGCCAATTCTACATGTCTCCTAAATCTCAACAGTCTTCTGAAAAACACATGTTTCTATATCAGTGGTGCTCAATCTTTTTCATGTCAAGGACCCCCAAAATTATATGTATTTGGCCGCGGACCCCCATCAAAATATGTTGTTCCAGGGACCCCCCAGAAGCAACTATTTGAGTAAAAAATGTTCGCTTTAAAAATATATATATTCAAAGATTTTCACACATTTTCTCAATTTTTCAAAAATAGCAGATCTACAAGCTCGTAGCGCGGCACTCGGTGCCGCGCTATGAGCTTGTATATCTGCTATTTTTGAATAGCCAAAGTGTAAAATAAAGCTTTTTAGCTCAAATCTAAAAATGACACAGTTCCAGGTCTTAATGGGTTAATGGACCTGCACGGCTGTTTCTAGGGGGACTACAGCGGCACGTTGGGCCGCGGCAGCGGCGGGGGGCCCAGTGAGATCCCCTGTCGGCGGATGCGCAGTGGCAGCTACGTGAAGGCCATGGCCGACCTGGAGGACAGTGACGACTCGGACGGGAGCCCCAAACCCTCGCCAAAGAGTGCTGCTCGTCGCCAGAGCTACCTCAGGGCCACCCAGCAGTCTCTGCAGAGCGACCAGCAACCCACACGCAAGTAAGAGACCACATGATGCTGAACTGAGAGACAACAATGTATACTGTAAATTATTATGCAGTATATGCAGTGGTGGAAAAAGTACTCAAATTCTTTACTTAAGTAAAAGTACCAATACTGCAATATAAAAATACTCTGTTACAAGTAAAAGTCTAGAATTCAAAATTTACTTGAGTAAAAGTACAAAAGTATTGGCATCAAAATGTACTTCGAGTACCAAAAGTAAAAGTACTAAATATTTGAAAATAGCCGATGTACAAGCTCACAACGCGTCGCGATGCGACGCGTTGTGAGCTTGTAGATCGGCTATTTTCAAATATTTAGTAGCCTAGGTATAAAATAGGGCTAAAGTGGTTAATGTATGTTTTATAATATCATAATTTATATCTGCAAAGTAACTAGTAACTGAAGTTTTCAAATAATTGTAGTGGAGTAAAAGTACAATATTTGCCTCCGAGATGTAGTGGAGTAGAAGTAAAAGTATTGGAAATTGGAAATACTCAAGTAAAGTACAAATACCTCAAAATTGTACTTAAGTACAGTACTTAAGTAAATATACTTAGTTACTTTCCACCACTGGAGACAACAATGTATACTGTAAATTATTATGCAGTATATGCTGAAGTATTTAAAAGCAAGGACATGAGCCAGATATTAACATTTGAACGTCCTTCTGTGCTGGTTTCACTGACACACATACTAAGTTAGGAATTTTGTTATTGAGGTGGCTTGGCACAAGTGTTCACCAATCAAGGAAACAAGAATGACTAAGCCGACGGATTCAAGTGACTTCCTTCTTCTTTATGCGAGCGAGTGAGCACTCACGCACGCACGCACACACACAGACACACTGACACACAGACACACGCGCACGCACACGCACATGCACATGCACATGCACATGCACATGCACATGCACATGCACATGCACATGCACATGCACATGCACATGCACATGCACATGCACATGCACATGCACATGCACATGCACATGCACATGCACATGCACATGCACACCAACACACCAACACACACACACACACACACACACACACACACACACACACCAACACACACACACACACACACCAACATATGCATGCCCAAGTGCACATTTGGTGGCTCACACACACACACACACACACACACACACACACACACACACACACACACACACACACACACACACACACACACACATGAATGCCCAAGTGCACATTTGGTGGCTCACACGCGCGCACACACACACACACACACACACACACACACACACACACACACACACACACACACACACACACACACACACACACACACACACACACACACACACACACACACACACACACACTGTCGGACACACAGTCGGACACACACATTGACTCAGTCACCCAAGCTGTGCTTACTCACGTGTAGAATGAAGTGGCGTCAGATTCCCTACAGTCAACCACATGCCAGTGTCAACACCGCCATCTCCTCAGCAACTGATGGTCCAACAATATGAGAGTCTGGCTGAGACCATAACGATGCCAACTCACCCCCAAACCAGTCACATCTTTCTCTTATTAACTGGACGTGTGCCTCATTGTTAAAATATTGGGTAGCTTTGTGTTTCGATGGACCATTTGCCCCATACACAGAGGACCATCGAGCGCAGTGGTTCTAAAAGTGGTGCCTTGGGTCGGAGACCACCAGGGGTTCCCCAACGAAATGTGTTAATTTAGCATCAAAACCCGAGATCTAAAAGCTTACAACGCGTCGCAATGTGATGCGTCGTGAGCTTGTAGATCTATTTTCAAAACATTTTAACAACACAAATCATGTATGGCGGTCCCTGGCAGTGGCACCAACACAAATCATGTATGGGGTCCCTGGCACAAAGTATTTTCAGATGGGGGTCCGCAGCCTAATACATATTGATAGGGGATGGATTTCCAATGAGGCCAACTACAATATAATCACTCATAGAATAAAGCAAAGCGCTGGCGTCTATTTTGGATATGTTTCAGTATGAAGGCTTTAACCACTGGTTTAAATGTGTTGCTTTGCAATGTGTGTTGTGAGCTTGTAGATCTACATCTTTTTTTATCTGACATTTTTGCGTACAATGACATGCCCAAAATAGTGACACCAGAGCTAAAGTGGTTTATATGTGGTCATGAACTCAGAATTAACCAGAAAAAGTGCTCCTCGGAGCAAAATTTCACTGAAATCGCACCCTGTGTTCATGATTTGAGGCATTTTGTTCAAAACGGAGCACGCCTGCAAACTTTGGAAGCCAATCTTAGCCAATCAGGATGGAATATGAAAAATCTGAAAGACCTGTTTCGATTAATGACTATAGAGATACTGTGTACCGCGTGATGTTTGGACAAAATATGTAGGAGTACTGTCAAAAAATGTGTTTTGCAAAAATCGGCCTCCTGGTGGCGCTAGCACAGGCCCATCTGAAGAATTTGGGGCAGAGGTTCTGCTCTGGCATCCAGGGAGTGTGTGTGCACAGTTTCGCTGCGATCAAGCCAACGGTGACGGAGATTAGCTGTTCACAGACGGAAGGACGGACACACGGACACACAGACACACAGACACAAGGACGGACGGACGGACGGACGGACGGACGGACGGACGGACGGACGGACGGACGGACGGACAGACGGACAGGGTGCAAAACATAATCTCGGCCATGCCTTTCGGCCTGGCGGGACAACAAAAGCAATGCAATCACACTAGCTAAAATAAATAGGCTTTACAATAAATCAGCATGCCATGCATGTAATGAAATGCTTCCTTGGTTGAAATCAAAGTTTGCACTTTTCAGCTACACAGTATTTCCGCTTGAAGCTTTCAGTTCATAATCTCAAAACGCAAAATGTAGTTTTGACTTAATCAGACTGAAGAGTATTGGTATGGAAAAAGCCAATTATGGTAAATGAACACAAGAGGGCAACATCACATGCTGCACAAACAAACAAACACACACACAGACAGACACATGTACGTACGCACGCACGCGCACACATATACACACACATACACACACACACACACACACACACACACACACATACACACACACACACACACACACACACACACACACACACACACACACACACACACACACACACACACTTAATAACGCCATTAACCCCTTAAAAACATACGATAGTTTTGATTTACCTACAGAGATTTCTGTTCAGAATCACAAAGATTTAAACTCCCGTCAAAGCATGCTTGAATGACTAACCCTGCTCCCACTGCAATCCCTGACCGCCCCACCCCGCAACCCCCTTCGTGGTCTGCACCACCCTGACTGAACATGAGCAGCAGAGCCCTGGATTACACCTTGTTCCAAATGGAGATGGACGGCCTGTGGTCTCCGCTCCACAGTATGTCCACTCTGCACCAGCTGGGCAGGTCAATGAGCAGGTCAGTGATAGGCTTGCCAGTTACTACCTGGAGGTGTGGTGCAATGGCTTGTTCCTGATTGGACAACATCCAATGCGTCGCCTTGCACTGACCCTCTCGGACGCTTTTAAAAATTCCGCCATGGCAAACTTCAAATGCAGACTCCATGCTCCCGCCAGACGTCAACGTGTCTCAAGCTCCTTTGATCCCATCCGCCCTGTTGCTTTTAGGTAAACGGTACCCCATGCCCAGTTTGTGAATCCATGCCAGGAAGATGCCCATGTGTGTGTGTTCCGGAACATCTTCACATGGCAGTGCACTGTCATGTTCCTATCACTGTGTGCCAACAAAGATAACAGAAGAAAGTAGATGTGTTTCTATTCATTAAAGCTGGTATTCACATATATTTCTAATGTTAAGAAAGAAAAACCGGTGCGCTTCCTCTGGATGCCTTCTTAGTTTAGGCAGTGGGTGCTCAGCTATGTATACAAATCAAATCAAAAACCACCTAAGTGGAAAGAGCGGCACAGGAGTGACGCTCTTTTGATTTGATATTTCTAATGTTCTTTGGCATTGGCACCATGATGGTTTAGAGACAGTTTGTGCATTCGCGTGGCCTCATATCATTGGCTTTGCATGCTCAGAGGCTACAATGATGAATGTTCAAACTAGATCACATTGGAGATTTGTGTTTATGGTGACTGTTAATGAATGTGAATATTAAAGGGATGACTTAGAGGTGTTATAGACAACATTCAGCCGCTAGATGTCTTTATTATGCTACACATCACAACACCTCTGTTGCATAAGGTGTCTATGTCTATTGGGCAGCTCTCATGCAGTTTGCATAATTGTATAAGGTTGTGCCTGCCTCTAAGCGTCTCTTTAGGGAAATAAGTACCTTCCCCAATGAAAATGGAAACAACATGGATAAACAAAACAATCATTTTGGACCCCACCAAATGATTTAAATAATTATTTCACAATTTTAAAAGCTATGTAGATATATTAACTTTTTTTTATATATTATTATTATTATTATTCATCTACATAAAATTGTTATCAATATCACCTTTAACCATTTAGACCTGGAAAGCCTATACGTTGTTGTTATAACCTTTCAATGCGGGAAAGCATCTCTGTCATTTTAGTTTCTGCTATAGATATAGCTACATGATTTTATTTGTATGTTTTGTCTACAAAATGTTAGTTTTTCAGAAAACTTCTCCCTATCTGTTTTTAACATTCCATTTTCTCTTTACCTCTCTCTCTCTCTCTCTCTCTCTCTCTCTCTCTCTCTCTCTCTCCATGAAAAAGTTATGTCTTGAACCTTCCTAACATTCGTGTACTATTATGCTTTAAATGTTTACACCTCTAACACGTTGTTGTTTTGTCTTTTTCTTTCTTCCCTCTCATCCTCCTCCTCCTCCTCTGCTTGCTGTTGTTCCTCCCAGCTGTCTTCCATCTCTCAGAGAACTCTCTACCAACCGTAGCTTAGACAACCTGGACTGCATCACCGGGTCAGGCTCGTCCTTCCCACACTGGGAGGATGACGACCTCAGTCAGGCCTGCAGCACCTTGGGCAGGAGAAGCTGCATGGAACAGGTCAGAGCCTATATATGTACTGTGTCAAATGTTGTGACGCTGCAATGTCCTGTGTGGGATTTGAATCCCGCAAGAGAGACCACATATGTACCACTTTTTCAAGATGGAATCCCCACTTGGCCAGGGGAAATATTTTGCTTTTGAGATTGAGGCAGTACTACTTAAGTCAACCAGTATCCGACCAAGTATCCGAACCCGACACCAAAGAGTCAAAACTTCTCAATGGAAGAGTAGGGAGACCACTTCTAACCACTGCAGATGTACTATTTACATACAGATTGGTTAAAGTAATGTTTTATTCTTTAATCACTTAAATCCCAGCATCAGTATTGTGGGGAAAGCGTTTGCTGAAAACAGCTGATCTACAAGCTCACAATGCGACGCAACGCATTTTGTAGTAGTAGTAGTACTACTACACAATATTGAGCCCTGAGGGACTCCGGTTATCCATATGGGGCTTAAGTGGTTAAAATAAGGACCAAAATGGACTACATGAGTCAATTTTGTTACATTTGTACACTCTCTGAGTTGCAAATGGATAAATGAACACTGAGGATTTTACTGCGTATTTATTTGTAGCTTGATTATATCCCAAAATGTAATCTGGCTGAACTCTTGTGCTCGTCTGTCTCTCTCACTTATAATTAACGAGTTAGGATTGTGTTTGCATCTCTTTTGAATTGACATCACTTAGCTCCAAGAAGACTTTCCTCTTCCAAATTATTCCTAGTCGTTTCCAAGAACCCTTTCCTCTGCCTTGAGCTGCCAAGCCCTGTTCCTCCTGTAAGAAGTAGCATTTTCACAAATACTGCAGCAGCAGCTCAACTGAAATGAATGAAAATTATCTCCCATTGAAAAAGAAAAAAAAAAGAAAATTCCATTTTCCATTTGCCATACCTCGTTAATATCCTGGGCCTGGGAGTGTAATACTAAATGACAGTGCTTCTTTCAGGTCCAATTCATCCACTGACATAAGAGCTCTTACCTCTCCACTGACAAGGTCACTGTCTCAAATGATGAACAATGTGCTGCACTGACTCCCATCTCTTTAAGCACGCTTGTCAAATGAAGCATCGAAAGCTATTAGCATAGGATTTGTACTCAATCTCTGGTAGTTTATTACATTCTAAGAATTCTGAGTGGAAGGTCTATTTGAAGAAATATGATTATGTGGTTACCCACTGGCATCCCTACTTTGGGCATGTCATTGTAGTAAAAAAATAGCAGATCTACAAGCTCTGCAACTTTGTAGATTGGCTATTTGGGGGGGGGGGGGGTGGGGGACGTTTTTGAACATTTTTGAACAATTTTGATAGGGTAAGTGTTGAATACAGGACAATACCAACAATAGAGGCTATATCAAGGAGTATACTTCTGTTATACCTTTGTGACATGACTTGTGTAATACTCAACTTGATTATTAATCAATTGATAATTAAATCAAAGTCATTCTTGCTTTGATGTGTTTATTTTTTAAGCCGTGTTAACCCTGTGTGTTTACTAACTACCTGTACCCCCCCAGCTGAGGGACCTAGAGATGAGCCATCACCAGCTGAGAGAAATGGAGATGAGCCATCAATTTGAGGACCGCGGCTCAGAGTCCACGTTCAGAGACTCCCGCTCGCAGTCCCAGGACAACCCGGAGCCTCCGGACCTGCCCATGCCGACGTGCTTCCGTTCCCGCAGCCACAGCTACCTGCGGGCCATTCAAGCCGGCTGCTCACAGGACGACGACACGGCGTCCATGGACTCCGAGTCGCCTCCGCCGACCGCCACCACCGTCCGCACCTACAGCGCCAGCACCGGTGAGTGACTGGAAAATACACGTGCAGTCAGTCAGAGCATGTTGTTGGTGGGACAAATCCCAGCTTTCACATGCTCAGCAACTACTGTACAGTCAGCCATGTGTCCTGAAGACAAGACATCGATTAAATAGGTATAAATAGGTATAAATAGGTATAAAGGTGGCTAATTCTTGAATGTGAAACGAGACGCAACCGTGATGGTGCACAAATGACCGTAATATTAAAGCCATTATCTAGACATGATCTGTGTACAAAATTCTAGATATAAATAAAAAAACAAAAGTTCAACTACATTAGCAAAAGCTTTTTTCCACAGTGGGAGTACAAGCTAGATCTAATGAGGATAAAAGTCATTACTATTACTATTTCATTATTCATTTAACATCCATAACTTGTCATTCTTATACCCGTCACGTGGGTCAAGTTGTTTTTATTTCATTTTATTATCATATTTTGATAGAAACCCACGCTCACTTAGACTTAAGTCCGACTCCTCCTGGGTGGGACACAAGTCCTCTAGAATGCACACACCAGCATTTTGGCTCTTTTGCCCACACTAGACAACCTTTCTGCCCCATGGAAGACTTGGAAAGAACAGTTCAGCTCTTACCTGATAACCACTGGCTTGGACAAAGCCCCGAAGGAACAACAACTTGCAATTTGTCTTCAGCGTTTGGTGACAGACAAACTACTCATCTTCCCCCCGCTCCCAGGTAACAACATTGTTCTGGGCTCACATGCTTTTAGGGGAAGAAATAACCTCAGGAACTGAACCATGGCAAAACTACTGTTGTGCAAACCCTTTAAAACTTTGCTCTGCTCAAGTGCACTTAAGTTATAAAAACATTTTGCCAGTTGCGGGCACCTATGGAGGGGATGCAATGTATGTAAACTACCTCAGTTTCTTAAAACAAAAATAGGCCTAATATCAGTGGGTCTACAGATCCTTTCACAAAATAATATTGTATGACTTTGATATGCAAGATGTGTATTTCTCCTTGGGAATTTGACACAGTAAAAAGTCATGAATTGAGCCTTTAAAGTTACAGAACAAAGGCCGCATTTACCCTGTTTACCTGTCTGTAGGTCCGACTCTACATCCTAGAAGTCATTAAATAGATCTTTGAAATTAACAACAAAAATATAGGCAAGATGTAGTCAACATCATTGTATGAAGGCACCTAAGGAACGACCTATCCCATCCACCACGGCTTATAAACTCAGATGGAGCGCTTGTTGTAACTGCCTTGTTTTCCATTTGTGTGTGTGTGTGTGTGTGTGTGTGTGTGTGTGTGTGTGTGTGTGTGCGTGTGCGTGCGTGCGTGCGTGCGTGCGTGCGTGCGTGCGTGCGTGCGTGCGTGCGTGCGTGCGTGCGTGCGTGTACCGCTCTATCTAAAACTGTGTGTACCGCTCTATTCCCGAGGCGCCACCACATAAGTGCAGATGCCGCGCTATGAGCTTGTAGATCTGCTATTTTTTTTTAAATGTGACATTTTTTTCAAATCTTTGAACATATATATAACTCAAATATTTGCTTCTGGGGGTCCCTGGAACAAAAATATGTTACAAATGTTAAAACATTTTTTATAAATATATATTTAAAGATTTGCACAAATGTTCATGATTTTTCTAAAAATAGCCAAATAAATCAAAAAATGACAGATACTTTCCTGGTCTAAATGGGGTTTTTTTTAAAGCCAGTTAAGCTATAACTAGGCTAAGTTTGAACTTAGTGTGAGATGGTGCAACTGGCCCCAGAACCACACGAGCTGTAAACTGCACTAAAATGTTCTTACCTCCGAGTGGCCACACAGCGGCGCTGTTGACCAAAGAGCTTTAAAGCGTTCTACTGCTACTGCCCCGCCTCCCTCGGTTCCTTATTAAAACAAAGGGCACCAGCGTTGCCATGTCCGCTTTTTATAAGCGACTTTGGGCTTATTTTTCTTGCTTGTGAGGTAGTTGCGGGTTATTGCGGTTTCTGGGGCTTGTTTCTAAAGTGTAGGTAGTTGCTTATTTAGGGCTGTTGTCTAATGTTGTTTAAACCAGTGTTTCTCAAACATTTTCATGGCAATTAAGGAGGAGCCGGCCCAAATAAATATGTATTTGTCCACGGACCCCCATCTAGAAGTATTTTGTGACCCATGTACCAGATTGTTGTTAAAATGTTCAAAAAACAATCAAAACGTTTCACTTTTTTCGCCCAATTTTTTTTTGTTGAAAATAGCAGATCTACAGGCTCACAACGCGTCGCGTTGTGCGCTTGTAGATCGGCTATTTTCAAATATCCGACGCTCGCTCATGTGGCCGATAGCCCCTAGTCACTTCTTTTGGGCTTGTTTTCATAGACCTGGTTGCTTATTTCTCTCGGAAAACCTGGCAACACCGAAAGGGCATCCAGACGCAGCTTTTCATGCCCCCTACAGACCTTACAGACGCGCTCGTGGTTCAGATCATCTCCATCAATCTGATCTGATCTGATCCAACAGAACTGTTAAGGTCCTTGCACACTGGTGCGTCTTTTCGTTGCGTTTTTTTTACAACAATGAAAAAAATTGAAAAAACAATGGAAAAAAAAAAAACGCAACGAAAAGACGCACCAGTGTGCAAGGACCTTAACTGTGCACTTTTTGAGATTTTCTTTCTTGTTATCTGTCTCATCCCGCTGGGTAAGTGTGTTTTATGTCAGTTAAAAAAAAAAGGTTTGCAATAGAAATGAGTCATAATGTTTCTTTTTTTTTTATGCCATTATTATAATCGCAATTCAACTTAATAACAACCATATAACCGAGTTAACTGAGTTTTTGTCTACTTGTCTTCGAGTCACTTAGGATACCTGTCGATCTAAAAACAAGATGTGTCCTACTTTTTCCACATAGTCCAACGTCACAGTGGTGGAACAAGTTCTCACATTTTTACTCAAGTACATTTTAAAGCAATACTGCAAATGCAATGTAGAAATACTCTGTTATAAAGTGCAAGTCCGGAATAAAAAATTTACTTGATTAGTACAAAAGTATTGGAATAAAAATGTACTTAAAGTGCCAAAAGTAGAAAGTACTCATTAGCAGAATGTCCCATTTCACAAGTTTTCAAATGTATAAAAATAATAGAAATATCAGATCTACAAGCCACAATGCATTGCAAAAATTTATGAAGTGGTTACTGTATGTTTTGTGATAATAATCAAAATCGACAAAGTAACTAGTAACTAAAGTTTTCAAATAATATCCTAGTAGTGGAGTAAACTACAATATTTGCCTCTTGAGATTTAGTGGAGTGGAAGTAAACGTATAGAAAATTGGAAATACTTCAGTAAAGTAAAAAATTACCTCAAAATTGTACTTATGTACAGTACTTAAGTAAATGTACTTAGTTACTTTACACCACTGGTCAGTGGTCATATAGCAAAGTGATGAGAAGACAGTGATGGTGCTTTTCTGTTTCTTGCTTATAATAAAATGCATGAGGATGTATTCTAAAGTATGTTTTTGTTGTTGCTGATGATTACTTATGGTTTTTACCACTAATAATAATAATAATAATAATAATAATAAACTTTATTTGTATAGCACCTTTCATGACATGAAATGCAGCTCAAAGTGCTTTACAGAGCAAGGATACAATTACAGTTAGAACCAATTTAACAATAAAGCAAACAAAAATAAAATAAAAAAAATAAAAGCAGTAAAATGCAGTAAAATGCAGTGGCCCTCGCCACTACACAACTACAACACAAATGGATATAACTTAAATGTAGTGGCCACTGTCCTCTACAACACAGCTAAAGAAATATCCACACTTCACACAATTGCCAATATTACATGTGTACCTTGTGTATCTTAGTAATATATCTTCACACAATTGTCAATATTACACCTTAGTAATATATTTTCACTTAGTAATATTACACCTTAGTAATATATTTTCACCATGTTTACCACGTGTGGACTAGCCCAGGGGATCTGCTAACTTATCACATCCAAACCACACAAAAAATATCTATGACACTATGAGCCCACGGTTGAGCTCATAGTGTGACACTGTTGTTTGGGTGTTAATCTAATAGGCCTAGTGCTTAGCTGCAATATCAGCTGTGGTCCATGTGACAGCCTCATATCCCACAAATACTTGGTATGATCTGTATTCCATTGGAACAGCATTTTAAAACTCAACAACACATATATATCCCAGTGCACAGTATCTGACCAAACTCCTACCCCATGCACTTGGGGCAGTGGCTCAGGGGTAGAGTGGCCGGTAGAGGGGCCGGATGGAAGCCGTGAGTTTTCCAGTTCGAATCCCGGGCTCCCTCAGAAGAGTTAGTGTCGAAGCGTCCTTGAGCAAGACGCTGAACCCCTAATTGCTCCCGATGAGCAGGTTGGTGCCTTGCAGGGTTTCCTCCACCATCGGTGTATGAATGGGTGAATGTAATGCACAACAATCTATGTAAAGCGCTTTGGATAAAAGCGCTTTATAAATGCACCATTTACCATTTATTTACCACTTGAACTTTTCTTTCACTAACCTCCCCCAAAGTTGTACTTCCTGTTTGAAGCAAGTCTTGTTACCTCGATTTAAAATACCAACAAACTTTAAAGGTTGTGTTGGAAACTGGCTAGTCAGCGACGGCATGGTCATCCTTGAAACAATGACACGGCCATTGGCTTTGTTTTCTTTGTTACTTTCTTGGACTGGCAACGACAGACGGGGTTAGGGGGTTCACTGGGACAGATTTGGACAGCCAGTGGGGCCTATGGTGGGCAAACCAAACACATCCAGGCCAAATCCCTTTTAATTATGTTCTGTGTGGAGATTACCAGTTGAATGACATGAGTAGATGGCAGGTCCAAACTGGTGTATAATGGTGTGTCCATTTCTGGGTTGTTACTCTCCTTTGTCCACAACTTAGTTCATGTACTAGTGTCCATATTATCTGTTCTGCTGTAAATGAATAGGATTATTAATGAGATGTTTTCTGAACCATTTCAAAAGGAAATCTCAGACATAAACACACTATTTCAACTAACAACTTAAAGCAGCTTTCCCATCCAACTAGAATATTGGTTGCTTTCTGTTTCTAGGCTACGTTATTCTCCAGAGTCCCGACGACTTTATAGTCTTGTTGTTAACTTTATTTATTTATCATAACAGCCAGCAGATGTAATGAAAAATCAATATACTGCATATTGCGTGCGTGCGTGCGTGCGTGCGTGCGTGCGTGCGTGCGTGCGTGCGTGCGTGCGTGCGTGCGTGCGTGCGTGCGTGCGTGCGTGCGTGCGTGCGTGCGTGCGTGCATGCATGCATGCGTGTTAGAGCCAGACCGGTTTATTTGTTGATGACATCTGTATCTGCAATTATGCAGCCGATGTGTCCTGAATGATGTTGTTTTTTACCACTTTCAGCCGGGCGTCCCTATTTTGGCCATGCCATTATAGCCACATTTTTCAAATGTTTTCAATTATTTATTGATTTTTTTGCAGAAATATTTAAGAAACATGATTTCCCCCCTGCCACCAAATTAGGTACACATGGTCTCAGGAGTCATGTTACAATGAGCATCGCCGCTTTTTGATATTCCGCAGCTTCACTGAGTCCTGCAACACACAACTTATACAGCCCTGGGCAGGCCACCCAGCCTGGCGGGTATATATGTGCTAGTTCTGTCTTTTTCTACGCTCTGATGCACAGCACAACTTGTACTGTGAAAGGAACAGGTTGAGCAGTCAGCGGTTCTTTGTGACCATTATCGCATCCGAACCAGTAATAGTTTGTCCTGCCCCTGAAAACACATTGTGCAATAGGTTGTGCATTTGGACAACGGTGCCACTGTCCAGATGGCACGATGACAAGCGGTTCCCACTCAAGATTCTGCTCAGCAGAACAGTTCTGCACAAACAAAGCGCCCGCTTGTTGCTGTTGTAAAATTCCCCGAAGGATAAGCGAGAGCCGCTAGTCATTCCTGTTTAATAGGATTTAAGGGGTTTGTCGGCACATGCCAACAGCTCCCAGTCTGAGTGGCATTGAGAGGTAGCAGTATTTAGTGGCTGCGTGTCCGTTCGTAAAGCCCTTAACCCATTAAGACCTGGAACTGTGTCATTTTTTGATTTGAGCTAAAAAGCATTATTTTACACTTAGGCTATTCAAAAATAGCAGATATACAAGCTCGTAGCGCGGCACCGAGTGCCGCGCTACGAGCTTGTAGATCTGCTATTTTTTGAAAAATCGTGAAAATGTGTGCAAATCTTTGAATATACATATTTTTAAAGCGAACATTTTTAACTCAAATCGTTGCTTCTGGGGGGTCCCTGGAACAAAATATTTTGATGGGGGTCTGCGGCCAAATACATATCATTTTGGGGGTCCTTGACATGAAAAAGATTGAACACCACTGACATAGAAACATACGTTTTTCAGAATACTGTTGAGATTTAGGAGACATGTAGAATCGGCTTCAGGTCTCAATGGGTTAAATGTGGTGCAGATGGGTCTTCAGGCTTAGGGAAAGCTTTGACAGTATGGAAATCTTTGTCAGTTCATTCACACATTCAAGTGTATCATTATTGCGTGCTTTGGCACAGCTGTGTGTGTGGTGATGGCCCTGGGTTTGTAAAAGCAGACAAATATAGGAAACAGTTTGAATTGTGCTGATGCTTACTCTTCTCCTGTCTTTAGGAAACATCACATGTAATGGGCCAAGTTCATTGCATGTTCTGGCTTTTTTTTAATCACAGAACAGCCAGACTCTGTACGCTATAACCTTGTCTGACCCCAATAATGTAACCAGCCTTAACACTTTATCTGCTGTGTAATATCAGAGACAGATGTCACGTGTGAATGTATAGCTTGTTTTTTTATGAGTAAAGCAGATTTGTGGTATTTCCACCCAAGGGTAAATTGTGCTCAGAATGAAGAAACCCACGATGACAGCACAAGAACCACAAGGCAAGGCAGATAGATAGATATACAAGCTTTTGTAGCCTGTGTCCGTATAGCCTCTGTCATTACTAGACCACTATGCAACGTGAGCTGCATTTCTTCAATATGTTTATGAATTCCTTCAATGATCTCTTATTGTGCTCTGTTAAAGGCCTGACTGGAGTGTTCTGCTGGTCAGACAAAGCCTAAAGGGGTA
This sequence comes from Gymnoscopelus braueri, assembly GCF_963280865.1. NCBI lineage: Eukaryota > Metazoa > Chordata > Actinopteri > Myctophiformes > Myctophidae > Gymnoscopelus > Gymnoscopelus braueri. Next base: position 5,149,970 of record NC_137612.1, on the reverse strand, counting down.
ACACTTTACCTACCTGAGGTGGCAAATTCATACACGTAATTAATGCTGAATTAATGATGAATTAATGATGAACTCATACTTTCATTCATCATTAATTTATCATGAATTCCTGGTCCTCACCCTTAACTAATGGTGAACTTGGTCTCTGAACGACCACCAGACCCTCTCCTCGCTACTCCTACCCGCCTATGAGCACTCATCCTGGGCATAAACGGGGAGCTGTGGAATAACGATAATGATATATTACACTTGGTTAAGTTATAGTGACTTCACTATTAGTTAATGGTGAGGACCAGGAATTAATGATGAGTTCATCATTAATTGATGTATCAGTTCATCCTTAATTAAGCGTTAATTACATGAATTTGCCCTCTCAAGTAAAGTGTTACCGGATTGCAGCAATGTTTTCACTCTAGGCCTGTCCCCGACTAAGGACTTGTATAGTCGAATCTGATTGGCGACTAATTGCCATTAGTGCTTTTTTTTTTAATAGATTTTTTTTATTTTTTTTTCATGATTCGACTGAGATTGGCAGTGGAATCAGTCTGATTCGACTGCCAATCTCTCAGTCAAATTATGCAAAAAATATGTTATGCAATAGAGGAACATTCCATTTGGGCTGTAGGGGTGCTTAGTGTCTGATTTAACATATACTATTGGTTTCTCCCAATAAATCATGATGTATATCCTATTTTTGGCAAACTATTGGTTAATTAATATAACAAACTAGGCCAATCTCTCAGTCGAAAAATATTTTTTTTTAAAATATATATATATATATAATTATTTTATAATTCGACTAAGAGATTGGCAGTCGACTCAGACACCCCTCGACTAATTAGTCGACTATTCGACGACTACTACAGCCTATTTCACACTGAGAGAATTGGTGGCAGCTTGAACTAAGATTGAATGATATAGATTGTTATTATAATGGTTTATCAGCTAAGCTAACAAAGGCACAGACGATATAAACTTCCAGGCCTATAATTCAGTACGTGACATCGCTACTTGATGGTGCGACCGTGGAATCTAAGGTTAATAGATCAACAGCAAGCTATGCACTCACATGAGTTTTACATGAGGTGACCGTGAGATCATTTAAACATTGGTTGTATAGTGTGGCTTGAACTGAACAACAAGCCTTTTGTTTGAGTGTTTTCTCAACAAGCTCACGTTTGCTGCTAGGCTTTTAGCGACATGTCGAGACTTGTCACAACAAACAAATGCAATTATTACAAAAACAATAATAGACCTTCACTAAGTTCATACAGGACCTCACAGAGTAAGTCAGGGCTGTACAACAGCTTAAAATACCATTATGCAAAATGCCATTATGCAAATAATCTCTTCACTAAAGGTGAAACATTGAGGAAGCTTCCTCAGGAAAGCTACTGGCTCTGTTCTGTGGTCTTATATGGATTCTGGTGAGCTTTCCACCCATGTGTCTGTGGTGTCAAGTTGGAGCTCAGGGATAACAACCACCGGGTTTGCAATGAACATTCTGTTTACATTGGAAGTGTTCATTAGCCAGCATCACACACATAAAGAATCCATGGTGGATTTATAGCAGACACCAGAGTCTGTTGACATTCAGTTACAGACCAATCCTTGGGTGACATTTTCAATTGCTTTCGTGTAAACTACCGGCATGGTGATCTGTGTGCATTGGCCCGATGCCGTAGGTTTGTGTGATCGTTTAGGCAAAGGAAGCCAAGTAATAAGATGGTGGTTGGTATAGGTGCACCCGTTGAACTACCCTTCGCACACTCGCCATGTCTAACCTCACCACTCCATTGCTGTACATTGTTTGATAATAATGTAATGGGTGAGCTGGTACTCACAAACCACTTCTACAAGTGACTTCACACAAAGGCTCTTTCTCAGCACATGCTGTGATGCAGTCCAGACTGTATAAGAGGGAACCCTTTGTCATCAACACAGACAGCCAGAGATTGTCCATAGATAAGAGGGAGAGAGTATAGAGTAAACGAGTGGACAGAACTTTCCGGCACTGTGCTCTGTTACTGTACTGTGGTGAAGCTAAGTGGTTTAATGTACTGCAACACGCACGGCCCAGTGCCATAAGTGACTGTTCAATTTGACTCTGGCTTTTTTATGAGCTGTAAATGTCTGCTTTTATGTTATATATGCTAATCTTAAAACTCGATATATGGTGCATGAAAACCTTCCATTGTGCTTGAGCTTGGCTTTACATTTTTAACCCCTTACATAATATGCCAACATGTGAGCATAATGCCAAGCAGTGTTGCAATTGTACCACACAATCATGGCAGTTTCTGCTATTACAGACTAACTGGATCTTCTTTCTAATTCTTTCAGAGGGTGCTATAATATGAAATGAGTCATTTCAATTTCCCACGACTGAAGTAACAGAACCTGTTATATATACAGTATACAGTTGAGTATTAAATCTGCTTTGTTCACATTTGTTTGTGCTTAACCCTTTCAATCCAGGAAGCGCATCTCTGTCATTTTAGGTTTCTTTTGGCTATTCAAAAATAGCAGATATACAAGCTCATAGCACGGCACCGAGTGCCGTGCTATGAGCTTGTATATCTGCTATTTTTGAAAAATTGTTTACGTTTGTGCAAATCTTTGAATGTATCTTTTTTAAAGCGAACATGTGTACAATATTTAGTTCCAGGGACCCCCAGGAGCAAAGATTTGAGTTACAAATGTTCGCTTAAAAAAATAATATATACCGGTATATATTCAAAGATTTGCAGAAATTTTCATGATTTTACAAAAATAGCAGATCTACATGTTCATAGTATATCCGCTATTTTTGAATAGCCAAAGAAATCTAAAATGACAGTGATGCGTTCCCGGGTTGAATGGGTTAAAGTTTGATTTTGCAACCTCTTTTGCCTGAAGCAACAGATAAAGATGATTGCCAATATTTTAGACTAGGCCTATATATCACCACAGTAATACCACCCCCACCCCCCCCCCCACGCCACGGTTCTAACTTAGTTCAACATTGCTTCAAAGCTGCTGAAATTGCAGAAGTGTCATACAGAGCAGCTCTTATTCCACCATAGTGAGATGTCTGTCTGTCTTCCCACGCTGTGCAGTGAAGGAGCGTATTATTGCTCTTTCTCTCTCTCTTCATGGTTCCTCTCCTCCATATCCTCCTCTCTGGGGATCTGGCTTGTCTAGTAGTTAGAGTGTGTCAAACTTTTTCATGTGAAGGACCCCCAAAATGATACATCATTTGGTTGCGGACCCCCATCTCATATTTTGTTCCAGGGACCCCCCCCTCCCACAGAAGCAAAGATTTGAGTTAAACATGTTCGCTTTTAAAAAATATATATATATTCAAAGATTTGCACAAGTTTTCTACTCATAGTGCGGCACTATGAGCTTGTAGATCTGCTATTTTTGAATAGTCAAAGTATAACATATGGTTAAAGTGGTTAAAATGATTGTGACGCTAATTTAGTAACTAATTGCGAACGCGGAAGGAGGCGCGCAAAGCGCGCCTCCGCCCAAGTGGAGCTTACTATGAAACCCTGCTCGGCTTGTGTGTCCCGTGTGTCTGTGTGCAGTGTGCACTGCCTGTGTGCAGCCTGTGTGCAGCCGCGCCCCCATGTGACTCACGCTCTCATTGGCTGCTGACAGATCTCAGAGTGGAGCTTACTATGAAACCAACCCGATTGCCCCCCAAACACAGTGAAATAGCACGGATTGACAAACGGCAATTCCGTGCATAGATGACTAGGAACTCCGAAACTCCGTGCATAGGAGAACCATATCCCCCCCATTAACTTCAATACGAGGCGGAGGCAGTCACGTGACTTTCTCTCTACGCTCTCCCCATCACGGTGAAATAACACGGATTACAAGCCCGTAAATACACAATATTTTCGAGCTGCGTTCGCTTCCCGCGTTCGAGCGTCTTACTTGTTGTAACCAATTTAGCTGGACCAAAAAATATCACTTACCCTCCTTTAATGTTATATTATCAATACAATCTTAGTGTTTTGCCAATTATTTGGGGGCCCACTCGCAATATCCTCAGAGTTTACAGTGGTGTGTATTTATAAAAGGGCCTCTTCAGCTCCTCAGCTACAGTATGTCCTGTGATGGGAACCGTGCTCCATGACCCCAGTGATCAGATGGGCATCTGAACTTGTTCACATCAAATTGCATCACATCACAAATTGCATTACAGAGTTCATCACCTGACTCTGTCTGTGTGTGTGTGTGTGTGTGTGTGTGTGTGTGCGTGTGCGTGTGCGTGTGCGTGTGCGTGTGTGTGTGTGCGTGTGCGTGTGCGTGTGCGCGTGCGCGTGTGCGTGTGTGTGTGTGTGTGTGTGTGTGAACCACATGTGTGCAACAACAGTATTCTCACTGTTCTTGCCTAATTACATTTTCCACTTCACAGGATGCGTTCCTGCTTGTGTTGAAGCTTTCATGCGGGAATATCTCTAGAGTATTGGGGTGTGAATGATACAGCATGTTTGCTTGGGAATCGCTGAGACAACATACCAGTAAAGTGTGAGAACAGAGAACGATAACCGCTAAGCAGCGAGCGAAGCTCGAAGCCCCCCCCCTTTGTACCACTTTTTGCACGTACAGTACCTGGAACAAACTTCAAAGCTTAAAAAGCTTCTAAGATTGACTCATTTCAGAACTCGATTATAATCATATTGTATATATCTTTTTGGTACATTTGCCTTTGTTGGAAGTGAGGAGGGCTCTCCCTCCCTGCAATTTAAAGTAAAGTATTAAATACAAGTTGAATTAATCAATTAATGTTGTTTTTCACTGATTCACTCTTCTGTGTCTAGGTAATTGGTTTGTTGAAACTTAATCCTCAGTTATTCTGAAGAGCGCACAAATGGAACCAAATGGACCCTTACGGGTCCATTTGGTTCCATTTGTACACTCTTCAGAGCTAAATTGACAATAGCAATTATACTGTGTATCTCTTAACTTATACTCTGCCACTATCTTTCTCTTTTTCTTATTCCTTGCCCCTCCCCCCTCCCCCCTCCCCCACCTCATCTTCAGTCTCCACATGCATAACCACGTGTAAAAAGGCCGCCCCTCCCCCCGTGCCGCCCCGCACCACGTCCAAGCCCTACATCTCCGTGACGGTGCAGAGCAGCACCGAGTCGAGCCAGGACAACTACCTGGACCAGCAGGACCGCCGCTCGGAGGCCAACAGCCAGTCCAGCCACGCCCGCAGCAACTCCTCCGACAGCCTCGACAGCACCCGCGCCAGCAGCCTGGCCCGCCCCCCCCCGCACGTCAAAGCCGCCCCCGTCGCCTCGCCCCGAGAGCACCACGTCTCCGCCAGCGCCGCCGCCACCAACACCTCCAACGCTTCCACCGACACGGGCGACTCGGTGGTCCAGCATGAGCCCGTGAAGACAGGAGGGAACAGAGGGAATCACGTGCCAGAGGCACCCCTAGTGGTCCCAGTACCCAGGAGGAAGCTTTCTTCTATTGGCATACAGGTTCGTAACAGGGCTCCACAGGTGTTGGGATACGTTCACACTAGAGGTGCCTTAAAATAATAAAAAAACAGAAGGCACAGCCTTTTTACATTAAACCCTATGAGAAATTAACAAAAGGCGATTGCGTAGTGGTCGCTCTATACCAGGGGTTCCAAAACTTTACAGCTCTATAAATTTGGTATCTCCCTGTGACCCAAACATATACAAATACTTTATGAATTAACTACTTAAGCCCTATTTAATAGTGGAAATAGCTCACAACGTGACGTGTTCTGAGCTTGTAGTTTATTGTTATATATGTACAGTAAAACCACAAGTGTTTACACTGCACAATGAAATTCTTACTTTGCCTTCCACTTTACACACCTAAGAATAAGTAGATACCGCTAACATTGCCGATGCACCAGCTTCAGCTGCACTGCTCCATACCGAGAAAGGCAGCAGTCATGCCCGCCAGGACAGCAGTGACAGCCAGCCAGCAAACACAGACAAGTTGTGCTCGTCTGGCAGCTTGTCTATAAAAGATCGATACATTTATGCCAATGCCGTCTTCATTCATTTCACATCAACTGGGTTAAAACTCTGTTGGAAGTATTCAGTACTTTCCATAGAGTTATATTGGAGTTTGTTTAATGTAGATCACATGACATCTCCGCCCCTTCTTTTTTTCATATTCAGCATAAAAGGCACTGTAGGCACTGGTGGACAGTAACGAAGTACATTTACTTGAGTACCGTACTTTTCTTTTGTACTTTACTTCGGGATTTATATTTTTGGATACTCATGACTTTAACTACACTACATTTTAAAGACATAATATTGTACGTTTTACTTTATACATTATGAATTAAGGACTTAAGCCTTATTTATTTATAATATATTGAAACTAGCAGATCGTAATAGTAATGGTTTCACAACACATGTCACATTAAAACTTGAAAATGATTGCCATTAACTGATTACACATAGATCCTTTGTTTTCAATAACCCACAGGCATCATGGCAGGGAGTAAAGATGTGTTTTGTTTCAGTGAAATACAGTAGGCAGAATAGGCTTTGTGAATATTTTCTCATTTCTGAGTTTATAGTTTATAGAAGGGGTGTGTACATACTGTATGTCACATCAATGCAGAAGTCACAATTACATCAATGCAGAAGAATACAATGCTTAATGTGATATAAGCTTTAATCACCTTCCTTCTTTCGTGACCTAGAATCCCCAAAAGTGTGATATTTTATTTTAATAATTGGTGTTTTGTTGGTTATGTTTCACTGGTTCACATAAAGTCCCTTAATGTGCTCATAAACTAAAGGTCCCATTAGGGCAAACATACTCCTATCATTAGATTTGGATGAGAGAAACACACTGTAGTCTAGAGGGCATAGAATGCATATTCATCATTTTCCTCAGCCATAACCTTCCCCTGTGAATGTGTTGAAATAACAGCCCTTTTTTATCCTTTTTCCAAATCTTGCACATTGACAGATCTTTTGCTCAAGGCTGATATTAGCATTGGGCTGGGTAACCATTAATCATGATATTTTAAGGACAAGTCATGCACAGAAATGAGAAACAATGTACGTTTCGATCCTTCTTACTTCAGATTTTTCCACATCCAGATTAACCATCTGGAAAATTAAAAACCCCAAATAATATTCCTTATGCTTGCCTGATGCTTGCACCCATACTGCCTAAGGTCAGCAGTATGCGTGTGAGTTTTCACGTGAGGTAAAAGGTAGGGTAAGTGATTTCTTTTTTATATTTTTGTTAAATAGCTCTGTATTCTGATAGAAATAATTGCTATAAGAAAAAGAAAAAAATACTTTTGACATCCTATGGCTATTGTATTCCCTTGCACTTGTCAAAAGCAATAAATATATATTTTTTTTAAAGAAGGGGAAAGAAAATAATTGCTATAGAGTGTTTGTTCAGTAACAGGAGTCTCATTGTCTCTCCAGATCTTTAGTAAACATAAAATAAGGTTGTGAAATCAATTTTATCCATTCATTAGAAAAACCTCATTCAGGATAGAGGATAAGCAACTGAAATGGGAAGTAATGACACAAAGTAAGGAGCACACCAAATTGGATCTGGAACACTATAAAATTTAAGCTGGTAAATGTGAACTCTTTCCTGATTGGCTGAAATTGGCAACCCACCTGAAAATGAATGTTCTGTTTATTAAAGAGCTGGAGAGACAGGGAGACCCCTGTTACTGAATAAAAACTCTATAGCAATGATTACTATCAGAATATAGTGCTTTAACCTTGTAACAAAAAAAACAATCACATACCCTACCTTTAACATGTTGTATAATTACATGATAATACAATGAAATAAAGAATCAAATAACCAGACTTTTGTATTTTCCTGCTGATAACCACGTTGCCATGATGCCAAACCATTGCTTTGTGATTTGCCGTTAGGTTGACTGTATTCAAGAGGTTCCACGAGAGGAGACTCCGCCATTGGCCAGATTTCAGTCAATTGGAGTACAAGTGGAGGACGGCTGGCAGTAAGTCCTCTTCCTGACCCGGTCACCGGCATGTCACCGTTTCCTGCAAGGAAGCCATATTTTAGTCTCACTGACTGCTTTTTTTGCTCGCCTCACAAGGCCATTTATAAACGTGACAACGTACCCCCAAACCCCAAGATTACGACAGTCTGTTTATACTGAGCACTATAACTATAACTATAAAAATATGTTTTTAAAAATCGTTTTAAGTCAAGTGGATGGCAGAGTTCACACCAACTATAACAAAAATACAACGATATAGAGATAATAGAGCCTACTATGACTACTCAATCTGTATCTCAGAGGAGGGCTGTGGACAGTTCAGAAACCCGCCTACCAGTGACATCATCGATGGGGAATCCAAGCTAATAGAAACGGCAGGCTTTCTATTCCTGGAAAGTTAGCTATAATAGCTATAAGTTATAATGGAAGCCATTGTTCTCGCGTTAATACAAATCTAAATAAAAAAATTGAAATCTTGTTTGAAAAAGAAAAATCGGCCTAACAATGATGTCACTGGTAGGCGGGTTTCTGAAGTTTCCACAGACCTCCTATGAGACACAGAACGAGTAGGATTTATTTTTTACCATTTTATCATGAGCATTAGTGACGACCAATTATATGAAAATGGGTGAAGTCGTCCTTTAACTCATTCACTGCCTAGAACGACTAAAACGACTTTTGTCCTTTAAGCCCCCACTGCCAATTTTTTCAAAAAAAAAATAATCTTTTTTTTCTTTTTTTTTTTTTTCTTATTTATTTATTTAATTTTTAACCTAAAGACCAAGGAGATATGATTTGTTGAAGATCTAGACTCCAATCCACTTCCTTGTTAACTTAAAACTTAAACATTTTGTATCTTGGCTCCTGAGTACTTTCTTTTTCTATGAAAAATCTCTGGCAGTTTGTCAAACGCAAAAATAAAAAAGTTCTGGCAGTGAATGAGTTAAGAACTGTTTATAACCACAATCCGGACATTACAATACATTTAATGAACATTATATTGTTTGGTTTGTCTGTCTGTTTGTCTGTTTCTTTTTATTTACTATCCTTTTACTATTTGTTCATGTACTCTGTTTTCGTTTTATTTACTATTCTTTCTACTATTTGTTCATATACTTATTTCTGCTATGTCTTGTTTTGTCTTTGTCTTTTTGTTTTGTTATGTCCTTGGTGGGGGGGATGTGGAAATAATATGCTGAATACAGTACAATGCACGTATGTATGTTTATTGTCTGTTACACATGGGAAATATAAATAAAGTGTTTAATATATAAAAAAAAGAAATGTAGCATCCCTATTCTAGGCATGTGATAATGCAGGAATATTACGCGAAAATAGGCAAACATCAGGCAAAAATAGCCGATCTACAAGCTCACAATGTGTTACTATTTGTTGTGAGCTTGTAGATTGGCTATTTTTAATGCATAGCCTACATTGCTTATATTATTAGGGCATGCCCCCTGGTGGAAATTTGTAGTACCTTTCTACTTAGTCATTGCATTCTACATTGAATTTCCATGATGTTTTGAATGTCAGGAAGTTCTGGCGTGCTGCAGTCAACCACCCTGCCACATTTTCTTTCACATTTGCCTGCAGGGATTTTATCAGCTGCTTTGAATCTGAAATTGCAATTTATTATTCAACATGATTTTGTCTGTCCTCAGTTTGTATTTTACACAGTTTTATGCTCTGTGGACCTTCTCCCTTTACTTTGTCTGTGATGGCGTGGCTATGCAGTCCCAAAACTTCTCTTATCTTCTGCCCTCACATCTACAAGCTCGCTTGAACATTAGCTATTTTTGGCAAAGAGACTTGGTGTAGACAGAAAAGGTGGTCGAAATACAGTTGTAACTCAGGTCCATTTTACTATTAGAGGGTTAAGTGGTTAAACTCTCTTAGTAAGGATTCCTCCCTGCCAAGTTTCGAAGTTTTCTGTCCAGGTGCAACCTGATACTAGTCAAATGATGAACAGTGAGTATAATGGCCTTTATTTAAAACAATAGTGTACAACATTATTGTGGTCTGAGAACAGGAAAGAAAATCATTGTGTGTGTGTGTGTGTGTGTGTGTGTGTGTGTGTGTGTGTGTGTGTGTGTGTGTGTGTGTGTGTGTGTGTGTGTGTGTGTGTGGTGTGTGTGTGTGGTGTGTGTGTGTGTGTGTGTGTGTGTGTGTGTGTGTGTGTGTGTGTGTGTGTGTGTGTGTGTGTGTGGGTCACAGGAATGTTACGGGGGGACAACAGAGTGTGAAGGAGCGTTGCCATGGTGTAAAATTTCTCAAGTGGTTTCTCCTGCCTAAGCCCTCAATCAGATCAAAAGCTCATTATAAAGTAATTATAATTACTGTTTGACCACCAACTACAAATTCCACAGCACCACCTGTAATAAACAAAGTCTTGAAACGTTCTCATCCATCCTCGACAATGGGATGTCAACGTGATCGCAAAGGGCAGACAGCGGTCAGGGTTCTGGCATGTTGCAGTCAGCTGGCCCTTCCCCTGGCTTTCAATTCTCCAGCCATGGCCTTTTTTGCAGTCATTTTATGAAGATAAGAAGGCAGACTACAAGAGATAGGATATCTGCTGCTTCTGGTTTGAGTGCACCATCCAACACAAAGCAATTTTGGCCGTGTCTGATCAATAACCATCTTCTGTATAGTTATACACGTATCGATCAACAGAAGATAAAGTGGTTCAGTGAGTGTTTTGCTCATCAGAGTAGAAAAGGGCTGCTTTTGTTGTATATGTTATGACATCAATAACATACACAACATCAAGTCACTAGAGTCTACTGCAGTGGTGGAAAAAGTACTCAAATTCTTTACTTAAGTAAAAGTACCAATACTGCAATATAAAAATACTCTGTTACAAGTAAAAGTCCAGAATAAAAAATGTACTCGAGTAAAAGTACAAAAGTATTGGCATCAAAATGTACTTCAAGTACCAAAAGTAAAAGTACTAAATATTTGAAAATAGCCGATCTACAAGCTCACAACGCGTCGCGGTGCGACGCGTTGTGAGCTTGTAGATCTGCTATTTTCAAATAGCCTAGGTATAAAACAGGGCTAAAGTGCTTAATGTATGTTTTATAATATCATAATTTATATCTGAAAAGTAACTAGTAACTAAAGTTTTCAAATAATTGTAGTGGAGTAAAAGTACAATATTTGCCTCTGAGATGTAGTGGAGTAGAAGTAAAAGTACTGAAAATTGGAAATACTCAAGTAAAGTACAAATACCTCAAAATTGTACTTAAGTAAATACACTTAGTTACTTTCCACCACTGATGACATCAATAACATACACAACATCAAGTCACTAGAGTCCTACTGTTATTGGATTTCAAGTTTCTCCTCTGAAGGTTTACGGCATTCTACTGATGTAATCTTTAAAATTGAGTCTGACCCCCAACCGTTTCTTTATCAGACTCAACCGTTCCAGTACGATGGCCTCGAAGCAGGAAACGGAGTCCGTGTCGGACACGTCGATCGTCTCCCTCTCCGGCTCCGGCCACGCCAAGCCCGCCGAGAAGAAGGTCATCATGGTCAACAGCGCCAGCCAGTCCACGGGCTCTCCCCCGCGACAGGACTCCTTGGACAACGGAGAAGGCAACGGCGGCGACGCCTCGTCACCCCCTCCCGCGCTCAGACAGATCCTCAACCGCTCCACCACGCGGAGCAGCTCCTCGTCCTTCTCCGAGAGCCTGGACCCGGCGCTGGACCCCTCGTCGCTGCCGCCCCCGGACCCCTGGCTGGATACCGCCGGCAACGGGAGCAACGGCAACGCCCCCCCCCTGAGCGGAGGAGGAGGCGGCACTCTTTGTCGGAGAGACGGCCATTGGTTCCTGAAGCTGCTGCAGGCCGAGACGGGCCGCATGGAGGGCTGGTGCCAACAGATGGAGCAGGAGACCACCGACAACCAGCTCTCTGAGGAGGGTAAGAGATGCGTCTCATTGTCTCCCTTATCGACAGTGGTGGAAAAAGTACTCAAATTCTTTACTTAAGTAAAAGTACCAATACTGCAATATAAAAATACTCTGTTACAATTAAAAGTCCAGAATTAAAATGTTACTTGAGTAAAAGTACGAAAGTATTTGCATTAAAATGTACTTAAAGTACCAAAAGTAAAAGTACTAAATATTTGAAAATAGCCGATCTACAAGCTCACAACGCGTCGCGATGCGACGCGTTGTGAGCTTGTAGATCTGCTATTTTCAAATAGCCTATGTATAAAATAGGGCTAAAGTGGTTAATGTATGTTTCATTATATCATAGTTTATATCTGAAAGAAAAGTAACTAAAGTTTTCAAATAATTGTAGTAGAGTAAAAAGTACAATATTTGCCTCTGAGATGTAGTGGAGTAGAAGTAAAAGTACTGAAAATTGGAAATACTCAAGTAAAGTACAAATACCTCAAAATTGTACTTAAGTACAGTACTTAAGTAAATGTACTTAGTTACTTTCCACCACTGCTTATCGATATACCAGCTCATTGAGATGTATGGTACAGTGATTATCTACCTGTGGGCCGGGGCCCACTGGGGGGCCGTGAGGATACTGCAAGTTGGCCCCCAAATAATTGGCAAAACGTTAAGGTTTTAATGATGATATAACATTAGTATTAAAAAACTTTACGTAAAAAAAACTCTCTCAGTGCCACGCCCCGAGATATCCCGAGTTTTAGCCCGATCAACGATTGTCGAAAATGTCAACATCCGGTTATGACCGGATGTGACGTGAGCCTGTTTGGGAGGGGGGCGAGTGAGCCAGCGAGGTCATCAATGTGTCGATTTGTTGCTCTCTACTGGTAGAACTGTATTATGGGTTTAAAAACCCAATCAGATCATTTATTTGAATGAAAAATTACAAAATAAAAAAATAAATAAAAGAAACGCAAATTTCTGGCACTGGGGGAGTACTTTATGAAAATACTCTTGGCACTGAGAGAGTTAATACCTTGAAAAATTAGTTTTCATTGTTATATCGATAAAAAGGAAGTTAAGGTGTACTATGTTGGTTCCATTGATCCAAGCAGGAACACAATCAATTGATTGATCATTAAAAGACACATGCTCTCTAGCCCGGACCGCTGGCGTAGCGGTCCGGGCACCTATAGGCTACAATGTAGCCTGACAGTTAAATTGTAACTGTCGGCTGGCTTTGCTGCGTGTCACTCCCCATCTCTCTCTCCCCGTTTCCTGTCAGGCTACTGTCCTATCAATAATAAAGGCATAAAAGACACATAAATCTTGAAAAATAATTATAATAAACATGCTCTGAAAATGCGTGCGGCACCACCCATCCGGCCACTTAACACGGAAGCCGTTGGGCTGCCGTGTGAAGTGGTGAGATGTCCAATCTTTGCTCAAAATGTGATCCATGATATTCCTTTGGCTCGGAAACGCCTGCATTTGAGCCAAATCTACCACGATTTCATTAATGAAAGTAGAAAGGCTGCTCAGTGGAGCACATATCCCTGCCAAGCCGGGGGGCCTATCCAGACGGACCATGTCAGTTATGCCCAAATATGGAGTTCCACGTGGCTTCAGACTGGCCTCTAAATTCAACCCATTATAACCTGGAGCAGTGGTTCTCAAAGTGGGGTCCAGGGACCCTCAGGAACCCTTGACGGGGTTCCAAATGGACCCTTACTGGACTGTAGCCATGAGAGTGTAGAGACGGAACCAAATGGACCCTTACGGGTCCATTTGGTTCCGTCTCTACACTCTCAGAGTTATGGGGGTCCTTGGAAATTAAAAGGTTTGAGAACCACTGACCTGAGATTATGAATTCACACAAAAAAATGGTCCATGAAAATATTCTGGGATTGACTTCCTTGGTAGTGATGGGAACTACCATTCATTTCAGTGACTCGAGTCATTTCTTTCAGTTCACAAAAAAAAAGATGAGTTCCAAAATGTGTTAACATTCACCTTTCAGTACTTCCGGTTCCGTCTTCCTCAAGTAGTTCAGTCCAGTGGGAACGAAGGAGGAATGTCTCTCTTCAGCCAGTGAAAATGTTGCATTTTGCAACTGACTGACTGACTCTCACATCACCATGCAGGCTTTCCACACAGAGGAAACTTTGAGGAAGTGACCGAGTTCGTTCCCGTTCACCAAAAAAGAACGACTCACCTGCGAATGACCCAACACTATTCTTTTGCCTGCTGGCATTGTAAACTAAATTTGTTTACATATACAAGTAAGACGCGCGAACGCTGGAAGCGAACGCAGATTGACTGTGGCTTCTATATTTCAACCACACTGTAGTAGTGCACTCTGCCGCACTCTGCCGGCTGTATACAGGCAGTGCAACTGCTGGCATTTCAGCACAGAGTTTCGAGTCACATGGGGGCGCGAGCCAATGAGAGCGTGAACACACGCTGTATACAGGCAGTGCAGCTGCTGGCATTTCAGCACGGAGTTTCGAGTCACATGGGGGCGCGAGCCAATGAGAGCGTGAACACACACGGAAAGACCATAAATAAGGGACAGACAGACACACAACCCAAGCACGGTGATATAGTAAGCTCCTCTTGGTCGGAGGCGCGGCTTCGCCACGCCTCCTTCCGCGTTCGCAATAATATATAATATTTGGTGCAATGATTTTCAAGATTGGCCACAGGGGACTAAAACATAGCCTCCACCACCCCTGGTGGAGATAATAATACAAAATCTTCTGTCCTTTCTAAAGATCCCCAGCATCCTTAGCCTCCACCTCTGCCAAGAACTGTCAGTGCCTGGCCTGGCTGCATGGTTCAGAGTCTAGATAATATAGATTTCATGCCTTTAATGCTCTTTCCAACATCATACAGAATTGAGTGATGAGACAGTAATACCTGGGGTTACTGCACAACCAAGCCTGTAATTCCCAGAATTACACTAATCTATTTTGGAACTGATTCAACCTCCAGATGAGATTAGCGCTTCAACATCAGCCTGACAGAATACAGCAACACACACACACACATATAGGGAAGGGTAACACACACACACACACACACACACACACACACACACACACACACACACACACACACACACACACACACACACACACACACACTACATGCGTACGTATGTACATACATACAGATGCCTGACTGTGTACGGATGTGTATACATCTGTCAATATATTTGTGCGTGCATGCGTCTGATATTCAGAATCTATGCATGCTTTGTGTATTAATGTGTGTTGTTATTGTGGCAAAATAACATTAAATCTAACCAAAACCATAGTAACATTTGGTTTGACTGCTTCGTAATCACATACAGCCATACTGTAACTTTATAATTGAGTGATCAGAATTGGCTACCAATTCCGTCAAGACTGACTGAGCAGGGTGTTTGTCCTAGTTGTATTGCTGTACAGCAGATGACATACTGTAAACACAGACTAACTGAGGGCTGGATGATCTATATAGGCTTAGATGCCTTTAAAGAGATTAAAGCTGTCCGAAACACACTAATCCTCTTCCAGCCCATGAAGTCGAGAAAAAAAAGGCTTTGCAAGGCAAACATATCTGTGTCTGGACAACCAGGCGTTTCCGCTAGATTAAGATTGAAATGTTCATTTATGTAGTATTAATATGAGCTAATCTTGTGTTGATCTGTGTGTTTTATATGTATGAACATGTTTGTGTTCCTCTCTGCAGTGCTGGGGAAGGTCCGCAGTGCGGTGGGATGTGCCCAGCTCCTTATGTCCCAGAAGTTCCAGCAGTTCCGAGGACTGTGTGAACAGAACTTGGTTGGTGTCACTTCTGTGCAATTCCGCCACACCCAAACATGCATCATCCAGCACAACACAGAGCCACCACAACAAAACATGCCTTTCATCTTTAGCTACTGAACACATCGCTGTCAGTATGTTTGATGTTCCTATAGATGGCTGCAGGCTGTAAACTAGAACCTTTGAGAACCGGTCATTTTCAGAGCAGGGTCCAGGGACCCCCAGTGGTACTATAATTAAATTCACTTGAAATTATTACAATTAAAACAAGTACTCGTTGTACTGTCTCAATAACTAATTTCAATATCATCACTATGGATTTTCAGGTACAATCATGACATTTAGACAGCCTAATTTACTGTAACTAAACAGCCTATAAAAAGTAAGTTATTTGCATTCATTATTATTTTTTATTAGTAAATGATTCAGATACATACATGTGAACAACGTACACTCGGAAGCTCCACTATAATAAAAACATGATAAAAAGGTCACTCAATACAAATGTGTAGACAGCAAAGGGCTTCACACACCTCCTTGTAAAGGCAAAACACTTCTTTAAATATCTTTTAAAGCTAAATGTATCTTATTTTAAATTACAATGTTATCCATCAACCCTGCAAATATGCACAAATGGTATGAATGGTATGTGTGTACTCACCACCAGAATCGTTTTTTTCTCAGTTTATTATTAATATTGGACATTTTGGAACTGGAAGGAAAACAAAAGAAACTGTCTGGTTTCACTTCCAATTGTATTCAACACTATTGTTAGTGACTGACTGATCGGGAACACTCATCAAGGATATTATATAGAAGTCCAAACAAAACTATGTATGACAATGTTCTTCTGAAACGTTAAAATAGTATAGTTGTAAAGTTTTAATTTTTTTTGTTTACCTACTGGTACAATTTTCTATGCAAAATGGCAATATTTACTGAATGCTAAATATCCCCCAAGAGTATAGTGCAGTATAAATACCATATTTAACATCGTTCAAGAAATATCCTAAGGCCGTTCAACAGAACTATAAGCTGTAGACGGCAACCAGCTGTAAGCGTAATTTTACTCAAAGCTTTGCATATCCCAAACACAAAAACAATGCTGGGCTGTGTCTGGGTCTTGACAGGTGAATTAGCATGATAAAGCATGTTGGGCATGTTGGTTGAGCCAGAGGAGGCTGGACTACGATCTGGACTGAGATCAAAACTCAGTCTCTGCAGCTGCTAAAGTAAAACGCTGAGTCTGCTAGAGAAAGCAGAGCGCAGCCAGACAAAGACAGTGATCTGTTGTGAAACACAGTGACCATGTCAAAGGAAAAGGATATGCTTTGATGATATCTATCTGTCACATCTGTGTGAACTTTGCATGGATAAAGAACTGTGAGCAGCATGACACACACACTGTCATGGTTGATATTAACGTACGCTGACCAGACTTTCTGGTTTGGCCGGGATTGTGCTGGTTTCAAGCTGGGTGTCCTGAGTCCCAACAAATATCTGTAAACAACTAAAATGTCCCGGTTTTCAACATTCATCACCAAATTGTCCCAGGTTTCACCACAATTATAATAACACTTACTTTGACCTAAAGATGTTTGCATAGATGTTTACCATGTACGGTTCTGTTGAAATGTGCAGTCACTGTTTGCTTAGCGCTAAAATAATTGTCCCCCATCCTGATGAAAACGCCAGGTGAAAATAAAATATGAAAATTCAAAGAATGTCAGAACATTAACAAAATAGTGAAAATAGCACATTTACAACCTCACAAGCTATTTTTGCTATTTTCTTTTAAATAGGACTCAAGTGGTTATGGTTAACAATTTGGTTATTTGAAAATAATGGTCACATGATTAACTTGACATACCAGCCTCACCTAAATTGTACTTTTCTTGTGATGCTGTGCAGTGGTTACATTTCTGTTCATTGTTTTTTGTTTCAAGCGGTGTTCAGACACATAAGACTCAAAGGTTTTGACTCCACTGGCTCATATTCAAACAGATGGCAATGTAAATTACATTTATACAGCCTTAATGTGGTAACACAGCTCCCCCTAGTGTCGAGTGATGAAATAACACATCTTTTAAAGGATTTAAACTTTTAACCAACACTCCATTTCATTTGTTGGTTTCATATTCGTTCGGTACTAAGCAATGGAGAAGAAAAAAACGTTTAGTTATTGGCATTTGATGTTTTTCAGCCTAAAACGTCTTTTGTGAATTAAATAGTTTTGGGCATTATTGTTATATGTCAATGTCACAAGTTTGCCATTTCTTCTAATACATCCTTCAGGGTCCATTTTTTATGTCTCAGGGTTAAATTGTATTTTAGATTTTTAGATTCCAGATGTTCTGTGTTCTATGACCTTCAACTTATGTGTATGTGTTCCTCCTGTCATCAGTGGTGGAAAAAGTACTCAAATGTTTTACTTAAGTAAAAGTATCAATACTGCAATGTAGAAATACTCTGTTACAACTAAAAGTACGGAATTCAAAATTTACTGTAAAAATACAAAAGTATTGTTATCAAAATATACTTAAAGTACCAAAAGTAAAAGTACTCATTATGCAGAATGTCCCATTTCACAAGGTATCTATGTATAAAAATCATTTGAAAATAGCAGATCTACAAGCTCGCAATGCGTTGCATCGCGGCGCATTGTGAGCTTGTAGATCGGCTATTTTCAAATGGCCGAAATGTATTTAGGGCTGAAGTGGTTAATGTATGTTTTGTAATAATAATCTAAATCTAGTAACTAGTAAATCAAGTAACTAGTAACTAAAGTTTTCAAGTAATTGTAGTGGAGTAAAAGTACAATATTATTTGCCTCTGAGACGTAGTGGAGTAGAAGTAAAAGTACTGAAATATGTAAATACTCAATTAAAGTAAAGAACTAAATTGTACTTAAGTACAGTACTTGAGTAAATGTACTTAGTTACTTTACACCACTGCCTGTCATCGTTCCCTTGACCGTATCCTCACTTCCCTTCATTTGTTTTCATTTTCCTTCCTTCCGTTGTGGTCTCCTCCCTCTCTCTCTCTCTCTCTCTCTCTCTCTCTCTCTCTCTCTCTCTCTCTCTCTCTCTCTGTGTCAGAATGTCAACGCCAACCCCCGTGCCACGGCCCAGGACCTGGCCGGCTTCTGGGATCTGCTCCAGCTCTCCATTGAGGACATCAGCCTCAAGTTCGACGAACTTTACCACCTCAAGTCCAACGACTGGCAGCCGGCGCCCACCACCGCAGCCGCCCACTCACCCCCTGAGCGGAAGGTACTACCCACCCCTGCTGCCCAGTGCCCTGGCTGGGGTAGGAAAGCCGCCGAAACCGGCCTCTCTCCGACCCGCCATCCCCCTCCTTTTTCTCTTTTAACCCATTGAGACCTGAAGCCGATTCTACATGTCTCCTAAATCTCAACAGTTTTCTGAAAAACCTATGTTTCTATGTCAGTGGTGCTCAATCTTTTTCATGTCAAGGACCCCCAAAATGATATGTATTTGGCCGCGGACCCCCATCAAAATATTTTGTTCCAGGGACCCAGAAGCAAAGATTTGAGTTAAAAATGTTCTCTTTAAAAATATATATATTCAAAGATTTGCACACATTTTCACGATTTTTCAAAAATAGCAGATCTACAAGCTCGTAGCGCGGCACTCGGTGCCGCGCTATGAGCTTGTATATCTGCTATTTTTGAATAGCCCAAAGTGTAAAATAATGCTTTTGAGCTCAAATCTAAAAATGACACAGTTCCAGGTCTTAATGGGTTAACCTCTCCTTCAACTCACTCGCTCCTTGTTTGGCAGTGAGAACTGACTTCCCTGGTCCAATGTAAAGGGGCTCGAGAGATCCCTTTTGCACTTGCATGAAAAACATATAGCCCTCAAACAGGCCTGTTATGTGAATTTTGTTTTAGCTAAAGGTCCTGCCTTTAGCGTGCATGTCTCGTTGGTTTGCAGTGGCTAAGATGCATTTGCTCGTGCAGTGAAATGCTTTTTCTCTGTATAGACGTTTTCATTCTAGCAATGGTGGAAAAAGTACTCAAATGTTTTACTTAAGTAAAAGTATCAATACTGCAATGTAGAAGTACTCTATTACAAGTAAAAGTCCGGAATTTAAAATGTACTTGAGTAAAAGTACCAAAGTATTGGCATCAAAATGTACTTAAAGTACCAAAAGTAAAAGTACTAAAATGTTTGAAAATAGCCGATCTACAAGCTCACAACGCGTCGCATCGCGACGCGTTGTGAGCTTGTAGATCAGCTATTTTCAAATAGCCTATGTATAAAATAGGGCTAAAGTGGTTAATGTACGTTTCATAATATCATAATTTATATCTGAAAAGTAACTAGTAACTAAAGTTTTCAAATAATTGTAGTGGAGTAAAAGTACAATATTTGCCTCTGAGATGTAGTGGAGTAGAAGTAAAAGTACTGAAAATTGGAAATACTCAAGTAAAGTACAAATACCTCAAAATTGTACTTAAGTACAGTACTTAAGTAAATACACTTAGTTACTTTCCACCACTGCATTCTAGTGACAATACTGAGCGTTTCAGGGCTCTATATAGCTTTCCACCTCAGCTTCCTGTGTATCAAGACTCTCCTATCTAAATTAAAACAAAAACTGATTCAATAAGAAAAACAATTAGTTTCTTTGCTAGTCAGCTATTAGCTAATATTGTCCATAGTTGTATGGAATAAAGCACCTTGTAGCATTCCTTCTCCCTTCATGCCCCCTTATCAGCTAATGTTGCGTTAAACTTTCTAATGTAAAGATTCTAATGTAGTTCGCCCAGAGAGTGTCATGTGTCATTCAAATGTGTCAAAAAATAGCAATATGCAATCACTCTATACCTGTATCTTGATGGTATATTCAACCACTTCAACAAACTTGAGGCCTGAGACCAAAAGTCAAAAGTGAGCCTCCCCAAATTGTACACAATCAAATCGATGGCACCATAGGTTTTGACAAATCTGTATCAGTTGTCTCTCTATTCCTACACAATAATGTTAGGGTTTTGGCTTGTCTCCTAGCAACATGAGAGCATTTGGAATAAACAATATAAATAAATGTATAGAAGGGACTATTTCATTCATAACAACACTGTGCTTCCATGTCAAACATAAGCAGAAGAAGAAATCAGTACATGGTGGCCTCTTTGATGAATTTGAATGAAGATGCATTTGTTGAATGTTATTTGTTTGGTCCCCCAGCAGAGTAGACTTGTGATCCAGGATTCTTAGATAAACAAGGTTTGGTCAGCGATGCAGAAGTAAACAACTCTGATCGGGACCTGCAAGGCATCCTCTCTGATGTTACCATGGATCCCTCCTGTCACTGTCTCTGCAGTCTGCATGGGTCCACTTGGTCTAAATAGAACCCCTGGTCCCCCGGTCACTGCAATTATGTGTTGTTGTCAAAGAAACGTTTCCACGTCACTGACTTGACCTTGTTTTCAAAAGACCTTGCTGTGAACACTGAGGTGGGGTGCCTATCAAAATTATCTATACTTTTATACATGGATGAAACCGTCTATAAATATTTCTATGTGTGAGTCCGTCTGACCTAGTTTGCATGTGCGTTCACACTTAAATGTAGCTGCCTTTGTCGGTTTCTGTGTTTCTATCTATCTATGGAGTTTGTCACCCCATTCACACCTGCTGGATATGTTATCTGGATTATGAACCATCCAATCTTACCCATATATATACACAGTCTGTCTAGTTTATTGCAGTGGGTATATATTGTGACATACGACTGAAACCTCTTTAACACTCAGCCGTGCTGCATGGTCTGCATGTGTCGAATGAGTTGTTATAGGTTTGTGTGGGTCTTTAAAGTTGTACAATGCAAAATCACAAATAACGATTTTTAGCAACCTCTGCTGGTCACTACAGTCACTGCATACAATTTCCCTAGTCCTCGATTACCCAGAATTCCATTCGTTTTCACCGGAAGCCGGAAGCGTTTCAAAAAGCGATCTTTTAATTGTTTTATACTATCTACGGATCGTTTCTCTTAGCCAGTGGAGCATTAGTTACCATGAGCTGTGCTTTGTTTTTCTGTTCTTTTTCGATCTCCAAATCCTACATTCTCTTAAAATCAGCGTGAGGTTCCTTTTTGTTAATAGCGCGGTAGTTCCTGGCCAAACAGGAAACCGTTGCGGTAGTTCCTGAGGACGTCGGCCACGACGTCATGACGTTGGCCAGGAACGTCATTTTCCCGGGAAAGTCCCCCCCGTACACGTTCAATAGAAAATATATAAATAAAAGGCTTCCGGGGGTGAAATTCACGGAGTGGGTGTTGTGAAACTTTTGCCACTCGCAAAAGATATACAATTTAACTTTAGTTTTGTTGAAAACGTTACCTAGTATTACTTTAAGGAAATATCTCATACCTGCTATATATTAACTGCTTGCTCTTCACAGAGATTGAACCGCCTGCACAGTTGTTTGACTTGTGACTCACCATGCTGCCTGTATGTCTATGTCAGGTGTTGATGGCCAGGGGCCAGTTGCACCACCTCACACTAAGTTCAAACTTTGCCTGGTTATAGCTTAAATGGCGTTTAAAAAAAGCCATTTAACCCATTTAGCTGGGAAAATATCTGTGTCATTTTTAGATTTCTTTGGCTATTCAAAAATAGCAGATATACAGTACAAGCTACAGATATACAGTACAGATATACAGTACTACAAGCTATACAGATCTACAAGCTCATAGCGCGGCACCGAGTGCCGCGCTATGAGCTTGTAGATCTGCAATGTTTTGCTTTTTTAATGTTAAAATGTGTGCAAATCTTTAAATATATATATATATTTTTTAAATATAGGGTACATTCAAAGATTTGCACTCATTTTCACGATAAAAAAAAAATAGCAGATCTACAAGCTCATAGCGCGGCACTCGGTGCCGTGCTATGAGCTTGTATATCTGCTATTTTTGAATAGCCAAAGAAATCTAAAAATGACAGAGATACTTTCCCGGATTGAATGTGTTTAAGCTATAACTAGGCTAAGTTTGAACTTAGTGTGAGGTGGTGCAACTGGCCCCAGGTGTTTGTGTCCAGAAATGCTGAGACGGTGAAGCATTTCACCTTCGATTGAAAGGCACTTCTCCAGGTTGTTGATCAGACTTTGTATAGGGACTGATTTGCATTGATTGGTGTGAGCTTGGTATTTGACTATGAATGGAAGTGTGAATGTCTGAAGGAGAGGAGATTCCTTCCCCTGCTGAACATAATTGCAGTTAAACTCTACCATGAAGAAGAAGAAAACAATTACTGAAAGTGAAAGTTGCTCTCACATAACTATATTGTTTTGTTACATTATTGTACATTTATACAGCAATCCTGGAGCTTTCTCAGTTGTATGTGGCGTATACCTGCGTATCATGTAGTGTGTAGAAGACTATACCACTGCATGCACATCTGGCAGATGTGATCCTATTCTCTGAAAACATTCTGACTGTGTATGAATGCATGAACGTGCATTTTGCCATTATCCAGATAAAATATCCAGAAACAGGTCTGCATGTCTGTCAGTGTCTACTGTCTACTGCTGTATACATGTGTGTTTACCTTGTAATGTAGCATGTGTGTGTGTGTGTGTGTGTGTGTGTGTGTGTGTGTGTGTGTGTGTGTGTGTGTGTGTGTGTGTGTGTGTGTGTGTGTGTGTGTGTGTGTGTGTGTGTGTGTGTGTGTGTGTGTGTGTGTGATGTCTGTTGACATCATGGTGCTTCTGTAATGTAACAGCGATCGTGGGTACTGTGGGTACTGACGGTGTTACTCAACTTATTTAAGTATGAACTAGGGCTGCAACTTTTGATTATTTACTTAGCGATTATTCTATCGATTATTTAATTAAATAATCTTGACGTCATAATCGGGAGATAACGTGATCCAAAGATTTACTGCTCCATTCACTTCCTGGTTAACTTATTACTTTAAAATCCTGTATCTCGGCTCCTGTGTACTCTTTTTTTTATTACTATGTATTTTTTTTACTATGTCTGATTAATCACTTAAGCCATGTTTTATTACTTCGTCGTACAACTGCGTCACACCAATCTAAGAGCTTACAAGTTGCGAGGTTGTAGATTGGCTATAGAAAATAAAAAATAGAAATCCATTTGAAAAAGACCTTCTAGAGGCCATTAATGAGAACTGCAGTCCTAAGAAGCACTTCCTTACTGGCTTCATATCCAGCGGAGCTTTGTTGCCGCCTGGTTGCAACCCTAGTATCGAGTTCCGCTATTTACAACATGTTTAATACAATACACACAATACCATCAGACATCTTTTAAAGGTGTATTTTGTCACAATAATGACCGTTCTATGTCAGAACTGTCTATGTTTACTTCATCATCAGAATAGTTATGCTTATGTCTTTCTGTGTTGGTCTATCATCTTGTACGCGTATAAATGTCTGGTTCATAACTTTTTACTGTGAACCATCGTCACTGAAAATGTCTCTGGTCATAGTCAGTGGTGGAAAAAGTACTCACATTCTTTACTTAAGTAAAAGTACCAATACTGCAATATAGAAATACTCTGTTACAAGTAAAAGTCCAGAATTCAAAATTTACTTGAGTAAACGTACAAAAGTATTGCCATCAAAATGTACTTAAAGTACCAAAAGTAAAAGTACTAAAATATTTGAAAATAGCCGATCTACAAGCTCACAACGCGTCGCGATGCGACGCGTTGTGAGCTTGTAGATCTGCTATTTTCAAATAGCCTAGGTATAAAATAGGGCTAAAGTGGTTAATGTATGTTTCATGATATCATACTTTCTGAAAAGTAACTAAAGTTTTCAAATAAATGTAGTGGAGTAAAAGTACAATATTTGCCTCTGAAATGTAGTGGAGTAGAAGTAAAAGTATTGGAAATTGGAAATACTCAAGTAAAGTACAAATATCTCAAAATGTTACTTAAGTACAGTACTTAAGTAAATGTACTTTCCACCACTGGATAGTCCTGTGTGTGTGCCTAAACTGCTGGATCAGACAGAAGAACATCCCAAGGACTGACATATCCTATGTCTATCACAGTCTCATATCTGTCCTTCCCCCTCCAACAGGACGAGGAGAAGTCAGTGCCTCCAGTGCCAAAGAAGCCCGGTAAGGGGCGCCCGGCGCTGGCCCGCGAGAGGAGCGCCGATTCCTCCTCCACCTCCTCGTCGGCCTCGGCAGAGAAGCAGAGACAGGAGGCTCGCAAGCGCCTGCTGGCCGCCAAGAAGGCCGCCTCGTTTCGCCAGAACTCGGAAACCGAGAGCGCCGAAAACGTCGAGATCTACGTGCCGGAGGCCCAGACTCGCCTCTGAGAAAAGAGGGTGGGGAGGGTGGGGAGGGGGTGATGAAAGAGAGGAGGATGAAGAAAGTGTGGTAAAAAGCAAAAAAAAAAAAAAAAAAAGCAGCAGGAGTGCAGAAGGACATGGTGGTGACTGTGTTGGATGCAATTAACGTATTCCTTGAGCTTCTCTTGTCAAAGTAAACAAATAGACGGATGGCGGATGAGAAGAAAAGAAATGGCTGGCTGTCAGACCGGGAGTCTGGATGGTAGGGATACAACAGGAACCTGCACATACTCCTACAGGTATAGACTGGTCCTGGTGGTTGTTACAGGTATAGACTGGTCCTGGTGGTTGTTACAGGTATAGACTGGTCCTGGTGGTTGGTTTAATACACAAGCAAGATTAAGAAAATGACAAAAAATATAATTAAAAAAGAAATAAAACTGCTGAGGATGGATAGACTACAAAGGAATGACCTCGGTCAAGGCTGCCATTGAAAACCTCAGATGATGAACTTTGTTACATTATTGTTACCACTCTCGATTATTGTTATTTTAAACAAAAGTTAATAATGATGGTATTATTATGATAACTATCTACTAAAGAAACTCAACTCTGTTCCTCTTGGCTGCAAGAGATCTACTTTAGTGGACAGAGTTTTGGCGTTTTGGCTTCTCTGTCTCCCCTCCTGTCTCCCCAGAGCGTCTGCCATCCTGTAGGTTTGCACAACACCACCCTGTGGCCATCACACGCGCACACACACACACACACACACACACACACACACACACACACACACACACACACACACACACACACACACACACACACACACACACACACACACACGCACACGCACGCACGCACACACACGTACTTATATACCTAACCACTCAGTACTAACCAGGGCATGCACACAGAGGGTAACCGGAACAGTGGGCCCCTAAAGAACACTGGCCACCATTTAAATAAATATTTATTTATTTAATATTTCATATTTGATTTTATACGTTTAATGCCCAATATTTCTACACATTCTACAAATTGCTACAAAACCTGTGATAGACAGTCATTTTTAGGATAAACAAGAAGTTGAAGGGCAAGTTTAGGTCTGATAAATGATGTAGGCCTACCGTGCATGTTAAAATCATGTATACTTTACATTATTTCCGACCATTTTCCATCCATGATTTATTGTCTCCGCCAGGCCGAATGTTTGCACCGCCATGAGACAGATTTTTTTTTAAAACACATTTTTTGTTACTACTCCTACAGATTTTGTCCAATCCCCACGCAAATCGGTATACATTATCTCTGTAGTCATGTGATCAAGACGTAGCTTCCAAAGTTTGTGGGGGTGGCCGTTTTGCACAAAATGCCACCATCATGAAACTTTGCACGCACATTCCCACTAAGCCAAGGAAGAACCTCCATCCATCCTTAGGGGTTTTCTCGTTAACATTTTGAGTCCGTCCGGGGGAGAGGTTTATTTTTTTCCTTTTTCTTTTCTTTTTTTTTTGACTACAGGGTACTGAAATTGAGGAATACAGGTCGAGTGGATGCCTGAACATTGTGGGCACCTCAATGTTAAATTGGCTGGTTTTTTCCTCCAAAATGTAAAAAAGAAAGAAAGAATAAATGTGTGCTTTGGAAAATGGTCGGAAATAATGTAAAGTATGCATTACTTTACCCCTTTGCCCCCATTTATAAAATAAATGTAAATGTAATGTAAAAAAAATGTTGCTCAGAGTTCACAGGTGCCCACTATTTCGGTTACCAAATTAAAAGTCCAAAGTGGCTATTTATCACAGGTATTATTGGAGCGCTAAAGCTCACTTGTGCATCCATCTTTCAAATCATTTTGTGACCAAGAATTTTTAAAACAACGTTGAGAAATATGTAAGCTTAGGTCATTTTAAGCAATTTTGAATTAAAGCACATCCTGATGTAAATGTGATCATGGACAAACCAGGCATGAATATTTTGTTGAGTATTTCAGCCAGTAAGACCACTTATATTTCTTAGTAAATGTTCTTTGCTAAGAAATATTATCGCACTGAAAAGTATTTTATTTGCTTCTTAAAGGGGTAGTTCACCCCCCAAATGACTTATTTATTTTCAATTACTCACTCCATGAAGCTTTTAATTCATTAGAGATTAGGGTTTTTTTTGCATTCCTGATCCAATATGCCAATATTGGATCAGGCCAAGCTTAACAAGAGAAATACTATATTTAAAACATCCGCTTAAAACCTGGACAGTAGTAGTCCTCAGTGATTACACTATGAGAGTCCTTTTGGAGTTTATATTATTTTGTATATAGTTTTGCCATGGTGTCCTATTTACTTCAATCAAACATTTGAATATTGGATCAGGAATGTGGCAACAAAAACATTTACTCTTCATGAATTCAAGGTTTCATGGTGTGAGTAATTGATAGGAAAAAGTCATTTTGGGGGTGAACCCTTGTACACCCATAACTTGAACCCTAGCATCCCTGTTCTTGGGGGAACAGAACGGATTCTAGGGATTAAAAAGCTGATCTACAAGCTGTCATAACGCATCACAACGCATCGCGATGCAACGTGTTGTGAGCTTGTAGATCTGCAATTTTCGGTGAGAGATATTTTGTGTAGCCCATGGGAATACGGTCAATTAAGTATAGGGTGTAAGTGGCTAAAGCTTTGGCATTTATGTGCTTCATCTACATTGCCATTTGTTTATGAGTGACATGAGTTAAGTGTTTTCTGTTCCATTTATATTTCACTATAGATTATTTAAGACAAGTGCTTCGATTGGCCTGGCTTTAGCCCATGTGTGAACCCACTGCTTGGGCATATTAGGATTTTGAGAGCATAATGGTTTGCTATAATTTGTGAGGATATTGGGATTGTCATGTTAAAAACGTATTTTTTTTGGTGCATTTTTGCTACATTTTTTTAAGCTGCCCAAAAACATTCCTTTATTATTGACTCCCCACCCATTAAGTTTCATCCCAAAGATTCATTAAAGCCCTACCTATCATGATCATTGTGTTTTCCAGTGATTTTCTTTGTGTTGCTACATTTTTTTTGTTTTACATATTACATAAGCCAAAGATAAATGCACTGCTTCAACATTCATCTCTTCCTGTTTATATGTCACCAGCAGGCTGCTTAATAGTTGTGTTTCAGGTGATGAGATGTTCACTTTTATCAAAATAAGTGAACGTTTTCATAACTTTCACTGAAACACAGCCCACTTTCCGCAGCAATGTTTCTCATTATACATTAACATACAATGTTACATACATACAGTACAATGATGTATTAACTTTGGTTAATGTGGGAAACCAGGAGGTTCTGACATCCACAGACTTATTTGAGGAGAGACAGCGATGTTGTTCACAGAGCGTGAACTAGAGCTTTCAAAAGTTGCATAGTGGACAAGACCTGTGTTCTGCCTCACAGTGCAGCACAGTTCTCTGCTCAAGTTGAACACCTACCACTTGACACTTGTCATGACTACCAGTTGCAGTGACTGACCCCTAGAGGGCACCTGTCACCATTTTGCCAATAGGTTAGGTGTAATGCACTTACATGATCAAAGTATCAAGTTAATTGTGTCAAATATATTTTGAGTGGATGGGGCACAACTGGATTACATGGATAAGTAAATTAGTCTTCCGTCTCATTTTGTTCTAAGCCACCCTCCACATGAAAAATAGGCTCACCTATTTAGACTAAATGTATTTTAGTTCTAGTTAGTCATTGAAATTCCACACAAAATGACTTGACTGGCCATGATAGAGCCCATGACTAATGACACAAGATTAAACTCAAC
This sequence comes from Gymnoscopelus braueri, assembly GCF_963280865.1. NCBI lineage: Eukaryota > Metazoa > Chordata > Actinopteri > Myctophiformes > Myctophidae > Gymnoscopelus > Gymnoscopelus braueri. Next base: position 5,121,124 of record NC_137612.1, on the reverse strand, counting down.
GTGTTATGTACCGCCCCTCGACTCACATTGGTTGTTTCTTAATGGTCAGCAAATAAACACTGGAATTCCTCCTTGCTATAGGTAATTAATCTGCAGCGTTATCTGAGATGTGCTTGCTCACCCACTGTGATCCACAAGTATAGCCTGTGGTTTTGCATTGGAAAGATCCACCAACCACTACTCTCTGTTTCTCTTTATGGCAGGCCATTGTTTGCTGTTGATTGCCTGCTGGGGATAGTTCTGTTAGGTAAATGGCCAGTGGGTGTCAATAGCCTGACTGCTCTCAATGGCTCCCCCACTGCCGGGGTGGGGGTGAGGGGCATTGTTGACGCCGTGTGACATTTTGTGTGTCCCCTGTTGCAGTCTTGATTTGATTTCTGAAAGGTGGGGAAGACACTGTCTGCCTGACAAGTTGTCCTGAAATTTACTTTGTGGCTTAACTGTTTTATGGCAAGCCCCTGTTCTGTATAAAATCAAGAAAAATCAGGATTAAACTGTAGTATTATTATCTATATTATGTAATATATTTATTGCAGGACAGAGAAAGACAGTTCTGGCAATAATGCATTCTCTTAACATGTGGCTTCAGGTTAGGCTTTTGTTCAGAACATCATTTTATAGCCTTTTACAAGCAACACAGGGTATGCCTACTGCATAAAGTAACTATTCTCACACTTGTGTTGTAACAAAATCTAGGTCAACACAATGTGTGGCTTCTTGGAGAGAGTTCATTTACACTTTCAGAGTTAAATTAAACTTGGAATTTTAGCAACGGGGACAGAAGTTCTAAGACCTAAGATAACAGGGAAAGATATCCATCCTGGTCAAACTTGGGTAATAAAGGGAATGAGTAAAATGCCACGTTGATACACATGGAGTGGGAAAGAGAAACCATCTCATGCATTTAAACATGGCTCCATTCCAATACACACTTCAGACCCATAGCAATCACTGGTGCACACCTGGGCCTATTTCCTGAACAGGTTATTCCATGACCCACAACAGTTCCACTGAGGGCTTTTTGTTGTTGTATAAGCTATTGATTCAGAGGTGATAATGGCCCCAAGATGGTTTCTGTCTTTACATACTGTCATCGCCTGTGCTCTTCCCTGCATCTCATTCTTTGGATGTGTAAAGGCAAGCAGGAACAATGACGCTAAAGGAAAATGTTGTTATCCATGCGACACATGAAACACATAGCATATCATTCATTTGTTATAAAGGGGGAGAATATTTCCCTTCTACTGTTGTTAAAGTGTGGTTTTGATTCATAGAACTGTCATACTCTCAGCTGTCCCTGTTTTGCTTTATTTAGATGGGATAGTTAGATAGCAGAGAGACAGGAAACAGAAGGCAGAGGAGTAGGACATGCAACTCAGAACTCAGGTCTCCTATCTCACCTCTCATTATCTCTCTTATTACGTTTACTCTTGAAGCTTGATGTATCAATATACCCCATCTGTATCTGTCCTGTGTTTCCCACTGCAGTGCTGCTATGACAATTGAATTTCCCTCGTGGGATCAATAAAGGTTTATCTATCCCACATTCGAACCAGGGACGTTGCGATTATAGTCGATCAGCCATTGGTCATCCATGTTTTTTTTTGTTTTTGTTTTTTACATGAAACTGACTTTCCATGAGACGGACATCCCTGTTTTCCATACTGTCTGAAAGCTGAGACTGATTTCACCTTTGATCAATTATACAGGCTAAATCTTCCAATCCTATCATCCTTCCTCTGGAGTGTTCCTAATTTAGGATACCAGTGGCAGTGGATTGATTCCCCATGTCCAAAGGCTTATACTAGCAAAAACTAACTATTGTCAGTATTTGTCTTCTGTGTTCCACTAGACTAGATGGTTATAGAACTAGGAGGGGAGCAAAGGACAGAGGGACCTGCAATGCTCTTAGCATATACGAGATATGATGTAGCAAAAAATGTCTATAACAAACTAGAACAAATATTTTATGAAGCACATATTTTAATGACTAGGATTTGTTCTATATATCATTATTGCTCTATAGGCTTTGTGTATGTCAGGGTTTAGTATAAAAGGGTTATATGAGGTAAATGTGTGGCAGGGCTGGATGGGTGTTTTGTTCATAAAATGAGAAAACCTACTAAGATTTTTGTCATTATATCTACTCTGGTAACATTAAAAGTATATGTGCAATATTGAAGCTGTGTAAATGGCTTCCTGGATTAAATTCCAATAATCTTGAAATCCCCCCCCAATGCTTGTTAAAATCACCCTGTGTAAATAAGAGAATGGGACTGAAAAATCGATCATATTTTACAATGCTGTAGCTGTATTTATACTATTTCAAAGGTTGTTCACATGTATAATGGAGACAGGTAACATTCAATAAAATGCACACAATACTTTCTCAAAAAACGTGGTCACTGCTATATTGTTCTTTGTTTTGTTCAAATTGATTGAATTTCTGCAGCCTTGGGAGTTTCTAGCAAACGCTGTTAATTCAAGCTGTAATAAATCTGGTTGATAAAGTACAATAATTATATGTTTCAAAAATACTTTCTAAAATCCAAAATGTGTTTACAGTTCTGGGATATTTTGTGAGATATAGCTCCTTTACATAGGCCTATAAGGCCTGCATAGGCAGTAACTAACTTTATTTATTAGGCTGGCCTGGAACAGTGATGGATATCCTCCTTTAACGTATCATTGAATATCATTCACAAATACATAGCCTAACTCCAAATTATCATCATTTTATGTTGGGAGGAGGGATACAGGATAGGTGGGCACTAGGGACATCTGGGCACCTCGATGTAAATTTGCCAATTTTGTCCAAAATGTTAAATACAATATTTGAAAATGTGTCTTAAAGTAATGTAAAGTATACATGAGGTGAACATGCACGGTACATCATTATCAGACTTAAATGTATCCTTAAACTTCTTGTTGATGCACCAAAATGACTGGATATACAGGTCTTGTAGAAATTGTAGAAATATTAGTCCTTATTTAATTGTCGAATGTTTATACATGTTCTAATCAAGTATACTTTTTACTTTAGACCATTTTTCAAATATTCTATTTTTTAACATTTTGGACAAAATATCCATATTTTACATCGAGGTGCCCAGATGTCCCTAGTGCCCACATATCCTGTTACCGTTGGGAGGGAGGGCGAATAAGTGCTCGGACGGACACACACACACACACACACACACACACACACACCTCGTACAACTACTGTTTCGGTGAAGGACGAGCTGTCAGCGCCGCAAATTCCTTTAAATATATAGTCTAAAAAACAAACAACAATGGCACCACGGCCAAACCTGGGCAGAAGAACTAAGTGACATGCAGTGGTGGAAAAAGTACTCAAATTCTTTACTTAAGTAAAAGTACCAATACTGCAATATAAAAATACTCTGTTACAAGTAAAAGTCCAGAATGAAAAATGTACTCGAGTAAAAGTACAAAAGTATTGGCATAAAAATGTACTTAAAGTACCAAAAGTAAAAGTACTAAATATTTGAAAATAGCAGATCTACAAGCTCACAACGCGTCGCGATGCGACGCGTTGTGAGCTTGTAGATCTGCTATTTTCAAATAGCCTAGGTATAAAATAGGGTTAAAGTGGTTAATGTGTGTTTCATTATATCATAGTTTATATCTGAAAAGTAACTAGTAACTAAAGTTTTCAAATAATTGTAGTGGAGTAAAAGTACAACGTTTGCCTCTGAGATGTAGTGGAGTAGAAGTAAAAATAATGGAAATTGAAAATACTCAAGTAAAGTACAAATATCTCAAAATTGTACTTAAGTACAGTACTTAAGTAAATGTACTTAGTTACTTTCCACCACTGCGTAAGTGACATGTGTCAACTACAAAGCATCGTGTGGCTCAATGCGGCTACACGGTATCCATCTCTCCCATGGCTTTTCCGACCTTTATATAACAACATGGTTTTGACTAACGTTACGTAAAAGCTTCCATGCGATGAAGGCATGATAGCCCAGACAGAATAGCCTTTAATAATGTGTCTATAAACATGCCTACAACACGCTACCAATGTCGCCACACACACACACGCACGCACTTGGCGGCTCCTCGTGTATGTGTATTCATTGTGTATGTGGAAGATGTAGCCTATAGCCTGATAATGTCGGGGAAAATAATGTAATCTTCAATCACTGTAGCGATACTGAATTTTGAATGAGACCAGTATTGCCAGGTTTTGCGAGAGAAACAAGCAAACAGGTCTATAATGAAAGCAAGCCCAAAAGAAAGAAGCGAGCACTTCGCCCTTTAAACATAATACATTCATTGGCTATTTGAAAATAGCAGATCTACAAGCTCACTTGTAGATCTACTAGTTTTTTTAATCTTTGGAAAATTTGAAAAAAAATTAGAATATTTTTTGAAACATTTTAACAACATAAATCTGGCATCACATATTTTCAGATGGGGGTCCGCATACAAATACATATTAATTTGAGGGTCCTTGACTTGAAAATGTTTTAGAAACACTGGTTTAACACTGGTTAAGACCTGATAAAAGAAATGTAAATCCTAACAATTTTTGGAAAAAAGTCAAAAAAATATTTTTTCACAATTTTTCAAAAATAGCAGATCTACAAGCTCATAGCGCGGCACTCGGTGCCGCGCTATGAGCTTGTATATCTGCTATTTTTGAATAGCCAATGAAATCTAAAGTGACACAGATGCGTTCCCAACACTAGAAACAAGTCCCCAAAAAAAACGCAACTGTCAATAATCTACAAGCAACTTATTTACAAAAACAAGCCCCAAAGTAGCTTATAATAAGCGGACGTGGCAACACCGCGCGATGCCTTCATTGCCCTGTGAGCTTGTAGATCGGCTATCTGCGGGGGCCTGTCAGTCAACGGGACGTCTGGCAGGAACGGAGGGCCGTGATTGGCCGCGGACGGCGCCGCGGGGGCGGGGCCCGCTCCAGCCGCACAGACAGACTGTCAAGAAGAAGATTGGCGTCTATGGAGCTGCTGGCGCTGCAGCTGCAGGTAAAAAAAAAAAAGAACAACAAGCCAAGAAGAAGAAGACAGACAACAATCAATCACTACCAAACAGTTGTGTTGTTGCAGAGAGAGAGAGGGAAGGAGAGAAAGAAAGAAAGAAGGGGAGACGTTATACGGAGGATGGAAACACGCTGTTCCCTCTAGAAACACATCAATGCCACTGAGGAGTCCATCAGACACTGAAGTTTCTCTCTTTTTTTTTTATCCACTGTAAACGCGCAACACCTTTTAGGAGCGACGGGCAGAAGAAAAGATCCCGTTGTGTGATCGCTTGGCCCCGGTTGGGTTAGGTTTAGGTTTAGGTCGGCACGGCACGGCCACGCATTGATTGTAAAAAGCCACCAGGAGGAACTTCCACGATCCACACAGCTGCGTGTTTTCCAAGCACAGGCACCAACAAAAGAATGAAACCGTTCAAACGAGGTGAGGAGCCTGTCGTTTTTCTCCCCCCCCCCCAGCTCCCTCCTAACCGTCTTTTCCTTCATTTAAATGTGCGATCAAATCAATCTCTCTGTGAGTGTGTGTGTGCGTGTTGTTCCACGTGCGTGGCCGTTTGTAGTGTGTGTGTGTATGGATGGAATGTGTCTTTGTGCAACCAGCGTGTGTTTGTGTTTGAATTTGGAGGGACAACTAGACTAGACAGCTAAGCAGCTACAAGCATGGTGTCCATCTGGCGTCAGTGGCGTGCGTGCGTGTGTGTGTGTGTGGTCCACGCACGGTTCTTTCTTTGTGCGCTTCAATCACACACACACACACACACACACACACACACACACACACACACACACACACACACACACGGGTTAATGGAGAGATGGCTAATTATTTGTTGGTGATGGTTGATGATGATGATGAACAGTGTTATTATTAAAAACGTTCCAGACTGAAGTGGAGGGTTTAGGAGGATGATGTCTGTCTCTGGACTCACATTCCAAACAATCACATTCAAACTCACTTCACAGCAGAAATCCCCCCGTGTGTTGGTTTGGGTTGTAAGCACGTCATGTCCTCTCTCCAGCAGAATGTAATGTAACGTGTTACTGACAGTGGTGGGAAAAAAGTACTCACATTTTTAAGTAACTCTGTTACAAGTAAAAGGCAACATTTATTTGAGTAAAAGTACAAAAGTAGTGTAATTTTTTTTAAAAATAATAATAAGTAATTTCACAAGTTTTCAAATGTATACAAAGCTTTTGAAAATAGCAGATCTACAAGCTCTTGTCAAATGGCCGAAGTGGTTAATGTATGTTTTGTAATAATAATAATCAAAATCTACAAAGTAACTAGTAACTAAAGTTTTCAAATAATAGTGGAGTAAAAGCACAACATGTGTCCTGAAGATGTAGTGGAGTAGAAGTAAAATAACTGAAAATCGGAAATACTCAAGTAAAAATACCTCAAAGTTGTACTTAATTAGGCTACAGTACTTGAGTAAATGTACTTAGTTACTTTACGCCTCTGGTTACTGAAGGCTGCTGCTTTTAATAATATCTGGAAATATTTAAAGCACTCCACACACAGTCACAGGCCTCCCACTTTACGTGCTGACATTTCTACAGATGTTATATATATTAAGACTGGCTTATTTACGTTTTATGATAACAAGTTGAGGTGTTTTGTACAAACACAACTAAATTGCATGCTATTAAGATATAGTGCGTTCTAGGTGGGATATTCTTTTCACCATTACTAAACTTAAAGACAGTGGTTGTGGTAGGCTACTTGGTATATTCTTTTTTTTTTAAAGAGAAAGTGGTGGTTATTTCATTACCTCGCAAAGCTAGAGGCAACACGGACGAGAATAATCTGAGAGGTGCCATTAATGTGGCATGTTGTTGATGAATGGGAGACCTGATGCATACAGAATACTTTTACACCGTCATGGACCTTTGTAGTGTAAATGTTAGATATGGAGACTAGCTACATCCCCTGCTTCACCCTTTCCTGTTAATTCCCCATGAATGTTTACATTGTGACATCATAATTTGAAGCAAGGAGATACTTTGATGATTTTTGGGGCACAGGAACTGGTATTTAAATACTTGGCTTTGGGATTATTATCCTATAAAGGGATTTAACTATTGTTGAGGCTACAGAAAAATACAGCATGGTCTGTGGATCAGCTGGATTAAAATAGTTGATTTGCTAAAAAACAATGGAATGTATTTCCTCTTCCAGACATAATCTAAACCTGGTCTAATTCTAGTCTAATAATACATCTAAATGAGAAGAATTCAAAAGATTGTCAACTCCTCCCATGACTTCTTGTGCACTGACATGAGGTGAAAACAGCCCTCTATGCATGGTCAATAGATTCCTTGGCTACCGGCCACTGTGATGTTGATATGCACACAATCTCCTTTGTGAAGACAGGCGCTGCCCCAGGGGTCAGGTTTCAGCCAGGCCTGGAGAAAGACATTTACTGCATTCTATAGCCCACCCCTAGGACAAGGCATGCTCCATTTTGAGGAGAGATTCCCTCCAGTGGCCAACCAGAGATATCCGAGTACCTCAATAAAGTCCCAGCCACTAACCTATTGTTGGGTTTACATTAGCTAGCTAGTCTGCCTAACCCTCTTTGGAGAAAAATTTCAAATGGCCTGTACTCTACTCTGTCTAAATCTAACTAACTCAAATTACCTTGTTTCCTTGATCAGTCACCAATTGCCTGACTCTTGTCACCACTACATAACAAGCTCTACTGTTCTGGATTGTGCATCTATCCAGTTGCATTTCCAAAATAAATGCTCATGATCTGTGATTATAACAAATCACAAAATTGTGATTAATTGCAAACTGTGATTGTGATCTTCATACCTGGCTGTTTTGACTTGTGGAATATTATGAATTGACAGTGACTGACGCTCTCTCTCTCTCCCCCCTTTCTTTTAGCTCTGGAAGAGGAGCATCTCCGGGAACAGGAGCTCTCCTCGGCCATGTCGGACAGCGATGACGGCTCAGCCCTCGACCTGTCAGGAGGGGGGCTCTCGGGGAAGCGCCGTCGCCGTGGTAACCTGCCTAAGGAGGCGGTGCAGGTTTTGCGAAGCTGGCTGTATGAGCACCGCTTCAATGCTTACCCCTCAGAGCAGGAGAAACTCAGCCTGTCTGGTCAGACCAACCTCTCTGTGCTGCAGGTGAGAGATGTTACCTTTAAAATTAGCATACACTCTTATCCAGGGCGGCTTCGCACGTTGCAAGGTCAGAGTAAGCAGTGTGATCCCATGTCAAACAACAGGGGAAGCATCCAGCTAAAAATAGTGGATTTTCATTTTTTTTCTCTGTGTTGTGCTCAGTGCTTTCTGGAGCAGTGTTGGTTGTGAGAGCTTACTGTAGCTGCTTGACTGTCAAAAATGTCATTTGATGGGCAATTCTGTTCCAGTATCTAATTATCCCAGTGCTATAAGCTAGTCTAGTGTGTTTAAAACTACTAACTACACTAAAGGGTAGTGCTTAGTGGGTGGATGTGGAGAGTCGGGAGGCATTGAATGAAATGTGTGTAGAATCTGTAGACATGGTGTTTCTGGCATTGTGTTGCAGAGACTCTTTGGTCAAATAAGTGGTGCTGCGCTAGTGTGGCTACATAATACACATTCTTGTGCTAGCTTTTTCTCAGAACACTAGCCAGTTCTTCTCATCATGTTCTGCTAGTGAACTCAAAACAACAGCGTTCTAATGTCATGTACTGTAAAGACGCACTCTTGTTTTTAGTTTTTATGCTGAGTCTGACACTTACTCAGCCTTCCCTTTTCACTTCATCACGCTATCAGTAGACATTTCCTCTTTCCTTGTAATGTACTACATACACATGCACACAAAAGTTTTGTAGACACAAGTTAGGCCTACATTAAAGCATCACGGATCAGAGTGAGGCAGCAGGCTTCACTATTATGTAGTCAGTTGAATGGAATGCCTTTGGCTGGCTTCTATGTGGCTCAGCATATTTCAGTTCAGAACTTAATTAATGCCAGCTGTCTGAAGGCCCTCATCTCTCTCACTCTCTGCCTCCTTTAATCTCCCTCTCTCTCTCTCTGTGTGGGAGGTTGTGCCACTAGAGGGCCTATAGTGCAGTGGGCGATAGAGAATGTGTGGGTGGATGTTACTTCAAATCACAGGCTCAGAGAGTTGTTGATGAAGTATGTAGGCAGGGCTTATTGGAGGTAAAGTGTTCCGACCTATCATATTGGGAGAAAAACTATATTGGAGAAATAAAAATATTGATAGAAATGCTAAATGTGTCTTATCTTCCTAACACCGCTAAGCATGTGTTGTATTATATAAGTGGTTCTCATTTTTTTTCAGGCTGTGACCCCACCAAAATAATAATAATATTTGAACTGGGGACCCCCCATTTTGTTGGACTCCGTTCCACAGATGAATATTGTGAAAATAGCAGATTTACAAGCTCACAACGCCTCGCAACGGCTATTGTCACAATTTTTGCCTTTCTTATACTATTTGAGTATTTGGCCAATGTTTTATAGTTAGTTTGTTGATTACTTTTGGTGCAGTAATGGTCTTTTTCTTTTCTTTTTTTGTTTGTTTTTGAGGTATAGAAAAGGTCTTAAAAGTCCTTAGGTGTCATGGGGTCCCCCTCAAATTCATATGGGGATCCCCCTGGGGTTCCCGACCCACAGGAAGAGAACCCCTGTATTATATAATACATCTTATATTCAGACTTTACAATCTGTAGTGGTTCTTCTAACACCTGTGCTTTTTCACCATAGATCTGTAACTGGTTCATCAACGCACGCCGGCGCCTCCTCCCCGACCTGCTCCGCAAAGACGGGAAAGACCCCACCAAGTTCACCATCTCTCGCAAGGCCGGCGGCAAGGTGGAAGGACGCCCCTCCCCAGGGGGAGGGAGGGCCAGCTCCCCGGAAAGCCCTTCGTCCCAGCCACGCCCTTCCGTCATCCGCTCCACTCCTACACTGGACCTCAGTCTCCTAGGAAACACAGCCACCGCTATTCTGACGGGAGCGGGCTACCCGGGCAGGGAAGGCTCAGTCCAGGCCCTGATGAAGCTTGACACGCAGGTAGGCCGGCAACAAATGTTTATTTTCAGAATCGGATTTAAAGGACTATACAGTGAATTAATAATCAAAAAACGAAGAGAATAGAAGAAAATATATATAGTAACAGTTAAACTGTATCAAAATCTGTTTTATAAACACCCCAAACTACTCCAAATGTCCTGTATCCAGCCGTATGCTCCGTACCAAAACAACTTTTTTGCTGAGAAGTTTACTTCTTAAATCACTTCCTTTGTAAACTTTCTCATGCTTGCACAAGCGAGGAAGGCATGTGGGTGGGGTTCAACACGAGCTGAATTAACACCAGCTCAATTCACCGCTCGAACACGCTCGCCCAGGTGTGTGCGTCATTTGTGCATTATTTTAAACAAAGTTTGAGCGGAAAAAAAAACAGTTTTGGAAGTAATGAGGACACAGACTGCATACAGGACACTCGGATTACACTTTGAGAGTTTCTAAACAAATACGTTTTGTTTTTAATATTGGACCCCTATTTTTTATTTTTTCAATTCTATTCTTTTCGTTTTTGGATTCTTCATTCTCCATAAACAAATGTATTTATTTAGTATTTAGGGCAGCACAGGGTGAGTAATTTATAGAAACATTTGGGGTAAAGTATTCATTCTACTCTTTCAACTCTTTCTTTCGAAAGAATGTTCAATTACCGTATAGTAAACACATCTAGAAATTGTTTACCCTGCAACCCTTAATTTATAATATGCAACAAAGACAAACCGTAATGTTGTAAATGCTGTTCTACATTATTCAGTATTTGTACATACATGATGCATCACTAAACCGATTATTAGATATAAATAAAAAAAATCTGCCGATGGATTAATTGACTGGTTCTGCCCCCACGCACAGGGTCTCCTGAGGGAAGCGGAGGAACAATGGGTCAACACGACGGTCATCAGCAGCGCGGGCAGCGGGAGCAGCCCCACGGTTGGGCTTTTCAACACGCCTCCACCCACGCCACCGGAGCTGTTCCCCACTCAGGACTTCAGCGACCTGAGGCTGCTGGTGGACGCAGCCCTGCAGAGGGCCGCGGAGCAGGAGAACCTGAAGAGGCTTCAGGAGAGCCAGAACAGATCCACAAACGCTGTAGTAGTAGTAGTAAAGGAGGAGGTAAAGGAGGAGGTGCTGGAGGCACAGGTCAGTGACATGGGTCCCACGCCGCCCCCAGACGACAGCCAGCAGGTGATGGATCCTTCCAGAGTGCAGAGTCTGATGGAGAAGGCTATGGTGGTGCGGCCTTCCGCCCCGGCTCCCGACCACGTAAAGGCCCCGGTCGCGATGTCTTCGGCATCTTCGGTAGCGTCGGTTTCGGCTCCAGGCGTGTCGTCTCAGAGACCTTCTCTGTTTCCCATGGCTAAAGCCCTGTGGAACGCGGTGGAGAAGACGAGTGTTAAACTTCCCAATCTGAACCAACCTCAACGCGTGCCAGACCTCGTGCCGACTTTAATGCCAGTTTCTACTGCTTTCACGGGACAAAAACAACCTACAAAGTCACCCGCTGCGACAGTCCCAGCTTTCAACTCCACCCCAGCGTTCTCTATGTGCCCTTTGTTGTCGTCTTCGCCCGCTACGCCGGTCTTCGTTCCAGTTTCAACTTCCAGCTCAGCCCCTGTTCCAGGGACCCGGTGGACATCCGCCGATCTGAGCCAGACCTCTTCTCCGACCCTAGCCCCCCGTCCAGCTGCCCCTTCCCCACCCATCGCCTCTTACCAAGGCTCTAGAAGAATTCCAGTTTACTTGCCGACCCCGTTCCACAAATCCCACTTGTTGAAGCCACTGTCGGTTCAAAGCCCGTTACGTGCTGCAACCACAGCCCTGGTCAACACCTCCGCTCCTCTGCCCACTTTAGCCCCCACCTCTCCCTCCGATGCGACCATCACTCCGTTTCTGGGCCTGACCTCCCAACTCCATTCCATCCCTTCAGGCGGCACCGCCCCAAAAAATCCAGTCTCAGTCCCCAGTGTGTGGAGCATGGTCGGCGAGGCCAGACAGCCCAGTAGCCCCCATCTTGTGGTCAAATCCCCAAATGCAGCTGTTTGGGGGCCCCAGCACAGCCTGTGTGTTGTGGGCGAAACGGTCAACTAGAAACTAAAAGGCTTTTTCGCTGTGATTATATGGAAGTGATAAGAGAGAGGCCCCAACACTACCCAAAGACTGGCCTACTTTGTATATAGTATAAGGGACTGTGCATCCTCATCAATAGCCCTTCTGACATGGAAGTCTGTGCCTGAGGAAGGTTCACAAGAGGTCATAAGTCGGGACGGGACTTAAAAGTGTTTTAAAGACATGTTTTTTTTTGGTCAAACAACCTTTTTGTTAAAAAGATAAAACCTCGATAGATGCAGTTTCTGGTCAAGACATTTCAACACTACAACACTACTACGTTAAAACTCAACATTCCAGAATGCAGGATAAAATATTTTTATCACATTTATGATGTCGTTTTAAAGTCCCTCGCCACTATTTAAACTTTTTTTTTGAGAGTGAGAGGTGAGGAGGCGTATATATCCCTGAATTGTAGCACGTTTTTAATTGTTTTCAAATTTCCAGCACCAGCAGATCCAGCCTCATCAGTAGCGATACCAGACTTTCTTGAATGTAAAAAAGAAAAAAAAAGACAGTTGATGATGTCACTGACCAGGCGTCTGTCAATCACCCCCCATCTTGGCTAAATAAGCTGAACATTTCTACACCAGCTGCATGCTCCAATGTAGTTGTGCACTTTAGACATCTTGTTTTTGTTTAGATTGGCCTTCATTTCCGAGTGCCCTCCCGCCCTGTCCAGTCTGTATGACAGGAGGCAGGCAGAATGCGTGTGACTTACTACTCATGCGCCTGTCCCTATATCTCATCCCCATCTCCCTCGTCTTGCAGCTACTGGCCTTCAGTGGCATGCATGGATTCTTTCTATCGTTTCAACCGACAATATCCCACTACCCCACCCACCTAAATTAACATGTCCTGTCAGGTACGCTTCCAATGTATTAGTTCGGTTTGCAATATATAATCTTAACGTTGCAAGCAAGCCAGTATTTTCAATGTGTACATATGAGAAAGGTTTTTCTTTTTGTGCAGACTTGATCGTTTTTGTATACAACTTCCGTGTGCGTGTGTGTGTGTGTGTGTGTGTGAGTGCGTGCGCGTGCGTGCGCTTGTGTCTGGAGTGTGGGGGTTGCACATGTCAGTGTAAGATGAAGTGGACAAGGTCACATTGGTTCTGTGGCAGAAATCAATTTCAGTGGTGGCGCTGTAGCTGAATTGACACCGCCAGGCTCTTATCGTTCCTGTGGGGGTGGATTATGGTACAGTATACTTGAGATGGCATGTGCTTCTTGTATCCTTTCCTCAATGGATGAAGCATTGCGCAAAACATTTTAAGCTTTGTGTCCTCAGATTTCCCAGTCATTGGGGCCTTAGAATTTGGTCATCGTGTTTCAAACCAGAATGTCTTAATAACAAAGGGGCCAGTTGGTGCTCAATGCATCCATCTACACGGCAGATCAAATTTATAGTCAGTTGGATGTACTATTGGAGCCGTTCATTTACTTTAGAAGCAAAATCAGCCGTGCTTTCCATCTGCGTACTGTAGTGAAATGGATTCCGTAGAATTTCTAGTCGTACATAAAGGTTGTAGTTTCCATGAAACTGTCTTATCCGCGTAGCACGTTATATGGCCGAATGCTGACTAGGATGTATTCAAAGTTGCAAGGTAAAGAGTTTAAAGTTGCGTTCCTTGGTGTGAATATATGGTAGCATTATGAGGTGAATAGCCTTTTTTAGAAATCGGTTGACATGGGTCCAGACTAGAGAGCCTCTCATAATACAGTAATGTTTACGTGTGCCATCGTACTAGGGTCTGTTACAGGGGTTCTATTTTTGCTGGATGTCGAGTAGGAGAAGACTGGAGGTGTAATTCTGTGTTGCTATTATTATTATTATTATTATTATTAGACTAGCATACTGACAAGCACTGACACACCGCCAATATCGTGTTCTTCTTGTCTTTGGTTTGTGCCAGCTATGAAACCCTCAACTCAACCTCTCTCATCTGAGTTGTGCACGCCACGCACGTGGATGTTATGTTACAGGTACTTGCTAGAGCAGCAGTTCCCAACCGTTTCAAGATCAGGGCCCACCTGAAAATCTAAGAAGCCTTTCACGGGCCAATGAATGGATAAGCCGCCTACATTTTCATAGCATGTTTATTTTAATGATCAGTCGATTGTGTTCCGGCTTGGATAAATGGAACTAATGTAGCATACTATAAGTTCCTATTTATTGGCATCACAACAGATTTTTTTTTTTTTGGTTTAAATACCATGACTTATTTTTTTTTTTTTACTTAAAAAAAAAAAGATTCTATCAATCGATATTGTTTTGCCAATTATTTGGGGGCCCACTTGCAATATCCTCATGGCCCACCAGTGGGCCCTGAACCCACAGCTTGGGAATCTCTGCACTAGAGCAATGTGCATTTATACCTCAATTTACACAGGTCGTCATGACCAGGCATGGGTCATATATTAAATATTATAATGTTTTTGATAATCATGCCACTGTGACAACACATTACTGGTGGCGATACTGGAAAAAGGCTGGATGCTGGATATGGGTTTAGGCAGACAGGTTTTAAATATCAGGTTTAAGATTGAGAGTGACACTTTGGTCATAGCAGACAATGTGAAAAATGCATGTAAATTCTGCTCGTTCAGGTTTGTTTTCTTGTACATTTTGTTTTGGCATGATTCTATCTAAAACTGTGTAGCTTCTGTGTGACCAAATGCATTCTAAAACATGTTTTTCAAGTTCATTTCACCATGGGCAGTGTAACTGGCTACTGTGCCTTAAACCTAGGATCAAGGGAGCCTACCCCGTTCTACTTTAGAAACTTTGGATAGTCTGTGCAATATATGCCTTAAATTTTAAATGTGTCTTTGTATAAGCATTTCAGAGAAATAAAAGTTCAGTTTTTCATAATGGTCCAGATTCTGCTCTTGCTTATTGACTTATTCCCCAATGCAAGCTAGACATTTTTGTTAGCCTCCCATCAAAGCAAAGCCAAAGGGATTCTTTGAGAGTGCTGTTTGATATTCAAATCATAAAAGCATATTCATCTTTAGCCATATTAAATCAAGGAGAAAACAAACACTGCATTAATTAAAGGGATAATTAGCCCCCAAAATGACTTTTTTTCTATTGATTACTCACCACATGGAGATTTCTTTGTTTGTCGCATTCCTAAGCCAATAATTTGATGAACGGCTGAGACTCGGTCTCCATTGAGTCTCCTACTGGAGACACCGCCGATCATAAAGTTATTGGTTTAGGAATGCGACAAAAACAAATAAATCTCCATGAGTTCAAGGCTTATTTTTTTTGGGGGGGGGTGAACTATCCCTTTAAATAAGGCTCTTAAAAGTGATAAGGCATCATGGATTTGCTATGGAACTGCAATGCCCAGTCTCCACCCATTGTTAGATTATAGACAGTAGCACTTTCAGGATACTGAAACTGGTCAAATTAAGTGTCTTATCGGGTTCACACAACAAATGACACATTTTGAGAACGGGGAACATTTTTAATTGTCTCCATATAAAAGTAAAGTTGCACTGAAGTGACCAACATCTGGAATTGGGAAGACTGGGACAACGGTAGTCTCACTCAGACAAGGTACATTGATTTCCGAACTCTATAAAATTATAACCGATGCAAACATCCAAAGATTCCTTGTGGTCAGTGGCATCCCTAGCCACTGGCCGTTCGACATCCTTGACTGGACAATTTTCAAGGCTGAATTCCTTCAGAAGTGCTGACATATCTTTCAATAACAAATACATGGTACACGGAGGGGGAATGTGACTTTACAATTCTACCAACAATTTCTAGATGAACTTGGAATGATACACAAAGCAGTAACGCACAACGTAAGCCACATTTGATTGTCAAAACTTTACAATATTAAAACATCAAGGTCGATGAGAAATCTTCATCTTCCCGTACATATTGCTTCATATTAGAAAGGAAGGTACATTTATATTAGAAAACAAGGGCTATTTGTCGCAGTGCTTGTGCAGGTGTGGTAGCTAATTGGCAAGAAGAGGCCAACGAGGCTGGTGTGTACTCTACTGTATAGTGCTGACTTTGGCAGCTCATGCACACACTGGCGGTCAATATAACCTCAAAAGTCAAACTGGCCTCCCCCCTGCATTGTCCTGCAACAGCTATAGCATATGAAAGCAGAGTGGCTGAAGCTTGCCTTGACACACTTCACCCATCCTGGTTCTGCATACATTGAGCGGGAGGAATCCGTATGAAGCTGCAAATACTATATTACACCTCTGTTCATGGATAAACTTCACTGACAAAAGCTGAAAAGGAGTGTTATTGCAGAACGGTATTGCCCTGGATCCCAAATGAATCCCAAGTCCCTACATTTCATAAACCTTTGCAGATATGAATGATCAGAGTTGGTCTGAGTTTCGTTCATTTCGTTTCAATATTCCTAGACAATTTCTCTTGGGATCTGTAGCGTCTATGAGGTAGGAAGAAAGGATTTATTTGGGTTGCAGTGTGTGTGGACTGTGGACGCAAGGCAGATATCCCCCCCAGCAGCCACCTACTCGTCGTCCTTGTCCTTGGCGCCGTGTTTAAGGATGCGGGTGAACGCAGCGTAGTCGAAATTGCCCTTATTGTCGATGGGCGCCTCGCGGAACAGCTCGTCGACCTCCTCGTCTGTGAAGCGGTCTCCCATGGTGGTCAGCAGTTCCCGCAGGTGGTCTTCATGGATCACACCTGGAATACAGTACGTACATGAACACATCCGTTACTCTCTATTTAAACCCCATGCTAATGCAGTGGTTTTCAAACTTTTTGTGCTCAAGGCAAGTTAAACTCTCAGACACACCTGTGCAAATAAGCCCTCTATATAGCATGCGTTATCAGTCTTATCACTCTAAATGTAATTTTTTCTTTACTAAGCCCTGTGTAATACCCCCCCCCCCCCCCACACACATGTGGTGAGTTTGTATATTGGCTATTTCTGGGACAAAGGTACAAAAAAAATGGATGCCAGGTTGAGTGGTTAAAATAGTTAGTTTTTAGTGTACATAATTTGCCTCTGTATGGGGAAAAAAGTACTACTACTGATGTGCAGTACTGATATAGTAAATAAAAATATAATTCATAACTTTCTTTCATTCTTTTTGTATAGTTATATAGATTGCAATAATAATGTGTGGTTGTCACAAAATCCCATGGCACACCATTTTGGAATCCATTTTATTCCTATTCTTGTCTGTTTAATTAATGACTTTGTTGCTGTTGTGTTTTACTTGTTTTTAATTTGCCCTCCATTTCTTGTGTAAAGTTGACACGTACCTTTAATGAAAAGTGCAATATAGATAAAATGCATTAACATTTTACACAGGAACTGTATCTATCTGACATCCAGTTTTTTGTGTCTCACCAGACCCTTCCTCATCAAAGCAGGCAAATGCATTGCGGATGACGTCCTCGGGATCGGTGCCATTGAGCCTCTCTCCAAACATGGTAAGGAACATGGTGAAGTTGATGGGCCCTGGCGCTTCGGCCATCATGGCCTCCAGGTAGTCATCTGAGGGATTCTTTCCTGGGGGAGGCACAAACTGTCGTTAGATGCTTCGTGTCTTTTCAGATTTTAAAAAGCACTTTCTATTGTTACAAGACAATTCAACATTATAAGGCTGAAGCTAGAGCGTTAAAGGTCCCCTCACCTAGAGAGGCCAACATGTCATGAAGATCCTCCTTGTCAATGAAGCCGTCTCTGTTCTGGTCTATCATGTTGAAGGCCTCCTTGAACTCCTGGATCTGTGACTGGTCGAACATGGCAAAGACGTTCGAAGTGGCCCTCTGGGGCCGCTTCTTGGTGGTCTTTCCCTTGGCACGCTTGCTTGACATGGTGGCGGCTGGATGTGGGCCTGCAGGCGGTCAAAAAGGTACAGGTCACAGGTTAGATCGGAGCGAGCAACAGTGATCGCGCATGCTTTTTCAGTTTTTGCTTTGTGTAGATAGATAGAGGAGTAGTGGTGGGAAAAAAAGTTCATTTCAGTGAACGAACGATTTCGTTCACGTTCACGGGAATGATTCGTTCAAATGATTCGTTCACGTTCTCGTTCAGTAGCGCTATTTTCTAGTGTTCAAAATTTACTCGAGTAAAAGTACAAAAGTATTGCCATCAAAATATACTTAAAGAACCAAAAGTAAAAGTACTAACATATTTGAAAATAGCCGATCTACAAGCTCACAACGCGTCGCGATGCGACGCGTTGTGAGCTTGTAGATCTGCTATTTTCAAATAGCCTAGGTATAAAATAGGGCTAAAGTGGTTAATGTATGTTTTATAATGTGTGTAAAACACCATCGCGGGAGCGTTTTTTTTTTCACGTTGCGCGTGAACTTAACTGTTTCAGAAAGTGAACGAGCTCGTTCGCGTTCATGGCAAATGAACTAGTTATTTTGAACGAATCGATCACGAACGACACATCACTAATGTAGGTAGATAGAGGAGATGCTGGGGGTCAAACCAGGGATGTTGTGAATATGCACCCAACCAATTGGCACAGCCCTGTGTTGCATATTCTTGTCAGGAAGGACTGTTCATTTGTTGCGTAAGAATATCGCTCATTGCTCAATTTATAACACTCATTGGATTCCATTTACCCAACTGCAGCTTTTTCCTCCCTAGCTTCTGCAATAGCACTCGGAAAATGAGAACATTATGTTCCAGCTATTTCATCCCCAGTTCATTGGTATGGATACAAAGGGTGTTCAGTTAGTAAGTATGGATTCAAAGAGTGTCCCAAACAATCAACAAGTTCTCTCTGTAAGTCCCCTGTTACAAAGTAAAATGAAATCATTCATTGCACAAATTGTTTCCGCTAAGTGTCAGTCTCTCAGCCTAGCTCTTGTTCTTTATGTCTGCCTCTCCCTCTCTCTCCCTCTCTCTTTTATCTAGCTCACTCTCTCCATTCCTCAACCTTTCTTTATGAAGAAGGGAGGTAATAAACTCTCCCCGAATACGCACCAGAGTTACTGCAGACCACTTCACAGTTGATTGTGAAAATGACACTGCTGCACTCCAGGGTTACCTTGAGAGGCAGCCAGATTTAGACCATCACTATAACGCTGTTTACACTCGGAACACAGGTTCTGCAAGCATACGTTGTGCATTCTGCGTATGTGTGCGCACTGCGCACCATATATAGGCTACATATACTGCATTTAGTGTTCTCTGGTGTATTCTGGGAGGGTGTTGTGCCCAGCGGGCATGGCTATAACAGACAGTATGTCTGGCTGTTTCGCTCTACAGGAAGGAACAGGTGATTGTGATAGATTAGTCACACATATGAACACAAAGAACAGTAATGAGGTATGACATCATGCATTCAGGGGCACTGAGGTGATGTTAACATGTGGTACCATGTTATGTTGTTCAATAATTGAATAGTTCACCCATATGTGCATGTGTTTGTTTTCTATAGATTATATGGCAAATTAATTATTAAATCATAAGCACATATGCCTAGCACTTAATCTTATCAAGCAGCAGAAGTGAATAAGTCAATCTTACCAAGCAGCAAATTGACAAATTGTACAAATGTTTTATTTTATTAACAGAGAAAAAGTGTGCGTCATGTCAGACATGTATGACTCACACAGGCTTCACAGGAAGCTTTGGATAATTACAACTGGTTTGCCTAGTATCTACTTTACGTTTATCTCTTCTCCCTCAGTGGATCCATATTCAAATGAATGCTCTCGCCAATTGTGTACATTGTAAGCTCAGTTGTCTTGCCGATGCACAGTAGCAGTGATATAAAGTAACTAAGTACAATTTTGAGGTATTTTTACTTTCTTCAGTATTTACAATTTTCAATACTTTTACTTTTACTTCTACTCCACTACACCTCAGAGGAAAATATTGTACTTTTACTCCACTACAATTATATGAATATAATATATATATACTTTGTAGATTTTGATTATTATTACAAAACATACACTAACCACTTATATATTTCGGTCATTTGAAAATAGCACATCTACAAGCTCACAATGCGTCGCGGTGGGCCGCATTGTGAGCTTGTAGATCGGCTATTTTCAAAAGATATTTTATACATTTATTTTGAACTTGTGAAATGGGACATTCTGCACAATGAGTGCTTTTACTTTTGGTACTTTAAGTATATTTTTGTACTTTTACTCAAGTACATTTTGAATACGGGACTTCTACTTGTAACAGAGTACTACATCTACAATGCAGCATTGGTACTTTTACTTAAGTAAAACATGTGAGTACTTCTTTCATCACTGCACAGTAGAGCAATCACCTACTCCGCTGTCCAGTATATTATAGCATGTGCATAATTATGTGGACTGGAACATCACTATAAAGTATAACCTCACAAGTGACCTTTATATCCCCACAAATGGATATCAGCCTGTGTATATACTTGAGTTCTGTACAGACTCTAGAGTCCCTGCATTGTCTTAATCATTTGAATGCCAAATTAAGCTTATACTTAATGATAAAACTATGTCACAACTCCTCCTGAACTGGCTGTTACCAGTGCTGACATTAACTACATTGTCTCACTTTAGCTATTTAACTTGCTGCCAATATCTTCCTCTCCACTCAGTAGTTCTTGTGACCTGATAGGTAGGCCTGTCACAATTATTACATAATCGCTTAATCACAATTATTTGCTATAATATATAATAAAAAAAATGTAAAGCTGGTAAAGCTGAGCAACTATTTAAGTATAAAATTACTAAAAATGTCAGTCATTTCTTTATATAATTCACTTATTTGTCATATCAGCCATTTTTGTTTACGAAGCCTAAAAGGCAAACAGAAATCGCAAAATCGTTAATCGCAATTATTTGTCTTACAATTTTAATGGTCAACTTAAATGTTGTAATCATGACAGCCCTATAGTGATAGGTAGGTAGCCTACTTTATGTTACTGGACATCTGCCCAGCTGCTACAGTATGTGTGACGCAGTCAACAAGGAAGCTGCAGGCTAAACAAATCCAACTCACTTTCAGGGTTTCATGAACAGAGGAATTCTCCAATCTGATTAGGACTCTTTCACTCTCCCTTAGAGACCCCCCCCCCCCCACCCCCACCCCCTTATACTTTTCCAGACTGTTTTAACTGTGCTGCAGTGATGTAACTTATTATGAGTACCACCTCATTAAGATGTTCCTTGAGGGGCTTTTCATAAGGCGGTTCAAATTATAAATAGTCCAAGTGGAGACATTGGAATGTGGTAATCCCACTATCTCTCTCTTGTGTATTCTTCCAGGATCTCCCTAATTAGCCTAATTGAATTATTGATCAATCCATCTCAAGTCATCAAAAAGCAAACAGTTCTATAACTAGAGTGATAATCTCATCACTCCACTTATTTTTTTTGGATACATACGAAACAAAAACTATTCCAATTCCTAGAAAACCTTTGAGCATTCTCGACCATGTGGGTCAACGGTGTTTCACTGAGTGGCGGAGGTGCACTATTCCTTGTTGTTGTCAGTGACTCAAGCGTTCGGTTGGGTTTGAGGCTGGGATTGTACTGAGATCTGTCACAGTCAGTCTGTGTGACCCTCCCCATCCCTTTTGGATGACAGAGCCCATGTGTCCAGCACAAGCACACACACAACCTGATGTCATCATCAAGCAGACAGCTAGTGACCTTGCACCCTAAAAGCTCTGACCACAGGTCACCATTGTTCACGGTCAGAGAAGACTAGAGAGGGGCCAAGAGCAGGGAACTCCTGACCCAGACACACTCAAGCAGAACGCCAAGCTCTCATTGGCTATAAAAAGACAAAAATGACAGCTGCTAAATCACAAGTGTGTGTGTGTGTGTGTGTGTGTGTGTGTGTGTGTGTGTGTGTGTGTGTGTGTGTGTGCGTGTGCGTGCGCGTGCGTGTGCGTGCGTGTGTGTGTGTTGTGAGGGAAACAGAGAGACACAGAGAGAAAGTAAAAGAGAGCAATCAAAATACATATATAGATGAAAGTCATACATAAATTCCTCTGTCTAATTTGCCGTGTTGGTCCAAGGTGAGATGCTACTCATTTCAACGGATGAGGAGGACAACCCCTGCAGCAGCTGACCTGGTGCTTTGAACCAGCTCTCACACACACAAACCCATCACCCAACTGTCAGTTTAGAACTGAACAGTGAACACTCAGTAATCAGATTTCAAGTGCTCTGAAATGACAACAAAAAACAGAGCTGACATAGAACTACACATGCAACGTAAATAGTAAATAGTAGAAAACTCAAATCCATCTCACCTTGGTTTCAGGTATAGTGAATTGTCGGAGTCCTTCAAGCCCCCTGTTTGTCTTTGTCTCAGACAGACAGAGTGTAATGGGAAGGGAAACAGGCAGTCCTACTGAAAAGTTTGTTTAAAGCATCAGAGTCCCCGCATGCCCCTCCCTTCACCGGCCCCAGCCAATGGCGAGTCCAGGCTGTCCCAAACAGAGGCGCGCAGGTCCAGGGCATTTCTCCATACAAGGAGAAAGAATGTGCAGGCTGTACTTTGCTGCTGCCACAGAGGCTGCTTGGGATGTTTGGGAAAAGGCTGAAATGACAGGAACCACGATAAGGCAGCCTTATTTAGAGAAAAGCGTCCAAACTCCTTGGAGGGGGGCTCGCTATGGCATGGCGGATGGGTGGATGTGAAAGGATGGAGAGAGAGATAGGGAGCAGATGCTAGGAGTTGTAAACAGTGATGTAAAGTAACTAAGTACATGTACTCAAGTTCATTTTTGAGGTGTTTTTACTTTACTGGAGTATTTCCAATTTTCAATACTTTTACTTCTACTCCTATACATCTCAGGCAAATATTGTACTTTTTACTCCACTACAATTATTTGAAAACGTCAGTTACTAGTTACTTTGTAGATTTTTATTATTATTACAAAACATTTCAAAAGATTTGCTTAAAAACTCAACATTCTGAATAATGAGTACTTTCTACTTTTGGTACTTTAAGTACATTTTGACACCAATACTTTTGTACTTTTACTCAAGTCAATTTTGAATTCCGGACTTTTACTTGTAACAGAGTATTTCTACGTTGATGTACTGATACTTTTACTTAAGTAAAACATTTGAATACTTTTTCCACCACTGGTTGTAAAAGCAAGAGCCTGCTTATTGTTTGTTTAGACTTTAGAATATGGCTCTCCTTAAATAGACAGTTTGGCTGTCTGGCCCTATGGTTCCTAATCTGCAGGGAATGCCATGCCATGCCTACAGTGTCTGTTTGCTGCACACTTTCTCTCCCATCATGTCATGTTCAATGGACATACGTTATTATTGTGTAATATATTTGTTCCTCATTTGTTCATCAGTTTTAGGTCCCTGTATGAAATAACAGTTTTCAATATCCACTGTATCAACAAAAAGAAGAAAAACATTAAATTGAATATCATGAACAGTAGGCTTCAATGATGAACGTTATGTTACGTAAGTTTAATCTCCTTATTTAGGCAGTATCTTTCTAATGCAAATTGTGCCATCTCTCAGTATAGCCATAAAGGCTTATCTGTAGGCTACTTTGCCAATATGTGATCCAGAAGTCAGAAGCTTCCTGTGGCAATTTGATAATTAAACTCGAAAAAGTGCTCCTCGGAGCACAGTTCTCCGCCAGGTCAGGTAGGTTATTGTGGGCCAGCAATGTTCGGAATTCGTCAATCAGGATGGAATATGAAAAATCAGATAGATCTGTCTTGATCACTTGACTATAGAGATAATGTGTACCGATTTGCGTGATGTTTGGACAAAAAACTACTACTGTAGATTGTACTGAACTGTAGGAGTACTGCCAAAAAAAATATGTTTTGCAAAAATCGGCCTCCTGGTGGTGCTATAACAGGCCGATGTGAAACATTTGGGGCAGAGGTTCTGCTCTGGCAGATCCAGGGAGTGTGTGTGCACAGTTTCGCTGCGATCAAGCCAACGGTGCCGGAGATGATCTGTTCACAGACGGAACCACGGACGCGCAGACGGACAGACAGGGTCCAAAACATGTGTGTGTGTGTGTGTGTGTGTGTGTGTGTGTGTGTGTGTGTGTGTGTTCAAATAAATATTTGTTGATTGTACTTGTAGTATCATTCACAGCCTCAGGTAGATAAGATAAATGTTAGATGACATAGGATAGTGTTTGTTGTCAGTGTTCTGCAATGTTGTCCAACAATTCTGACATGTTTGTTTGTTTGTAAATCATTTTTTTCTGATGTCCTTACTTTGTATCAAGTACCAACCTGAATTTACATTTTGGGGTTATATAGGCCTATATATATAAATAAATATAAAAGACAACACCAATGTTTTTGTTATGAAAATATAAACTGAAAAAAGTAACTGGCACTGCTGTTGTCCCATAGCTCTCACCTCACAACCTTTCCTGATTTGAAACTGTGTTGTGGACATTTGGGGAAATGTTAGTAGAAAATGTTTTATTGATCCAATGCATTCAGTGAATCTCCAAAACAAGGGAAAGAGAGAAGTAGGGCTGCCCCCTGCTGGACATCCCTAGTCCTATTTGTTTAATTTTGTGCAGCAAATACTCTCCCAGTGACAGAAACTGAATGGTTAGAGAGGCGAGGCCACCTGGAAATCAGAAGGTCACCGGTTTGCCCTCCGGCCCACCCCGTCTATGTGTCCCTGAGCAAGACAATTAACCACTAACTGCTCCCCGGGCGCTGCATTAATAGTGCCTACTGCTCCTAATAGTTACGATTGGTAAATGCAGAGGACGAAATTCAGTGACAAATACAAACATCAACAACTTTTGTAAGATGGTGAATTTTCTGTGGACGCATTCCCCATTTCCTCCCCTTTGGCCCCGAGCTACAATAATTCCAGTACTGAGAAAAAGAAAAAGTGACTGGTACTGCAGTCGTCCCATAGCTCTCACCTCACAACTTCTCTAGCGGCAGAACAGATCAACACTACAGGTGAAGACACCCACTACCCTTTCCCACCTGGTGAAGAGGAACTCCTCCTATGTGAGAAATTAATGCTGTTTTAGATTACAGCTGCAGAAACCTATAGGAATCAACTCCAGCCTGTACAGCTGGATCCTGGACTTTCTGTCAGAGCGACACCAGGAGGTGAGGGTGGGGGTCCAACACCTCTGCCCCCCCCCCCCCCCCCCCCCCGACCCTCAACGAAGGAGCCCCCTAGGGTGGGTTCTGAGCCCCATTCTCTACTCCCCGTACACCCACCACGACTGCATGGCCATGCACAGCTCCAACTCAGTGATCAAGCTAACTGGCGACATAACAGTGAAAAGACCTGTCCTGATCACTGACGACAATGAGATAACCTGACACAGTGGTGCCAGGAGAACAACCTGGCCCTCAACGTTAACGAGACCAAAATAACTGATCATGGACTACTACAGGAAGTAGAGAGCACATCCCCATGTACAGTACATAGATGGCACCGCAGTGGAAAGGGTCAGCGACTTCAAATTCCTCAGCACATCTACATCACTGAGATACTCACCTGGGATGTATTGTACACACCAGTGGTGGAAGAAGTACTCACATGTTTTACTTGAGTAAAAAAGTTCGGTATACAAAATTGACTTGAGTAAAAGTGCAAAGGTTTTGGCATCAAAATGAACTAGAGATGTAGTGGAGTAGAAGTAAAAGTATTAAAAATTGGAAATACTCTAGTAAAGTAAAAAATACATAAAAATTGTACTTAAGTATAATACTTGGAGTAAATGTACTTAGTTACTTTCCACCACTGGTACACACTGACTAGTTACGAAGTAATGAGTAATGAAGAGGGCACGGCAACACCTCCATTATCTCAGGTGAATGGAGAGGTTTGGTTTGGTATGTGCCCCAAGGGCCTACTGGCCTTCTACAGAGGTACAGTATACCACAGAGAGCATCATGATGACTAGTTGCATCACTGCCTGATATGGGAACTGTACTCACCTCAACCGGTTGGTGAAGTTTTCAGTTTTCAGCTTCACCCAGCTGATGGCTGCTCAGGTGGTTCTGATGAGCACTCAGGGGGAAGCACTTGGAACAGCACTTGGAAGCACTTGCCTATGGAAACCTGGACACATAGCTGAGGCTAGGAATTGAACCTGGGATCGACTGTTTCCCATGGGGCGGCCTCTCTATCCATTAGTCACGGAGAGGCTGATGGTATCACTCCTTGTCTTTTTGAGAAACATAAATGAGCTGAAACATCCAACCTGTCTATATAAGCAACTTACACCTAGCTCTAAAATCCATACATATAAGACGAGACATGCCACAAGAGGTTGCTATCAAATCCCTAAAGCCAAAACAGAGTCTATGAAGAGCACAGTGCTGTATAGAGCCATGGCTGCATGGAACACACTGCCAGATCAGATTTCTAAAGAAAAAACTAAATCAAGCTTTAAAAGATGATTGAAGAGGCATCTTGAAGCCCAAAGATTGTAATTACACAAGCAGCAGACAGGTTATGGTAAACATACAGCAGCATACCCATTAATATAGGGTTTTTATTCTATATATATATATATATATTTTTTTTAAACACATGCAGGAATATGGCACTTTCGCTAACACAGACACACACACATCCTTTCACAGTTATGATTAGGATTGTATTTGTTTAGTTTGTTTTTACTTTAAAAGAAGCAAAGGGAGACATCTGTAAAATTACTATTAGTATTATTGTTTTCTTTTAATTTTTCTTTCCAAGGAAATGGGGAATCAGAAAATAAGCTGTATGTGATGGTTGATATGAAAGTCACTGTTTGAAGGAAAATTTACGCCGTACACTATTTGTATCATTGTCCTGTAATGTACTGTCGAATGTCATGTTCTATGTTATTTGTGGACCCCAGGAAGATTAGCTGTTGTTATGCACTAGCTAATGGGGATCCTAATAAACTCATACACTCATAAACTCATATCCATTCAGCTATGGCTGCCCCTGCTATCTGAGGACCTCATTAGTTAGTTATTAGTCGACACTGTATCAAATTAGGTGAAGCAGTCATTCAAGAATACCAAAGATTCTCATGGAGGATGTGGAATTTAGCAGTAGCCTACTTTGATGAGGCACAACTTTATGGAGATGTGAAGCCAAATAACAGTTTTACTAACTAGCTCACTGTGAGTAAATTGCATTTCTACAGTGGTGTAAAGTAACATTTACTTAAGTACTGTACTTAAGTACAATTTTGAGGTATTTTTTTCAAATATTGTACGTTTACTCCACTACAATTATTTGGAAACTTTAGTTACTAGTTACTTTGTAGATTATGATTATTATTACAAAACATACATTACCCACTTCAGCCCCCTAGATACATTTTATCCACAAGCTCACAATGTGTCGCCATGCGATGCATTGTGAGCTTGTAGATCTGCTATTTGCATGCATCTGCATAATGAGTACTTTCTACTTTTGGTACTTAAGGTACATTTTGATACCAATACTTATTACCAACATTTACTCAAGTACATTTTTAATTATGGATTTTTTTTACTTAACAGGGTATTTCTACATTGCAGTATTGATACTGTTATTTAAGTAAAACATGTGAGTACTTCTTCCACCACTGCATTTCTATAATAAAATGGTGTTGTTTTATATAATGGGAGCTACAATGTAATGGTCTTCGTCCCATGTTGTGCATGACTGCATGCTGTGTTGACAAAACAAACGTGAAGGAGGCGGGTTCTTGTCTCTTTTCCAGGTCGCTCATTGGACAATGTCATGACTCGGTCCTTCACTGGCAGTGTTGCCAGATTGTATGAGAGAAATAAGCAGCCCTGAGGTCTAGGAAAACAAGCCAAAAAGAAGCGACTATTAAGGCACTTTAAAGTGTTTACATCAGCTATTTGATCAGCTATTTGAAAATAGCAGATCTACAAGCCCACAACGCGTCGTGATGCGACGCTTTGTGAGCACTGTTGTTGTTAGAATGTTTCAAACAATCTGGTACGGTACGGGATTCCCTGCCTGGCACAAAACATTTTGGGGATTAGGGACAAATACATACACAAATATTTGAGAACCACTGGTTTGAATATACATATTTTTTAATGGAAGCAAGCCCAAGTAAGTAACTACACTTAGCTCACCGTGAGTAAATTGCAGTGAGCTAAACAAAACACCGCAACCCGCGACAATACCAACATTTACACGCGAGTTTACAGAAAAACAAGCCCAATGTCGCTTATAGTAATCGGACATGGCAACACTTTTCACTGGGGCGCCTTGCGCAATGCGCAGGCGCGGTTCAGACCGATAACATTATCAGGAAGCGTCTGGCTTTATTATCTGTGAAAAAAACAGCTCCTAAAAGGTAAGCTCTTATTCTCCACAATGTCCACATTAATACCAAATACACACTATTATTGTGATTTTATAACTAAGCAGACAGTTGTTCAGAGATAGTGGACTTACGTTAGCAAACTATTTTCGACATAAACATCCTGAGGCATCGTTTTGAGACACGTCTTCACAAAGTGGAATGATGACCATGATGACATCTTCCTCTGACAACACTCTGTCAGTGGGACACTATTCACTATTTACCTGTTTCCACAGTGTTGGAAAGTAACATGTACATGTACTCAAGTGCTTACAAAGTACAATTTTGAGGTACTTTTACCAATTATTTAATTACTAGTTACTTTGAATATTTGAATTATTATCACAAAACAATTCAGTGGTGGAAAAAGTACTAAAATTCTTTACTTAAGTAAAAGTACCAATACTGCAATATAAAAATACTCTGTTACAAGTAAAAGTCCAGAATAAAAAAATTACTTGAGTAAAAGTACAAAAGTATTGGCATCAAAATGTACTTAAAGTACCAAAAGTAAAAGTATTAAATATTTGAAAATAGCAGATCTACAAGCTCACAACGCGTCGCGATGCGACGCGTTGTGAGCTTGTAGATCTGCTATTTTCAAATAGCCTAGGTATAAAATAGGGCTAAAAAGTGGTTAATGTATGTTTCATTATATCATAGTTTATATCAGAAAAGTAACTAGTAACTAAAGTTTTCAAATAATTGTAGTGGAGTAAAAAGTACAATATTTGCCTCTGAGATGTAGTGGAGTAGAAGTAAAAGTATTGGAAATTGGAAATACTCAAGTAAAGTACAAATACCTCAAAGTTGTACTTAAGTACAGTATTTAAGTAAATGTACTTAGTTACTTTCCACCACTGCAAAACATACAGTAACCACTTCATACACTACATTTTGGCCATTTGAAAATAGCCAATCGACAAGCTCACAATGACTTGATTTGAAAACTTGTGAAATGGGACCTTCTGCATAATGAGTACTTTCTACGTTTGATACTTTAAGTAGATTTTGATACCAATACTTTTGTTCTTTTACTCAAGTAAAATTTTAATTATGAATTATAATACTTTGCAGTATCGATACTTTCACTTAAGTAAAAAATGTGAATACTTGATATTCACATAGATATTGTGAACGTTGGAATTGTTGGTGTTTTTCAGATTGATATCCACATTATCCAGCTTGTAATGTGTCCATGTAATGTACTAGAATGAGATGGAGCAGTCACTGTCATACAGACAGCATATTTTCTCTCATATGCATTTATTTGATGAGCAAATCCCCACGTTTAATACATCTTGAAATGAATGCATTGGTTAGTTCTAATGTCCTGGCAGAATCATTGATGGTGAAATAGACTTGATAGATATTTGTATTTCTTTCTTGAAAGGTAGTTCTATAGCTTGTTTAAAGAAATGAACTTTCACCCATCAGCTGGGAGGCAGATTGCAGCCAAAGACAAACATATTTCCCCACACACTTGGCTGGCTCAAATCATATTTGGGAGACAAGAACATGTTACTGTATGTCCCAGTTGGGATTCGTTAACAATTTAACATCCATTCCACAATGCCTGCCAAGTAGGAGAAGTCCTATCTGATTAGTGATTCAGGGCCATAACTGAAAGGTTAGAATGGTGTGCCTGGGAAGCCAAAGGTCCCAGGTTCAATTCCAGGCCCCAGCAATGTGTAGAAGTGTCCCTGAGCAAGACAGTGAACCCCACACTTCTCCCCAAGTGCTGTACTAAATGGCTGCTGCTCACTGCTTCTAGTGGTTATAGGATGTGTAAATAAATGCGGAGGACAAATTTCACATAATGTGCAAATTAATGTACAGTGACAAAAACACCCCAAGGAGTGGGGCGAATTATTATTATATATTAATATCATATTATTATTGTATCGTATTTGTGTCTGGGTAGCTCAGTCTGTAGAGCACTCGCCTTTGGACCACAAGGTTCTAGGCTCTATCCTGGGTACCACCAACTCAGGCGGGCAAGACTTTCTAAAATGTGATGGACTTATGAAATATTATTTAAACATAACTTTGATACATTTACCAAAGTACAACATATATATATATATATATATATATATATATATATATATATATATATATATATATATATATATATATAAATAAACAGGTAGCTCTCGTGCACATCCAGGGTAGAGGTGCTGGTTTGGCAAGATGATGCATAAGAAAGAAAGGAACCTTCCCACTGCTTCTCTTTTTGGAAGGAACCGCACACTCCAAATGACGATGGACTCAGACTCAGTTAATGCTTCATTTCTTTAGGCTTTATTAGCACGACGCGTTTCGCCGCGTTGGCTTCATCAGGTGCTATGAATATATATATATATATATATATATATATACTGCCCACAAAAGTTCGGAAACTGTACTTTTTCTCCCCTTCAACGATACCAATTGGTATTGTATGTTATATCTTTTTATCGTTAATTACCTTTACAGCGAGGTATAAGTTGTAAGGATTGTTGAATGAGCAACACAGCTGAACGTGTGGGTAGGGCGTGGGTTGCCAAAATCCCCCAATATGCTTCTGTTGGTAATCACTCTTGTTTTGAGCGACCTGCCAGCACCCACACCTCAGCAGGTGTGTGCCAGTCACAGGTGTGTGCCTGGCACCTGGGCATGGGTCCTGCAACTTTGACATCTGTCTTTGGTACTGTTTTGCAAATATTGCCTGTACATCTCTAAAAGAAAGCCCTATGGTTCCTCAGTGAAGAAAGGGTGAGGAACCGGCCTTCTTGGGGTGTTGTCTTGTCTTCCTTTGACTTCCATGTCTCACAGAACATGAGCCTGAGTTTGTAAATGGTACCAGGGCTGACACCAAATAATGCTGCCACTCTGCGTATCGGAACACCAGCTTCCACTTGCCCTATTGCACAGGCCTTATCCGGACTGGAAGGGACAAAGGTGGCATCTCTCCATGGGGGCAGTGTTGCTGCTTGGAGAACACAAACTCAACAACAAAGTTGCAGAACCATGGTCAGGTAGCCAGTCACACACCTGTGACTGACACACACACCTGCCAGCAGGTGTGTGCTGGCAGGTAGCTCAAAACAACAGCGATTACCAACAGAAGCATATTGGGCAATTGTTTGGCACGTTTAGCTGTGTTGCTCATTCCATTATTGCACGGTCCTTACAAGTTGTGTGACTAATCAACGATAAAAATGATATAAAATACAATACCAATTGGTATTATTAAAGGGGCGAAATAATCGACTGAAGTTAAGTTTCTGAACTTTTTGTGGGCAGTTTATATAGTGGGCCGTGGACCACTGGTTGAGGAACAGTGGTATACAGCGCATGAGTGTGGTTGACTTCAGTTCCCATGGGCCTCACACCTGTGGATGGTCGCCATAGAGTCTAGACCATATTCACACGGTGGCCATGTTGGCATTTTGCGTTGAAAAAAAAAGGGGTGGCAACGGGGTGGCATTTCATTAACTTAATAGCAAAATGGCCGCCGTGTGAATATGGTCTATTACCCCCTCTGCATGATATGGAATGCATTCTATATCAAGTGATGGACTGAATACAGTAAGTCCTTTTTTAATTTAGTGCTGATGTAGCGTTGTTTAGTTTTTTGCTTAGAGCCTGTGAAGGGCTTAAAGTGCTTAAAGCTACAATCCATAAGTTATATTTCCATTGTCTCCCTCCCCTAACGGTGAGAGGTAATTGCAGTAATGTCTGAAGAACTACAATAAAGATTGTGGCACATCTAGTGTCCAATCAGCATTATGCTTAAGTTCTAATAACTTTCTGACACTGTCAACTAGTAGGTGTCTTACCTGACACCAGGGTCTAAGGTAGGGAGACCACCTCCAACCATTGCAGATGTTCTAGTTAGATACAGGGTAGGTGTGCAGTAGGGACATCTGGGCACCTCAATGCAAAATTGGCTATTTTGTCGAAAATGTTAAAAGTAATTAAGTAATCTTAAGTAATTAGGCCTGTCACAATTATTACATAATCATCTAATCGCAATTATTTTGCATAATCGTCATAATCGTTTCCATGTTGAAAAATGTTCATACATTTTCAAACATTTTCCAAAGATTGTAGAAATAGCAGATCTACAAGCTTACAATACGTCACTTTGTCACTTTGTGACGTGTTGTAAGCTTGTAGATCAGCTATTTCCGCTATTCAATATGTTTTGTTTATGAAGCCTAAAAGGCAAACAGAAATTACATTTATATTCATATGTTCCAAATGTCAATGCCAAAAACGCAATCAAATCGTTAATCGCAAATATTGGTGTGACAATTAATCGTCAACTTAAATTTGTAATCGTGACAGCACTATAAGTAATGTAAAATCTACATGATGTGAACATGCACAGTACATCATTATTATCAGACTTTTTATCCTTATGCCCCAAAATGACTGGATATACAGTTTTTTTGTAATTTGTAGCAATTGTAGAAATATTAGACCTTAATTGTCGGTTCTAATCATGTATACTTTACTTAACTTAAAAACATTTTCCAATTATATTTTTTACATTTTGGAAAAAATAGCCAATTTAACACGAGGTGCCCACTCTTCCTTGGTGCCCACCTATCCTGTTACCTTCTAGTTATATTGCATTAACATACTCTACTGTACAGATTAACATCGTATTCATTCAAATAAGTTCTGGATTGTACATGTAGCTTTAATGCAATAGTGCTTGTAAGAAGCCATGTACAAAATGACTTTTTCTCTATGTAAATGAGATGGCATGAGAAACCATGACAACATTTTTACTTCCCTGACTTACCAGAAATCCCATGACTCCAATTTGTTAAGTCTAGGCTCAGCCGTCTACTATAAGCTATATGTTATTCTGGCATTGTAACTATGGCTGAATTTGCCGTTTCAGGCAGATCGAGTGGACCTAGAAATAAAAAAAATTGGCACAGAAATAGTCAATTCACACCAGAAGACCAAGCACTTTCAGTCTATTTTTACAGTACATCCCAGTGTCTTGATAGATACTGTAAGCTTCGACTAATTGTCATCTTGCCCTGGAATATTCTGGTGCCAGGCTACACTGTGAAGGTGATTAGCCATCCACACTAAAGCAATGCTTTTTCAGTTGGAACATTTTCAAGTTAAACTGACCTTTCTATGCAGTTGTCTTCCACATGCAGCGTTGGCAAAGACCGACATTGACATTCGAAAGTAACCATCTTCAGGTAGTCCCATCTTGGCAGGGTCTAGCTGTGTTAAAAAAAAGCCTCCTCCATGAAGGAATTCACTTTTTTTCCCCCCCAGTCTTTGTAGAGGTCAGTCGTCCCATCGTCCCTCATATGTGACTGCCCAGAGTTCTGTGGTCAAGCCCAGAATGTGATCAGCTGCTCTGTGTGTGTGTGTGTGTGTGTGTGTGTGTGTGTGTGTGTGTGTGTGTGTGTGTGTGTGTGTGTGTGTGTGTGTGTGTGTGTGTGTGTGTGTGTGTGTGTGTGTGTGTGTGTGTGTGTGTGTGTGTGTGTGTGTGTGTGTGTGGGAGTTGCATATCCATGCAAAGCGAATGTGAATAGATCACCCGACCCTTTCAGAAAGTGCTGGTCTGGCTGTCATGTGCACTGTGTGTGTGAGTGGGGAAGTGTGAATTGCGATGTGAGTGTGTGAGAGGATGGTTGTGTGTGTGTGCACATGGAGGAGTGTGTGCTTGTGTGAGAGAAAGAGGGAGCAGTAATGTGTGTGTGAGTGAATAGTCTGGGACTCTCTCATAGATGTACAATATTGCTGCCCAGTTGGGAACAGAGAGCACTACTAGAGGGCTGTCAAAACTTTTAACCACAGATCTGACAGAGAGCCAAGTTTAGCTTAGCAGTGAGACTAATCTACAGGCCCTACCAGGCCCCCAGTTCTATCAAATCTAGCAAAATGTAGCCTAGCATTCGAGAAGAGGAGGGGGGGCTAAGCCAAGACAGACAGACAGCCGAGGATCCTGCGGAATGAAGGACATAGGGGCATCTTATGGCAGAAGGCGGGTCAGAGGAACCAGGCCTGGTTGGGAAGGGACACCTACATCCTTCACTCTGGGTAAGACGCCACACTGGAAAAAAGGAGAGGGCTTACTTATTATAGACCGCTCACCGGTGGGGGGGGGGGGACATCCGTGACAGGAAATCAATACAAAAAAAAAAAAACTTTAGTAATCAAATAATCAGCTTAGTGATGTGTCATGTACACATTTCTAATATGTGTATTTAGGGCTGCAACTCCACCAAACTATGAACGCTTGTCTTTGTTCCTTATTATCAGATGAAGAGTTATGTTTGTGACCGCTGTGTAAACATAAACATGCAGGTTGTATTTGTAAGATGTCTGTTGTGTTCAGATAACGTGTGATGATCGTTCTAGTGTCAAAATGTATCGCTGTGATTCATTGAATAATCGCGAAAAATAAAATTGACTAATCAATCAAATATGTAAATAATAATTAATTAGTTGCATCCCTAATTGGTAATGTGGGACTTTAGACCAAATAATTTGCAAGTTTCCGGCTTTCCACATGTCTTGGGTCTTGTTGTGTAGGGTCTGGATTGACCGTTTCAGACTAAACTTACTTTCGTTTTATAAATGTTTGTAATATTCTTTCACAGCGACAGAAAAGCAGATTATGATAATCAAACTAATAACTCAAGACAGTCTGGTTGTCTTACTGTTTTGGTCTTCTATTTATTGCAATATATATGGACATAATGACAGTTTCTCTTCAAGAGAACGTCCCAATACCTAACCTGTGAAGTTAAGTCTTCAGTGAGTGTTATTCCTTCAAAATAACATGCTATTCTTGGCATGTCAAGGCTGTAAAATCCAATAAAGCTACTGGAAAGCGCTACGCTCTTACTCAGAGCAGCATTGAATTACGCATATCGAAATGAGAATGTCTAGTAATGTTGATACACAAACAAGGCACAAACAAACTAGGTCAGATGTTATGTTGTCATTTTAGGCAAAACGTGACTTTCTGACTCTTGGGTCCCTTTTTACACTCTAGTCTCCTGTACTTATCAGTTACTTATCAGTATTTTGTAGATTGTGAGAAAAAGAAGCTATGATCTATTGACCCTTTCTGTGAGCTGACTTTCAGTTTCAATGTGTTTAACCACTTGAACCCAGATGTCCCTATTCTGGTGGGTGATCATTCTGCAAACGTAGCAGATCTACAAGTTCACCACATGTCACAAACGTGCAAAATGTGAGCTTGTAGATGTGGGTTATTTTCAGTGAAGAGATTTAGAGAAAGTAGTATAGATGCCCAGGGGATTATTCCTGGCCAATAAAGTAATAGGGTTTAGGTAGGGAGACCATATTCAGCCCCTCAAACCGGGACCCTTAACTTAAGCCGGGAAAGCATCATCTGTGTCATTTTAGATTTCTTTGGCCATTCAAAAATAGTAGATCTACAAGCTCACAGCGTGGCTACGAGCTTGTAGATCTGCTATTTTTGAAAAATCGTGAAAATGTATGCAAATCTTTGAATATATATGTATTATTTTGTAAAATTTTTTTTTTTTTACTCAAATCTTTTCTTCTGGGGGGTCCCTGGAACAAAATATTTATATAATTTTGGGGGTCCTTCACATGAAAAAAGTTTGAGAACCACTGATTTTCGAAAAACTGTTAGGATTTAGAAGACATTTGTAGAATCCCCAGAAGCAAAGATGTGAGTTAAAATCTCAAATGTTCGCTTTAAAAATATATATATTCAAAGATTTGCACACTTTTCCCCCCCAAATTGTTTTTTGGCAAATCTTTGAATATATATATTCTTTAAAGGGAACATTTGTGACTCAAATCTTTTCTTCTTGGTGTCCCTGGGACAATTTTGTTGTGAATGTTGAAAACCGGGACATATTAGTGTTTTAGAGATACAGTATTTGTCGGGACATGGGACACGCAGCTTGAAATCGGGACAATCCCGGCCATACCGGGACGTCTGGTCACCCTAGGTTTAGGTGACTAAGGTAAAATAGCCCGAGCTTGTATATCTGCTATTTTTGAATGGCCCAAAGTATAAAGTAATGGTTAAAAACAGAGCATAAACAAACGCTCATCGGTGCACAAACAAATGTAAAGTATAAACACATTAGATAGGTTCACATGGAATTGAAAGCCAGAGCGAATAGGTGGGTTTTAAGTAGAGATTTGAAAACCTCAATGGACTGGGGCAGATCTGATGTGGAGGGGCAGGTTGATCCACAGCCTGATGAAGCATTCGCCCTTATAGGCGAATGGATTTACATTAATGTCAATGAGGTACTCCCCCTGTGAACGCAATGGTATAGCCCCACTTGGACTCACCATTTTGGGGAAAGAGTTGGCTCAGAACACGGAAGGTGTTGCTGGTGTGCCTCAACTTTATTGGTACGCAGAACCATAGAAGGCCGCGCTGTCTTGCATTGTGTTGTGGCGAGTCCTTTGTGCCTGAATAAACTCCCAATGTCTCCTCAACTGTGAATTTCACCAAACAATAAGTAGCACACTGCACAGGTCTTTGGCAACGTCTTGCCCTTGTTTGACACAGTGATGTTCCTTAAGGTGGGAGGTCACTCCAGGTGCCAGTTCAGCTGCCATATTATCTCTAAGATATCAGTGTTCAGATATCATGGCAAATAAAGGCTGGGTATGTGTAATAAAAGGTAAATAATAACATAGTAATGTACTAACACATTCCACAGTCCTTGTCACACAAAGTACAGAATACAGATGCATTCTTCAAGGCGATTTAGGTAAACATTTTCATTTGTTACTGTGATTTTATAAATGTAGAGTTACATTTAATTCACTGTACATCGCCATTCATGGATATTCAGAGAAAGATGGTCGAAGTGCTTCAGTCCACTGATCATTGATAATGACAGGAAATGAGTCACTCAATCCTATTCATGTTACATTGATTGCATTGTTGATAAGAGTCTCATTTAGATGCTGTTCTCTCTCACATACATTGATCTTTAGCCCATTGTCCAATAAGATCTAGTCCAAAGGTTAATCTAGCGTGGTCAAAATGTGAGAGGTATCTCAGTTGTAGTCATTCAAGAAGCATCTCTGAGATTACTTTAAGTGAGTAGTATACTAAACTAAGTACCTTGGATTAAGAATTTGAGAACTACCGTATTTGAGTTGCTTGAGTCTTTTCCTCAGGTAAGGAAGTGGAATACATAGGAAGCTCTCACGTGTGTGTGTGTGTGTGTGTGTGTGTGTGTGTGTGTGTGTGTGTGTGTGTGTGTGTGTGTGTGTGTGTGTGTGTGTGTGTGTGTGTGTGTGTGTGTGTGTGTGTGTGTGTGTGTGTGTGTGTGTGTGTGTGTGTGTGTGTGTGTGTGTGTGTGTGTGTGTGTATTTTAAGTATTTTATGTTTGTTAGCCTACATTAACAGTTGTCTGTTTTCTTGTTTTACTGAAAATAAGATTGTCCTTTTTCTTATTAGGTAAACTGAGTCTGTGCCTGATGGCATAACACCTTTTAAAGCTGCAATGCATAACATTTTTGTGAATAAAACGTCTTTTTGACCAATCGGTAGATTACGTTATTAATACAATGTATTCTTTGGTAGAATATGTTAATGCAAAGTGCGTATTGCGTAACACAACCGCAAAGGTTGTATTTATATTCTATTAAGGAAATGTAGATCCTGTGACCAGGTAGGACCACTACTGGTTGACTGGTGGAACCTATATCTCCCCTGAGCAAGCAGGCGTGATTAATTATTTAGTTGTTGGGGTATTTACCAATCCTAACTCAGTGGTAGAAATGTCATCACTTGCGTGGGGGCCAGGTTCGAATCCCCGGTAGGACATGAAAGTCACATGCAGCTTTATCATAAGCATGGGCGAGGCGAGTACAGTCACAATGTGAAATGTATTAAGTTGACTTGGATAATATAACAAAGCCTAACCCTAACAGATAGCACCACAGATAGCAGATGGGGCGTAAAATTGTTCTCTCTGAAATTAAGTTTGGTGTACATTTGTGCTAATTTGTCCCTATATAGTCTCAGACCATGAATATCGTGGGCCAGCTGGCGGAGACGGTGTTTGTGACGGTGAAGGAGCTGTACCGTGGTCTTAATCCCGCCACACTCACCGGAGGCATCGATGTCATCGTGGTGCGCCAGCCCGATGGTTCACTCCTGTGTTCGCCGTTTCACGTCCGTTTCGGCAAGCTAGGCGTGCTGCGCTCCAAGGAGAAAGTTGTGAGTCTTATTTCCAGTCCTCTCCCTGTTAATCCCTCGTGCCTCTAGCATTCTCTCTCTGACTGTCACTCTTCATATTCCTGTTTGTCTCACTCCATATATGAATGTGCACACTGACAACTGTCGTTATGATTTAGGTGGACATTGAGATCAATGGAGAGCCAGTTGACCTGCACATGAAACTGGGGGACAATGGAGAGGCCTTTTTCGTGGAGGAATTTGAAGATATGGAGGTTGGCTGATTTACATTTGATAACTACACTTTCCACTCGCTTGACAAACTAGAATAGATAGATAGAAATACCAGATTTTATACCAGATTTTTAGCTGCGGTGGACGATGGAGTTATGAAAATGTTCTACTATACCACTCGTCCTCCTAGGATATGTAATATCATATAAAAGGTAAGAAAAAAGTAGTCCGAAATTCTCCTTTAACTGTCAATCAACTTCCACAAATGTGACTGAGGAGTATTCCTTTAACCTTTTCTTTTCATGATTGCTCTTCATTTAATGTCTCCCATGCTTTAGTCCAGGGTCCCTGCCCATCTCTGTACCTCCCCGATCCCATCCATCGAGCTCCCTGAAGGCGCAGAGGAGATCACGGAGGGGCCCTCCGTTGCCGGGGGAGGAGGAGGCAGCACCCGCCGAAAGAAACGCCGCCGCAAACGGATGCGTTCCGACACGCACCCGAGAGAGGAGGTCAGCTCCTCGTCTGACGAGAGGGAGAGGGAGCGGGAAAGAGACAGGGAGCAGGAGGTCGTTGCAGAGGAGCCCACCACCACGCCTCTGCAGGTCAGGTCAGTAATCAGAAGAGCAGTTGTGGAGAGGGTCCACGGAAAGTGATTGGTCCAGTTATTCAGGTAACTAAGACATTTTACCGGACCCTGTGCTTTTCAACTGACATTGTGCCAGTGGTGGAAAGTTACTAAGTACATTTACTCAAGTACTGTTTTAAAAGTAACGTTATGAGGTATTTGTACTTTACTTGAGTATTTCCAATACTTTTACTTCTACTCCACTACATCTCTGTTCCAAATATTGTACTTTTACTCCACCACATTTATTTGCAAACTTTAGTTACTAGTTACTTTGCAGATATAAATTATTCTAATATAAAACATACATTAACCACTTTAGCCCTATTTTATACATAGGCTATTTGAAAATAGCCGATCTACAAGCTCACAATGCGTCGCATCGCGACGCGTAGTGAGCTTGTAGATCTGCTATTTTCAAAAATGTTTGTACTTTTACTTTTGATACTTCAAGTATATTTTGATGCCAATACTTATGTACTTTTACTCAAGTAACATTTTGAACACGCATAACAGGCCTTTTACTTGTAACAGAGTATTTTTATATTGTGGTATTGCTACTTTTACTTAAGTAAAATATCTGAGTACTTCTTCCACCACTGCATTGTGCTTATGGAGTAAAAAACAAGAAAGGATCAATGAATCGATTCTGAGACGCATTATGATTGTGTTTATGATGACGACTCTGCATCGATGTGGCGACATTAGAAAATCAATTAACCTGCTAACGTTTATTGTTGATTTTTCAATTACTTCTGAAGGCAACAAAGCATTGAACTGACTAGGGATGTTAACAATTAATCGACTATCGATTGATTGCCATTAAAGAATTAACTCAATTCAATTAATCAATTGAACATTTAATTTAACATTCCTCTGATTTCTTGCTGTTCGTTATCGCAAACAAACACTACACATTATCTGCAAGTACGTATTGTACGTCTCCGGTAGTAGACTCAATTGAGTCTCCTATTGACCATTGATCGAATTATTGGCTCAGGAATGCAACAAAAACTAAAAGATTTTTTTTGGGTGAACTACTCCTTTAACCACTCACCCACCCAATCCTTAAAAATAAAAGCCACTTGCTCAGTTCTGTTTTTCTCCTTTTGTTTTTAGCAAACAATTTCCCAAAAAATTAAAGAAATGTCTACTCATTCTGTTTGACTGGCTGCGATTTTACAATGAAAATAATTTCAGTTTATTGATGTTAATAACCCAGGATCATAACGGTTTTGTTTTGTTTTGTTCTAACAGTAAATCGGTGTACTACTCCCTGTGTGAGGAGCCTGTTGACGAGCTGGGAACTACACAAATCAGAGATGTTCACGCACACTCTGAAGGTGAATGTGAATGGTCACCCTCAGACAGGTGAGGAAAGACAATGTGCATTTTTGTACATTTCAAACTTTTATCAATGGCTGCCTTCTATTTCAAGGTTGAAAATGGGTGAAGTGTTACCTTAAATGCATTAATACAATGCTTTTAGTCAATTCTTGAGGGAGCGTCACTTATGAATTTAACTTGCATAGCTTTTTTTGGCACTTAAACCTGCACCATACCAGACTCAACTTGCTTCTCTGTACATTCCAGGCCAGTAGCTTGCCACCCTAACTTTTGACAAAGAATATAATTATAATTATGTTTATTCACCCCTCATATCATATGTGAAGCATGGCGTTAGTTCAGGCAGGGTGCTGAAGTCATGCATGCCTCAGCTGACTGTTTGACAACTCATCAGTTGATCATACCAACTGACAGCTCACACTCTCACTCTGCTAACCATTCAAACCACTGCTGTCTGTCCACTGCATGAATGTATTCTATTTGTCTGTGTCTCCCTGCCTTACAGTAGTGTGTTCTACAGTCGTCCACCCTCTCCTAAAAGTGACTCTGAGCTTGTGGTGAAACCCCAAGAGTCGTGTGGACCTCAGATGCAGTGGAACTGGGGAGCATTCCCCAAGGTAAGTCAAGAGGATGCATTGATGTATGCAGACTGAAGCTGCCACTTTATCTTAGAATTCACTAGGGTTTGAGTTCAAAGGGATTTGATCACATTTTAAGTGTGAATCTGCTTATTGAATCTGAATCCTTTCATAAAATATTTTGGATAAATTGTTAGTGGACACAGTGAGCAATTTCCGCAATCTGTCAGCAACATACCATGGACTGTTTTGAAGAAATGTTGGCTATGTTGGCGAAATAAACCGCGACCCAGGTAGGATGAGTAAATTACGTCAGACTTCGGTGCTCTATTGCTAGGAAGAATACTGAGTGGGCGGGGTCTAGCATTCAG
This sequence comes from Gymnoscopelus braueri, assembly GCF_963280865.1. Lineage (NCBI taxonomy): Eukaryota > Metazoa > Chordata > Actinopteri > Myctophiformes > Myctophidae > Gymnoscopelus > Gymnoscopelus braueri. The sequence goes on along the minus strand of NC_137612.1, from coordinate 5,079,308 downwards.
AACTCAGAGCCGAGTTCTGAGGCAGTATAAAACACTTTAGTCCTCGGCAAAAGTTCTTCGGTTCTGCAAGCCCTTCTGAAACCTAACCAAGTTTGCCGGCATTTGGAGAATGCTGCGGCCTTTAAGATTTGGGCTTAAATGATTTGATAAGAGGCTTGGTTGATTCTGAGCTTATCAAATCCAAATAATGATCCTACACTCAGAACAAGTTAGTGGAACTGGCTGTTGAACCTCAACCCTATATGTTCACATGTTCTCTATTTTATATCATGATGAAACATTCTGCTCTCCGTCTCCGTACTGTAGATGTGTCAGCAGGTGAGGTCACCAGAGTCGGAGCGTCTCCCCCACTCTGACAGCTCTCGTTTCCGCACCATTCAAAGACAGGACTCCTTCGACGAGACTCTGATCAGCTGTGGCCGAGTCGGCAGCGTGACGGTGGTCCGGCCACAGCCCAGGACTCTCTCCCTGGACCTAGATAGCGCCGTACGAACCACCCCTCTCCCCACAGTGAAAACCCCTGACGTGGCCTCTCATTCCACTCCCAATGAGCTCCGTGAGTCCCTGCTATCGCCGGAGATCACAGCTATGGACTCCCCCCAGAAGGTCGCACAAATAACCCAGACATATACCCTGCTGGCAGGGAAGGAGATAACGGAAGACCCCCCGTCCGTGCTGTGGCAGGAGGAGCATGAGAGTGTATCAGCTGGTACTGCTGATCCGGGTAACTGCCTAGCCAGCAGACAGAGTGCAGCCGTCGTAGAGACTGCCGGTGCTGTGAATGACACACTGTGCTCTGTTAGCAAGAAAAGCACAATCGACGTTGCAAAAACGGATAACTCACAAAAACGACCCAAAACTGTAGCCGATGCCGACGCCGTGGTCACAACGACGGATGGAGGAAGTGCGGAAACACAGGCTGACGGACAAAGTGCCTTATCTGAGCCAAGAGAACAGGGACCCAGCAATGTTGTTCTAGTCAGCGAGGGGGACAGCGGGTTCGATCCGTGCGCCGAAGGGGGGGAGGAGGAGGAGGAGGAGGGTGGGCCTGGAACAGAAAGCTCACTGACCAACCAGACTGCAGAGAAAGTTGGATTGAGAGACGCTGGCACCAGCGGGGCTACTGCAGACGAGTCCACGGTCTCTTCTGAGGCTGCCTTGAAAACAGAGCAGCAGGACAAGAAGAAAGGTGAACTATCATCCGTTTAAATGATCTTTTTAGTGATGGATTAGATTTTTTTTACCCCTTCTTGGTGAGTTTGCAGACTGTACTTGTTCCAAGGCCATTGGTTGATGACAGTCGATGGCATCACATTATTGCATGTCCTTGTTCACCTGCTATTTTTGTTATTATTATTATTATTATACATTTCATTTTAATACTTTTGTTAGGCAGATTTTGCCATTTAGACCTGGAACACCTATACGTTGTTATACCTTTCAAGCCGGGAACGCCTCTGTGTCATTTTAGTTGTTGCTATATATAATAACAACTTTAAAAAATATATATATAATTATATATTATATATATAAATTTGAAGTTTTTCAGAAAACGTAGGTCAGGATTTAGAAGGCGTTTTTAGAACCGGCCTCAGGCTCTAAATGGTACATTTATAAATACAGGCACAGCCGAGGGTAGAAACGGGCAATGAAACGGGACGTTGCAATTCTGTGATTGACAGGCGCTCTGTCCAGTCAGCTACAGGAACACCCCACCAGCAGCTATATATATGATAATCATTCTTCTGTTGTAGGTAAACGCAGTCAGCATCTGGGACCCGCAGACATCTACCTGGAAGACCTGACTAAGCTCAACCCTGACATGGCTGCACTCTATTTCCCCAAGAGGTAATAAGGTCCTCCATCACACAACATATTGACTTCCTTCTTCAATCACCTCTGAATGATCAATAGTTTAGAGTTCTGATACGACCTCGACGTCAGCAGAGCACAGTCCTGACGAAAAGACGAACCATGTTTTGATTGGATTTCCGTTGTATTGGCACATATTTTCACACAGTTGACATGGTTGCACACATAGGGCCTGTCACAATTATTACATCATCGTCCAATCGCAATTATTTGAGATACACGCAATTATTTTTTGTGTAATAGTCATAATCGTTTCCACGTTGAAACTATTCAACAATTTAAAAACTATTAAAACAACTATTAAAAACAACAAAACATTTTCAACTATAAAAAAAAACTGAAATAGCTGATCTACAAGCTTACAACGCGTCACATTGTGACGCGTTGTAAGCTTGTAGATCAGCTATCTCGGCTATTTTTACATGTATAAAATGATTAAATATGTCAATAATTTATTTGTATTTTTCAGTTATTTGTCATATCTGCCCTATGCCATTTTTGATTACGAGAGATTTTTTTATTCATATGTTCCAATAATGTTCAATGCCAAACACAATTAAATCGTTAATCGCAATTATTTGAGTGACAACTAATCGTCAACTTAAATTTGTAATCGTGACAGCTCTAGGCACACAGCAAGTGAACGGTATTGTACTTTAAGTTCTATCTCTGCTGTCTTTACAGCGAGACGACGGAGGAAGCGGCTCGGCCCGGTGCCGAGCAGGGCTCCAACTCCGGAAACCAGTCCCCCCAGTCGGTGGGCAGTGGAGCCATGGACAGCGGTACCGAGTACATGTCAGATTCCACCACCGATCACATGGATGTCAGCATGTCGCTCTGTGGACGCGAGGGCAACACCAGCCAAATCAACAAAGGTATTACGTCTGGTAGAGCGTGTGTGATTGTGTGCTGTGTTTCCCCTAGAAGTAGTTTCAGACCGTGTCATATGAGTCGACCTCCCAGTGTCCCCCCCCCCCCCCCCCCCGCCCCCCCTCTCCTGGATACTACTGTTACAGTGCATACTGCATTGTTGCTGCTGTTTTTTAAGACAGTGGTTCTCAACCTTTTCGGGCCGCGACCCCCCCAAAATAATCATATTTGAACTGGGGACCCCCCAAAATAATCATTTGAACTGGGGACCCCCCAAAATAATCATATTTGAACTGGGGACCCCCAAAATAATCATATTTGAGTTGAGGCATTATATTTAGTTTGACTCGGTTCCACAGATGTTGTGAAAATAGCAGATCTACAAGCTCACAACGCCTCGCAATCGGCTATTATTTTTTTTTTTGCCTCGTTCTTATATTATTTTACAATTTGGCCAATGTTTGACCAGTTTTGATAGTATTTGTATTTGTTGTTGGTTACTTTTGATGCAGTAATGGTCTTTTTTCATTTAATTTCTTAAAAGTCCCTACCCACAGGTTGAGAACCACTGCTTTGAAAGAAAGTATGCTGTACATCTCGTTAGACACATACACATTCAATTCTTTAGTCTGTACACAATCCGACGTTAACTGACACCAAAATATCAATTTATGAAAATGACTGCCTACAGTAGAAGAGACTGTTTCATTTTATGACCAGCAGGGGGAAATGATGCCCCTCTACAAACAACTGGAGATCATTTCATTTATCTTTTTCAAATAAGCAACTGAAACCAAAACTAAAACCCCCCAAAGCCACATTAGTCCTTTGTTTATTTTGAAGCTTTAATCCTTGTTGCACTTTGTTTCAGACATATTCTGCATGTGTAAACATGCATGTTATTTATCAAATAGACACCCAGTGGCCTGGAAACGCAGTTTGCTTGTCATTTCAAGCACATCTTGTGTGTCATTGCAAAATGTTGCATTTCCTTCCCTTTTATGCATATGCATTTATAGGAGGGAAACAAGGCATGTACTGTGTGTGTGTGTGTGTGTGTGTGTGTGTGTGTGTGTGTGTGTGTGTGTGTGTGTGTGTGTGTGTGTGTGTGTGTGTGTGTGTGTGTGTGTGTGTGTGTGTGTGTGTGTGTGTGTGTGTGTGTGCGTGTGTGTGTGTTTCCTGATTAATTGTACTCTTTCGATGCACTTGAACAAAGTGTAATTTCTATGTTTTGCTCTCTGCTCTTGTGCATTATCTAGAAAAGTTCATAGAGCACATTGTGACCTTCCAAGACTTTGTCAACAACCCAGGGATCATCGAGGATCCAAATCTGGTCATCTGCGTCAACTCCAAGTAAGAGTCAGAAATGATCTTTAGCTCGCCTACAATGAGTTAATCATTTTGTATTTTCATTATGCATTTAAGTCTGACCTCTTATTTTCTTCATTATCTTTTATAGTTATTATAACTGGGCGGTGGCTGCCCCAATGGTACTGTCAATGCAAGCCTTCCAGAAGAATCTGCCCAAGGTATTGTACAAGAGTCCATTATTTTACAGTACACCCCGGAAAGAATTATCATGCTTAAACCAAGAAAAAAGGAGAGAGGCTGAGTTTATATACATTATTGTTTTACTTTAATAATTGAGAAAAACTAAAGATGTGTTGTCTTGGTAACCACTTTATAGTCCAACAAACAATTGCTACTGTTACTTTAATATTTGTATGGTTGCATGTAGTGTAATATAATATATTAGAGCATTCATTGATATAGAACAGTGATTAAACTGTTGACCGGGACTATGTTTGAGTTGGTCTAATATCCAGCGTTAATGGATACCTGCTAGCCAATGAGAAACAAGTATTTGCCGCACATATTGGCCACATTAAAGTGTATTATTAAAATTCCAATATTGACATGAAAATGACAGAAATAACTTGACCATTGTGTAAAGTACGTTACTACCTTATTGTTACTATTGCTACTGATTAACCTAGTTTTTACTTTTTGTTCTATTTATTATGTTTAGTAACCGTACTCATTGTCCTGTGTATACCGGCCGGCACGTTGCCCCTTGTGCTTTCCATGCAGAGTGCCATAGAGAACCTGGTGAAAGACAAGATGCCCAAGAAGTCTGGCCGCTGGTGGTTCTCCTGGAGGAGAAAAGACATGGACAACGTCCAGGTACTGAACTTCTCCAAGATATTTTTTGTCAAAGGTTGTGTCTGAAATCACTCACTATATAGTGCATTATAAAGTAATAATGTGTTTTTGTCGACAAATTAAGAAAAGAGGTTGTTTTTTTGCCTCCACTACTTGACTAATAATAAGAGATGGTATTTCTTTGTAATCAGTCCTATACATGGAGATACTGTGCACCCATATGAGTACAAGAGGAAGGCTACTTCCCAATTGTGATGAAACGGTTGCTAATGATGACGCTATGTCCTTTCAGGCAAATAATTCAAAGCAGGAACAAGAGGAGGCACAGATGGAGGAAACCATGTCCACATCAGCCACTGTCCCTTCCACAATGAAGCAAGTGTACACACATGAATACACGTAACATCACACCGATATACAAGTATTATGTTCAAATACACATACAGTACATGCACGAAAACAAACGATATTGTTTATGGGTTTTACTCTTTTTGAATTGAAGACACTTTGACTCTTTCAAATAATAGGCCCGAGGCTTTACATGGGCTTGCCCTACCTTTCTTTAACCCATTAAGACATGGAACTGTGTCATTTTTAGATTTGAGCTAAAAAGCATTATTTTACACTTTGGGCTATTCAAAAATAGCAGATATACAAGCTCATAGCGCGGCACCGAGTGCCGCGCTATGAGCTTGTAGATCTGCTATTTTTGAGAAATCGTGAAAATGTGTGCAAATCTTTGAATATATATATTTTTAAGCAAACATTTTTAACTCAAATCTTTGCTTCTCGGGGGTCCCTGGAACAAAATATTTTGATGGGGGTCTGCGGCCAAATAGATATAATTTTGGGGGTCCTTGACATGAAAAAGATTGAGAACCACTGATATAGAAACATACGTTTTTCAGAATACTGTTGAGATTTAGGAGACATGTAGAATCGGCTTCAGGTCTCAATGGGTTAAATTAATTTAGGGCAGACAGTGGCACTAGGGCCACCACTAGAGGGAGCTGTGAGGTGCCATATACCGCCGCACCACGTTTTGACTAAATGTGCTGTCATTTAAGGGAATTAAATGCTGGAATGGCACCACCTGCACTACATAATCTACTTTTAAGACCCATCACAAGGCAAATCAGAACTGTGATCATTTTATTCCTATGTTTTATTTTGTTTCGTGTTTCTATCTTTATGTACTTGTGTATTTGTATATTGTTACTTTTTATGTTATGTTTTTGTTACCCACCAAAGGATAAACAAGATATAAATGAGCATTTTTGCTCATTTAAAACACATTTTCATCTTATATATTTTATACAGTTGTTCATTAGCATATTCTGTCCCTATCAAATAAACTACTGCTACTACTAGTAATAATATATATTTTTTTACACATTTATATATATATATATACACACACACACACACACACACACACACACACACACACACACACACACACACACACACACACACACACACACACACACGGGCTAGTCTAAAGCATTTCACTGCTACTTTCTTTACAGTTGTCATGGTCAAACTATTGGTGTCACCAGATATCTCATTCTCTGATAATTAAGGGTACAACCAAGGTCTTGCTAAATAAATGTGCATGCACACACACACACACACACACACACACACACACACACACACACACACACACACACACACACACACACACACACACACACAGTTGATATGAGTGGTTTGTTTCCCGCAGGGCCACTTTAGATGACATGGACAGCGATGAAGAGGCGGGACTCGGCAGACAAGTCACTCCACCAGACAGCCTATCAACAGATGCCATGAGGACAGCCCAGTGTATCAATCAGATGTACTGCAAGTCACTGCGCCTCACGTCTGAGCAGATAGTATGATACTATACACACACACATGTTTATCTGTCAAATGCACTTTATGTCTTTATTTTGTTGCTGGTTTTATTTCATTAGATATTTTCTTCAGTGTTATGTGAAGCACCTTATCCTTGTTGTTCTAAAAGCCAAAGGCTCATAAGTCAAAGGCTTCTAAGATGGCCCCCCAATTAAGACAAATAATTCAGTAATATAAAAATGAATAATACATTTAAAAATAAAACTTTAGAAATAACTTCCCATTGTCATTCAAAATAATAAGGAAAAACTGTAATATTAAGTCAAATCGTGAAATTATGTATGACTTTTAAACTGTTGGGGGGGATAATGTTTTCATAAAACTGGGATGAAATTTCCAAACGGAAAGGAAAATACTGTAAATGCAACATTGGGTTAAACAATTTCTCATGAAAGCAGTGTGCAGGTCGGTAGGTAGGTCTAGATCTGGTAGGATAGTAATGAAAATTACAACATTTGCTGATGATATAAATTAATTTACAACGTGATTTAGGAATTACAGCTTACCTCCATTTATCTATTTTACAATATCTTAACACGTGTTGTGTCATTTCAAATGACTCCTCTGTTATCCAGGAGAGTCTAAACTTGCGTGAAGGGGGCAACAAGGTTGTGTTCAGTGTGACCACTCAGTACCAGGGCACCTGTCGTTGTGAGGCCGCTATCTACCTGTGGAACTGGAACGACCGCGTCATCATATCAGACATAGACGGCACCATCACCAAGTAAGAACATTTACCTGGTAACTTGAAAGGTGTGATGTAGCTGTTAGCTGGCAATATTCATCGTTAGCCTTGGGCAACGATGAATGCACTGCGATAATTTATCCCATAGCCTTATGTATTTACAAAGACCATGAGAAAATAGCATTTGAACAACACTTTAATATAGTTTAACACATATATTAACATTGCTATCAATGAAGAAGCTGCCCCAGAGAATAAAATGGTTGTCCTGCTGAGACTTCCCAACAATGTGGGGATGGAGTTGGTTGATATTAACACGGCTGGCCTCGCCATTAACACATTGACCGCCAGAGGTTAATCTCATAATGTACTCACCAGTGCCAACGTTTTATTGTTGTTTTTTGTTTTTTTCACGTCGCCATAGACGTCGTTAAAATCCTTAAGATTGAGCTGTGCACTGTTTGTAAACATCGCGGACATCTCCCTGTGTCTACCAGTCCAAACCACGTGTCAAACGGGGCATCCATTGTTGAGTTAGAACGGTTTATGTTAAACAGTGATCAGCGAGGAGAAAAACTACAATCGAAGAAAATGGCGTTTCAGTGTGAACTTTAGAATGGGAGCCGGCGTGATCGTCAAAACCGGATCCCAAATAATTCTGTTTCCGGTGGTGTTACAATGAAATGTGCCGTACCGGAAAATTGAAAAAAAAAAAAAATCGAAAAAAAGGAAAAAGCACCACAGCCCGTAGGCTACGGGATCGGCGCTTAAGCGTTGGATTTAACGGCCCGTAGAACTACGGGCCCGGCGGTAAATGTGTTAAACAGCCATTCTGTGAGTCATCAAACGTTGCTGTTTTCCTGCTCTGTGTTTTGGTTCCTTTGCACCCAACAAAACTCCAGTGTCTTCTCAGTCATGAATTGTACCACATTATCTTCAGCAACCATGTTTGTTGGCCAAGTTTCGTCCGTGTTTGACAATATCGTGTTCCGTCCACTCACAGTGACTGTTCCGAACACGGTGGCAATCTTGCTTGCCCTGATTGGTCAGCTGATGTATTGACTCCCTGGGGAAGATGTTGCTTTAGCTTGCACTGATTGGTCAGCTGCCATATCCCATGGGAAAATTTGGCAGTTGACCAATCAGCACAAGTTCATTATCACCCTCATGCTCCTTTTATTACTCCCATGTAAAATGATATATTATGATAAATAAACGTGACCATTTTCGCTGTTGACAAGAGAATGCTTGAGTGTACCATGTACCACAACCATAGTAATACAAATATAATGTGCATATTCCCCAGAGTATGGTAAATGTCTCTGTCTTCTATAGGTCTGATGCTCTGGGTCACATTTTGCCACAGTTTGGAAAGGACTGGACTCACCAAGGCATCGCTAAACTCTACCACAAAATACACCAGTAAGTATTTCATAATTATTAATAATTGATAAATATTATTGCCAGACGTCGCTAGGTAAAGAAAAATAAATAATAATAATATTAGGCTGAGTCTGAAACCTAAGTATCATCTTGTTCCTTTTAAATGATTTTAATACGGACATGTTTGTCGCCTCTTACAGAAATGGCTACAAGTTCCTGTACTGTTCGGCGCGTGCTATCGGCATGGCTGGCATCACTAAAGACTACCTCCAGTGGGTGAATGACAAAGGCACTGTCCTCCCTAAAGGCCCTGTACTGCTGGCTCCCAGTAGCCTCTTTTCAGCTTTACACAGGTATCCAGCACATGCATACTACAGTACATGCTACAATACTGTAGCACTACACTATGACACATGCCGTATGCTATCCGCAAGATTATTTTTCTTTTACGTATTTTATGATTTTTATTTAGATGGAAGATATGAGATTGTAGAGAGACAGGAAACTTAGGGCAGTGGTTCTCAAACATTTTCATGTCAAGGACACCAAATTGATATGTATTTGGCCGCGGACCGCCTTCTGAAAATGTTTTGTGCCAGGGACCCCAGAAGAGAAGATTTGTGGTAAAAAATGCAAAACGATTTTCGATATATTAAAAAAAGAAAGAAAAGAAAATAGCAGATGTACAAGGTCGCAGCGCGGCACAAAGTGGCGCGCTGTGAGCTTGTAGATCTGCTATTTTTGAATGGCCAAAGTATAAAATGTGGTTAAAATGATTGTGATGCTATTAACTAATTATGCTGGGGACCCCCTGGAACCACCCCAAGGACCCCTGGGGGTCCCCGGACCCCACTTTGAGAACCATACACCACAATAGTATCCATCCTACACACAGCAAATGCATGTTATAAATCATATGTGGAGGATATGAAATAACTGGGCATGCCTTCCAACCACTACCTCTGGTCAAAATCTATCTAGAGAGGTGATTGAGAAGAAGCCGGAAGTGTTTAAGATCGCCTGTCTGACTGACATCAGAGACCTGTTCAACCCACAGAGGCAGCCCTTCTTTGCTGCCTTCGGCAACAGGACCAATGTAAGCTATGCTGCGCAATGGCTCTCAGTAGTGTTTTGGTTTGTTCATAATGTCTTGGATTGTTTTCTAGTGACTTTTAAGAGTGCTTTAAAGTGCTTTAAATGCCCACTTTTTAAGTGGGCATCTAACTACTTCATAGTAGAAAGTAGTTAGATGCCCAAAGCCCCACCACAGCCTCCACGGCAAAATCCAGAATTTGTATAATTTAACCCATTAAAACCGGGAAAGAATATGTGTCATTTTCGATTTTTGCGTCGGCTATTCAAAAATAGCAGATATACAAGCTCACAGCTTGCGAGCTTGTACATCTGCTATTTTTTTTACATTTTTGAAAAATCTTGAAAGTGTGAGAACTACTGATTTAGAAGGTATTCGTAGAATCGGCCTCAGGTCTTAATGGGTTAACTCTGATTGTTCTGAGGAAGGTCATTTGATGAAAACGTCTACACCGCTACACATGTATAGCTGTGGCGGGAAAAACAAGACGATCTGGGCACTCAAATGCTAAAAGGAGGACACAGCCTTTATTAAAACAAGGCTACCTCAAGCGGTCTTCATCACTTTTTAATGAACTTTTAACCACTTGTATCTCCTATGAGCAAGTGGTTGTATTGTTTTGACTGTCTTCAAGTGCATAGCAGTGTTGGTGCAGTCACAGTGAATCTTTTCTTTTTCTCTGGAAAACTAAATGATTACAGGTCGATCTTTATTTTTAAATGTGTAAAGGCTTGCACGGACGGATGCTCCAAAAATGAGAAACAATCCTGCTGTGGTGGGTGCCCATATCTGTGCGCTGCCTTGTGTTTTGCAGGACGCCTATGCCTATAAACAGGTAGGGGTCGCCGACACCAGAATCTTCACTGTGAACCCCAAAGGAGAGCTCATACAGGAGAAAACCAAAGGAAACAAGTCCTCGTAAGTATAGAACATAATCTGGAAACAGTGATATACACCAGTAAACATTTTACACAGTAGGGTAAGTGATATGTTTTTGGTTAAAACAAAACGGTTTTTTTTAGGTTAAAGCACTATATTCTGATAGTAATCATTGCTATATAGTGTTCGTTCAGTGACAGGGATCTCCCTGTCTCTCCAGCTCTTTAATAAATAGAAAATACATTTTCAGGTAGGTGACAACATTTCAGCCAATCAGGAGAGAGCACCCATTTATCAGCGTTATTTTTTATAGTGTTCCAATTGTGTCTGCTCATGGAGCGGTGGATGCGGGCGTTCTCCATCGGATCAGCGGGGATCACGCCGCGATCATTGTTGTTTTGTCCTCCTGCGCGTAGCGTAGCGGAAAAAAAAACTCACCTCAATCCAGCTCTTGCCGCGGGCGTGCTCACAAATGAGCACGAGCGCGAGAATTTCACGGGACCGCGCCCGCTCGCCTCACCGCCAGTGGTGGAAAGTAACTAAGTAAATTTACTTAAGTACTGTACTTAAGTACAATTTTGAGGTATTTGTACTTTACTTGAGTATTTCCAATTTCCAATACTTTTACTTCTACTCCACTACATCTCAGAGGCAAATATTGTACTTTTACTCCACTACAATTATTTGAAAATTTTAGTTACTAGTTACTTTTCAGATATACATTATGATATTATGAAACATACATTAACCACTTTAGCCCTATTTTATACCTAGGCTATTTGAAAATAGCCGATCTACAAGCTCACAACGCGTCGCTTCGCGACGCGTTGTGAGCTTGTAGATCTGCTATTTTCAAACATTTTAGTACTTTTACTTTTGGTACTTTAAGTACATTTTGATGCCAATACTTTTGTACTTTTACTCAAGTAAATTTTTAATTCCAGACTTTTACTTGTAACGGAGTACTTCTACAATGCAGTATTGATACTTTTACTTAAGTAAAACATTTGAGTACTTTTTCCACCACAGCGTCACCGCCCTTCAACTTCTCCACGCGTCCCAAATAAGGCGGGCGACCGCCTCTCATTGAAAATTAATTACATAGGCGCGTCGTCGGGCCGCTCCCCGTCTGAAACGACCCCTAAGTCCCAATCTTGTATGATTTAACGTGTTGTTTGCATGTGTGTGTGTGTGCAGGTACACTCACCTGGGTGAGCTGGTGGAACACTTCTTCCCTGCTCTGTTCATCGAGGGCTGCACGTCCTCGTCCTTTGACTGCCCTGAATACAGCCACTTCTCCTACTGGAAGGCTCCCCTGCCTCCACTGGACCTGGACGCCTTGCTGTAGAGACGACACACATGACCACACGCACACACACTCACGCACACGCACACACACTCACGCACACACTCACACACACACACTCACACACACACACACGCAGAGTGGAGCACATGCGCTGTAAAATCCTCCGTGTGTACAAATCATCACAAATCCTAAGTATACAAATGGAAGCAATTTGTTTTAAGTTTGTAGTCTTTGAGTTACAAATGAAGAGGGTTTTACAGCGTAGCCACGTCTGGCTCAAGGTTTGTTTCTGCTGGTTTGCAAACGCTTCTCTTTCTTATATCTCTTTGCCATCTCCCAGTTTAACCTGTTTAGACCTGTTACACCTATATGTCGTTATACCTTTCAATCTGTGTCATTTTAGTTGTTGCTATATATCGCTGTCGGCAGAAACCGCTTATATCCATATTCTAACTTTTTTTTTTTTTTTTGTACATTAATGCCCCTACTTGATCATACTACAGCGTCTCACTAAAGCATCAAAAGTAGCAGATCCACAAGCTTTTGAGCTTGTAGATCTGCTACTTTTGCTATTTTTTCATTTTAATCCTGAAAGGTTTTGACAAATGAGGTTTCCACCCGACAGAGACGATATATAGCAACATAATTCTCATTTTTTTTAGTTGACTTTTTCTGAAAACTTTTTTAGAAAGCGGTTTTAGAATCGGCTTCAGGTCTAAATGGGTTAAAAAAAAATCAGTTTAAAGAAATGACTGAATATTGCCTTTGATATAATGCTGAAATGGGATTTATGTCAAATACTGGCGATGATGCAGTGCCTGTTTATCAGATGCTGAACAAAGAACAGACGAACGCACAAATCCATCGTCCTCTTCCACTCATGCACATTATGCAAATTTAACCCTTTAAGGCCGGGGAGGGAAAGCATGTGTGTCATTTTAAGATCTCTTTGGCTATTCAAAAATAGCAGATATACAAGCTCATAGCGCGGCACCGAGTGCCGCGCTATGAGCTTGTAGATCTGCTTTTTTTTTTTTTTTGTGAAAATGTCTGCAAATCTTTAGTTTGAATATATATATATATATATTTTTTTTAAGCGAAAGTTTTTAACTCAAATCTTTGCTTCTGGGGATTTTACAAATATCTTCTAAATCCGAACAGTTTTTTTTCCTAATTTTCTTTTTTTCTTTTTTCTTTTTTTTTCTTTTTTTACTTATGTTGCAATATTATCAATGGTTTTCAAACTTTTTTTCATGTCAAGGACCCCCAAAATAATGTGTATTTGTCCGTGGACCCCCTCCCATCTAAAAAATATTTTGTTCCAGGGACCCCCAGAAGCAAAGATGTGAGCTAAAAATGTATATAAAAGATTTGCACAAATTTTCACGATTTTTCAAAAAAAAAATAGCAGATCTACAAGCTCATAGCGCGGCACTCGGTGCCGCGCTATGAGCTTGTAGATCTGCTATTTTTGAATAACCAAATAAATCTTAAAATGACACAGATGCGTTCCCTTCCCGGCCTTAAAGGGTTAAGTCGTGAGATGTTCCGAGGACAGTACATTTCAAGAAAAGCTTTTCAGACCCATTGTGCAATACCTGATGACAGTACTCTTATGGACCGGGTCTGTTTACATAGTAGCTAAAAAAAAACAAAAGGAACCAGTACACAACTGGACAACTATGCCTTTGATTTCCTTGAGATTGACCTTGAACTTTGTTTCTGGTTACTGTTTGTGTTTATATCTGTATCAGACTGCCTGTCTCATAGATATTTCCTGATATAAATTGCTGCCTTTTTATCCCATTATAATAATAAAGCATACGATTTATATAGCGCTTTTCTTAGTACTCAAAGTCGCTTTACGAAACGGCAACAAAATATAAACTACTTTATTAGGAAAAACTAGTTAAAAGGTTAAAAACTTATTATCATGACACATTTAAACTTTAAAGTAAAAAACACTGACCAAAAACCAGACCATGTACACTACATATACAAATAGGCATATGAGCTACTGTATTTTAGAGGCTGTTATGATTTTAAATAATGCCTATACCTTAGCAATGGCAAAAAAAAATGTGACGACAATGTCTGTTTTGTGTGACAACTTTTTCAGCTTTTTGATGCCTGATGTGACTGTTGAAATTGGTTGAGCACATTATTTATGCGAAAAGTAAAGAAATCACTGGACAATTATCTAGATTGTGTGTCAGTATGGCTGACACCAGGAAGTGCCTCCCTCCCTCCTTGTGTGATAAAAGAAAAGTTGTTTAATAGCTTCATGTAATTAGCAATCAAATTCTGGGTACATTTTCATTTCTTTGAGAGTGTGCTTGACCCTTACATTTATAATATGACTGGGTTTTGCACTAATTGAACAATGCTGTTTGTTCCTTTCACGCTGACCGAGGGTTCTGCGCAGAAGTGTTTTCAAATAGCATCTTGACTCGGATGAGTGGAACCCCTTCAGACCCAAGGGTGTGAAGCTAGATTGTGGACATAGTTGGATGGAAAGTGTTCATCTATAATGGCAGAGGGTTGGATTTGATACTGATGGTGTCAGTTATGCATCACTCGTAGTATGCGATAGGATCAAATAATGGCCACTGCATAGCCATGGCCAAGTTAGTAGTTTGCACATTATACTTTACTGCACTACAAGGTTTAGAAATGCTTTCATATAACATGAATGGTTAGTGGTTCTGATTCACAATCGGATACATTCCAAACTCCAAAGCTATGGAGAGAACGACGTTAAAGTGTAAAGAAGAATAGTGGTTTTGGTCTGGCACTTTGTCTTGGTGTTAACTCACACCATCGTGCATTAATGATACCATATAATCAGGGATTATTTTTTATATTTAGATCTCTTTGTGTCTTGTAGACCCACAACATGAACTCTGTGGGGACGTTCCTTTGGGGCCTAGAATAATCGTGTCTACTGTTACTTTCCAAAGACAAATGTTTCTCTACATACCTGTACATAAAGTTAATCTAAACCTTGTGCCTTGTTTCATTTTCCAGTTTTAATGTAATGCTTAGTTTATATGGATTATGGTGTGGGTGTGTGTGCGTGCGTGCATGTGTTTATTTCAATATGAATTGTGTGCTTCACATGTGTTAAAGCAGCTAGTGCCAAAAAGCGCTTTTGTTTTCTGAGTGAGTTTTAGATTTTAATCTAGTTGAATAGGTGCAATGAAGCTGATAGGATTATTACACCGTAAAATCCTCATTGTTGATTTATCCACTTTGTACCTCCCAAGAGTTTACCAATGTAGCCAAATGGAAGAGTGACAGTCCATTTGTAAACTCACAGAGCTAAATGAACACTCGGGATTGTAGCTACTGTGTAGGTCATTGGTTCTCAAAGTGAGGTCTGGGACCCCCGGGGGGGACGGGTGTACCCCAGCTAAATTTGTTAATATAGCATCACAATCATTGTATCCACTTTAACCATATGTTATACTTCGGCTATTGAAAAATAGCAGCTATACAAGCTCATAGCGCGTCACTTAGTGCCACGCTATGAGCTTGTAGATCTGCTATTTTTAAAGAATCTTGAAAATGTGTGCAAATCTTTGAATATTCTTTTTTTAAAAGCGATAAAAAAAATAACTTTGCTTCTGGACTCTGGAGGACCCTGGCACAAAACATTTTCAGATGGGGGTCCGCGGCCAAATTCAGACCAAACTGGGGGGTTCTTAACTTGAAAAAGTTTGAGAACCACTGGTGTAGGTGCTATGGGGACTATCATTCCATGTAACCATGGTAACTATGGGTGTGTTCACGTCAGTGCGGTGTGCTTTCTTCAGGAAGTCAACCAGACACAGCAGGTGATGCAACTGCAGAGTAGCTACGTGTTTAACAGGTAAGGAGGACATTCATTTATTTATTTCATAGTGAAGAAGTAAATACATTTAGACCATGTTGGTGTAGTGTGGTCTATGTGGCGACAGTGTGAGCATAATAGGAATAGACCAATCAATTTATAAATTAGATGATAGGATAATAAATTGTTAGTCTTTTTTTAAATTGTACACTAATGAGGCGGATCAGAGTCAGTGTCGTACTTTAAATTCAGTTGTGATGTTGGAACTTCTTGCAGCCTTGCGAGATCAGTGTCAGGAAACCTTCCTTCAAAGCCAGGAAATCGAAACTTATGAGCAAGCAAACAAACGCTGCTCACCAACAACTGATTAGAAACTCCTTTGTCATCCAGGATGTACGCACATTGCAAACTAAACTATTGTGCAATTTTCAAATTGTTGAATGTGTTTAAAACGTAAGCCTTACATGAATCCAAAACACAGGCACGTGGACCTGTGCTGTGATGTAAAACTGTTATTTTAGTTATTGTCTCCACCAGGCCGAAGGCAGAACTGTCTGACTTTTAAAGTCCCAGATTTGTTAGCCCTGAAACATGACCGTCATGGCGGAACTTCAACCTGGTTTTGGCACCATCTTACCCAACCCGTACATCTACATAAACGTTCAGATTTCAAATATAAAGTGCTATAAATGGCCACAAATGTTGCCATTTGAATCGGGTGGGTCCAAGTACCCGTATCTTCTGTATTGTTCAATAAAAAGCATTTTAATCCGATTGGTGGCCATTTTCTCCGAATTGTCTCCATTTGCTTTCAACTATGCGACCTTATCGGTTGGGGAGGTGTATTGCACTCTGATACACTATAACTCCATGAGAAAATGGCCACGGAGCGGATTAAAATGCTTTTTATTGAACAATACGGAAGATACGGTTACCTAGACTGGCCCGATTCAACTAGTAACATCCATGGTCATGAGGTAAGCACTTTATATTTGACATCTGAACGTTTATGTAGATGTACGGGTTGTAAATGGAGAAAGTGCCAAAACCAGGTTGAAGTGCCGCCATGACGCTAGTGACAGACGAGCGTGCCGTCATGTGAACCATGGCTAGTCTATGCGATTGACTCAGCTCTTGATAGGACTTATATTGACAACCGGACACTATTGGCTATTATTTTATCTATTTTGTAATTATTATTATTATCATCATTATATATTTTTTGTAATTGTAAAAACATTGTAAACATTGGAGAAAAACAGACCTATAGTTAGATGGTAAGGAAATAGAATATCCAAATATAATATTTTCCATCTACAAATCAAACTCTTTAATAAAAATGTAATTAATTTGTTCAAACAATCCTAGATCAGGCCTTTACAATTTGGATTATGTAATTTTCAGGCTACCTTAGTGCATGCAATTAACTAGCTCCTTATGTATATAATGTACAGTAGGCCTAGTATGTATATTTATCTTAATCTCATTCCCCGTTCCTCCATCTCACAAGGAGATAAGTCGGTGAACAAACTACTGTTAAAAGTGTCTAACCGGAGGTACAGGAAGTACAGTAACAGTAGACTACAATGTGGTCAGTCTTGTATTGCTTCCAGCCCTGTACTTCCAGTTTCACACGTTTGGCAGTAGTTCTTGTCCAGCCTAGTAAATAAAGTACATTTCCAGTTGCCTACAATGGGTAGATATTTGTTTGTGTTTTCTTGCATTTGATTAAGCTCTTGATTTAACTCGTTACCCTTAAATTACACATTTTCTAGAATCTGCCATCATGTCAGTGGGTGAACCTGAAGCAACACATGCAGAAAATAACCTGGAACTGGAGCTCTCGTGTCCAATTTGCTTGCAACTCTTCTCTGAGCCCATGTCTCTGCCTTGTGGTCATATCTACTGCTCGGCTTGCCTTCAGACCATGGAGGCAGACGTTGACCACCACTGCTGCCCTGAGTGCCAGGCGGAATATGATGGAATCAAAGCCTTGGCTAAGAACTTCAAAATGTGCAGCATTGTTGACAATTATAAAGCCACACATGGGAGAATTGACTCCGCAGACCCCCAGCAACCATTCAAATCCACCCAGAGCCAAGAGGACACCTTAAGAAGTCCATTAAACAACCTTAAAATGTCAGAACCTGTTGACGCCCTTGACAAAGATGGAGCCAGAGAGTACCCCATCATGTCAGTAAAAAAAGAAGGTCAGGCCAAAGCTGAGATGACAATGGCTGAACCAAAGTTCAGACTAGCATCTCAAGTGACAGAGTTGACCCTCAAGTTGGAGATGGCTGAGAGTACATTGAAGAAAGAGAAGCAAAAGGAGATGGAGGTGAATACGGCTAATGCCCAGCTGAGAGAGGGAGCAGCCACGCTTTTGGAGCGGGTGATGGATTTGTCTTTGAACTACAGTGCCGAGATGATGAAGCTGATTGAGGCAGAGCTGCATCCAGGTGAAGGGAGCATGAGCGGTCGAGTGGGGCAAGCAACGGAGGAGACGGAGCAACTGAGACAGGCTTTACTCCGAGCTGAATCTTTATTGACTGAAGAGGACTGCACAGCGTTCAGCGAGCATCTTCACCATCTGCAACCGCACATTGTGGAGCTCCTTGCCAAACCTTTGGAGGAGTTCGAAGACGGTGTTGAATTAAAAATCAATTCTGCACGAGCTTGTTCCAAGCTCGAAGAAATAAATGGTGAGTTGAAGGCAGGACTCACAGAGATTCTGCACTCCTTACGGAATGTCCTCAACCCTTCAGAGGTGACATTTGACTTGGACACGGCCCACCCCAACCTTGTCTTATCAGCGGACTTGAAGACGGTTACCTTTAGTGCCACCAAACAGCCGTACCCGGCCTCTCCCAAGAGGTTCAGCAGCTTCTTCCAGGTCCTCAGCACGCAGAGCTTCTATGGAGGTGAGCATTGCTGGGAGGTAAACTTGGAAGGCTCTCCCTGGATCATCGGTGTGTGCTATAGTGGGAAGCTAGCACGCAGCGGGCTGCCCAGTGCCCTGGAAAGCAACCGCGGCTCATGGTGCCTGATGTGGTTCGAGAACCAGCTGAGAGCCTTTGAGGAGGGACGCGATGTACCACTCATGAGGACTACGATGGCATGCAGGCTGGAGATCAAGCTGAGCTTCAAGACCCACAGTCTGAGCTTCTACAACGTCAGTCCCACCAGTGGCAAGACTCACGTGTACACCTTTAAGGCTAACCTGACTGAGCCTGTGCACCTGGCCTACAGGATGATGTCGGGGCATCCCAAGGCACGTGTCACTGTCAACTCATCGTAAGACAAACAAGACGGTTGTGACTCCTGAACTGGCACTGTCTGGTACACAATTGCAATGAGCTTGGAATTGGGATTATGCAATCTCATTGCATGCATGCTGGCTAACCGAACTCCAAGATCCTTACCCTGACCTTAATCACACTCAATAGAATGCCTAAACACAACCATCTCTAACCTAGTCTCTCGAGAGACATGTAGTGTTGTTGTTAGTTGGAATAAACACAGAAGCACCCGTGAGGACTAAGAAAGAAAGGGGAGGAGACAAATCAAATTTCTGTTTCTACACAAAAAAGGATGTGGTGCCAAAGGAAAAAACAAAGAAAAACCTGCATGGGTTCCCAGATTGTCTCTAACCTAATGCCTAAACAATGTTTGTTTTACGTATACCTGAATTTAGGACGGCTGGTGCCAGCTCTACTCTGGCTGTTCACACAATGCATCATGGGTATGAGACTGACAGTTCAGGAGCCACAATAAGAAGAATTGTTGGATAAAAACAAGCCTTTGCACCTTTAAAAGACGATACAGTCTATTGATATTATTTTCTCATTGGTCACAATGATTATGGACCGTGATTTCAAACACTTGTTCACTTTTTCCCTGTAATGGAGGCCTTGGACCACTCAAAATGCATTCATTCATCATAATAATAATACATTTTATTTGTAATGCAGTTTTCATTCACAAGGAATCTCAGTGCCACATGGTAAAACATCATCAATCATATAAAGTTAAAAAGCAGGATTTAAAAACAGTGACTAAACAACAATTCAACACGACAACAATAATAACTAACAAAGGTAGGAGCCATGTAAGAAATGAATTAAAAGAATCTATATTGTTAGTTTATTATACTGTACTGTATATTGTGTTATAAGTACTCTTTATATACTCTTACACCTTACTTATGCCTTGATGTCCTGCCATACAGGATCCTTTGAAATCAACCAGGAGCATTCTTATTGTTTAACAAGGAGGATGCATAAACCGTGTCTCAATGGTATCATCTTAGCAACATTAGATTATTAACTGACCTGGCCTCTTGTAGCCCAGTTAGACAGAATTCAAAGTTTTTTCACAGCCTAAATTAACTGTCATTTTCATCCCTTTATCACTGCATAAATAAAGCATCTCATCGCAAGTGTTTCTTTTTTGCCTAATCTTTTTGGCATTGTTATTGCACAGTGTTAGAGATGAGGCCTATGCACAGAGTTAAAGGGACACTTCACCCCAAAAAACCTTTGTTTCAATGGATTAGTCACCCCATGGAGACTTGAATTCATGGATATTTTTTAGTTTTTGTCTCATTCCTAAGACAATAATTTGATGACCAGCGGACCGGTAGGCAGCGGTTCCGGTAGGAGACACAACGGAGACTCGTTGTGTCTCCTACCGGAACCGCTGCCGGTCATCAAATTATTGTCTTAGGAATGAGACAAAAACTAAAAAATATCCATGAATTCAAGTCTCCATGGGGTGACTAATCCATTGAAACAAAGGTTTTTTGGGGTGAAGTGTCCCTTTAAGCTGAGATAAATGTTCAGTTATTTTAGTTTAGCTAAAGCGTCAGAAAGAAGAGGGTTGTTCCTGTATCCATAATATAGGTCCTAATAGAGTGCCAGCATATGCAAACATGGCATAACCAGATAGCCGAGTGTTTCTGTTTACAGTATGTAAATACAAACTCATTGTGCATGTGCCCATCTCTTATCTTGGCATCGCGGCTTAATAATCACATGCTCATTCTCTTACTACTTTTTTTATATTTGTTTACATTTGCATTACATTTGTATATTCTAAAATCTGAAGTTTTTCAGAAAGCTTAGGGCAGGATTTAAAAGGAGTTTTTAGTATCAACAATTTGACAATGCATTTGTCTTTCACACGCCTAAGTACTGTAGCTACTGTATGTGAGTGATAAACAAAATGTTGTTTAATCTTTAATCATTTCATATGGCTTGTATTGCCTTTCTGGATCACATGAGAGTGAAAGAGAGAGAGGTCACATTTAACAATTATTGTAGTTGTATACATATGACCTAGTAATAATAGGACCATATTCAGACCATAGCATCATGTTTGTTTGTTGTTATGTGCTTCTGCCCATGGCATGTGGTACCTAGTCTTTATGGAGTGTTACCTATGCATCAAGTGGAATTCATCATTCAGCACACTGGTGTAATATTACAGATTTGAACATTTGGTGCATCTGGAGATGGCTTCTTATTTTTTTTCCCAAAACAGAAAATTAAGAGCAAATGTAAGAGAACTGTAAGAGAATGTTGCTGCATGAGGCCTAATTCAATTTGTAATCTAATTTATACAAATATATTTCAACCCACAGAAGCCTCTGCTTTTACTATCAGAGAGTGACCCTGAAAAGGCTCTTATTGATTTGGGACTATGCATACAGCCTCTCAAAAATCAACAAAGTGAAAAGTAAAAATTATTTGATTCTTTACGAAATCAGATCAGAAAAGGAAAATGATTTTAAGCACTTTGAGCAAGACGTGACTTTGTTTGTTACACTGGTAAAAGACAACAACGATCCTGTAAATGTTTTACAGAGGCTGTAAAAGCACTGTCAGGGCAGCAGATTATAGTCACAAAACTTTGTGTACTCCTGCGAGTCGATCACTGGGTCATGGACTTTGAACCCGTTACTTATCACCATCATGTTCTGCCAACTGACTTAAAATGATTTATGCACTTGATGGTCAACATTGTGCGGGTTAAAGATCTATGTATGTCATGGCAGGATGGCATTTATTAGAATCTGTACTAGGCATATGTTTTGACAACTGGAGCACTAATAATTAATACACTTTAATTGATAGATAAGAATAATTTGATCTAACACAAACTCCCAGACACTGTCAGTAATATAAAGTGAAAAGAAAGAACTCTTACAAGATGCGTCTTTTACATTGTCTTCTTTGTGCGAGTATTTCTAAATTGTCTTGGCTGCATGAGCTCACTGGAGAATTACATACAGTACAGTGGTCAAGCGGTTCTCTGCCAAAGGCAAAGATCAGACCATGGTTATAAATACACACAGATAAGAGGAAGCTTATGTCTTAGTCACAGGCTGTTTTCATAACAATAAATGTTCTACTGTACCAGGTCTTTAGGAAGTGGCGTCTTGACGCCTGAACTCAAGTGATCATGACCCTTTCCCTATATATTTGATAGTATCTCTTACCATTGCTGCCTGAGGAACAGTTATCATACTCGAAAAAAATGCGTTGCTGAATAGTCTGTAAGGTTTTGAGCCAAATGTTTGCTCATTTTCCCAAACAAAAAGTTGTAAAGTAGCTGTTTGAAGGCATTAAAGCTATTTTTGCATTATACAGTGGTCTCCCGCCTTTTATTGTTTTTACCAATCAAAGTGCAGCAGTAGATCAACAAATTACCTACAATCTGGATTACCTACAGCTGTGTTATGTCGCTTTTACACTTATATAATATCGGCTCTACCCTCCTTTTTTTCTTTTCCATTAGTCCAAAGTACCTGATATGATGCAGGGTGTGACATTGGCATAGAAGATGTGTGGCATTGTGTCAAGTTCAACCAAAAAAGTGTGTATGTTAACGTACAGTATGCACTTGCATATATATACTGTAGTCAACATTGTGTGGGTTAAAGGTCTATGTATGCCATCATGGTAGGATGGTGTTGATTAGAATCTATACTAGGCATAGGTGTATGTGTTGATAATGTGTTTTTTAGATTATGTGTTATAATACTGGAGTGCAAAGCTGCTGGCCTACGCGAGTGGCATTGTTTGAGTAATGGAGTTCAAAGGGTTACAGAGAGGCGGAGCGAGAGGCATCCTGGTGAAAGATCTTGTAATGTGTCGTCGATTAGTCATGTACAGTAGTGTGAAAACCACAACAAGGCGGGTCACCGATTTACAAGACAGAAAGTTGAGTAGTGTGTGAACTGCACAGCAATCTGATGACTTTGACAACTTTCCTCTTTCCCTACTGATGACTTTAATTCCTGTAACTATTGATGATTTCAATGAACTGATTTTATTTGACACGTCACACGACCTCACCCCACACACACACACACACACACACACACACACACACACACACACACACACACACACACACTTTGTGCTGGACTTGGCACTGTCAGGGAATTCTGGCTCAATCCTTATGTTGAGGCAGATGGAGTCAGAGATACTTGAATACTTCTAAATTAGACATTTATTGCATGAGCTCACTGGAGAAATACAATAGTTCTCTGCTAAAGGCAGAGATCAGACCATGGTTATACACATAGATAAGATGAGGCTTATGTCTTGGTCACAAGCTGTTTTCATAACAATACGTTTTTTTTACTGTAACGGGTCTATAGGAAGTGGCGCCTTGAATCGAAAATATTTTTCAGATTATCAGAAGAGCAAGGATGAATGCCCTCATGTCAATGTTTGTTACAAGCCAGGCCCTTACACAGCCTTACACATGATCAGAAGACAGTAAGGTACTCGAACAATAATGACTAAATACATTATTCCACAACACAGAAACATTTGCCGTTTATGTCTATTGAAGATATATCTATCTTGAAGTGATCATTTCCTTTATCTGGACATCTTAAGGCACACTAGTGTAAACATCTGCTTCAAGGGAAGACTGTTATGTCCCTCAACAAGGCTGCATGTGCACACTCAGCTTTTTATTTTAAAGACATTAAATAATGGAAAAAAACTCCTTGCCAATCTTGAAAACCTGTACAGACATCCATATTTTAAAAAGAAACCAGTCTTTTCAGCATTCATTTGACATTTTGTAACTTATGTGTGATATTGTTATGCATGTTTTCTGCTTTATATTTTATTCCACTACTCCAAAATAGTTCACCACATCAAAGCAGTTTTTGTTTTAACATTATAAAGTTTTTGAATGTTGAACCAACTTCATTACCAGGTCAGTGCTGTCTCAGTGATAAATAAATGTCAATCAAACAGATAGGTGGGCAAAATTATTTCAGTTCAATTGTGTATTAAACAATAAGCTTATGTAGTCACAAGCTGTTCTCATAACAATAAACGTTCTACTGTACCAAGTCTGTAGGAAGTGGCGTCTTGAATCTAAAATATTTCAGATTATCAGAAGAACAAGGACATCCTCAAGTCAATGTTTGTCACAAGGCAGGCCCTTACACGGCCTTACATATGGTTAGAAGACAGCCAGGTGCTTGTTCAACAATGAAGAAAGACATTATTCCACAGCACAGAAAACATTTGTGGTTTATGGTTTTATTGAAGTATAGAAATATCTATCTTGAAGTAACAATTTCCTTTAGCTGAACATCGCAAGGCACACTTTAAATGTCTGCTTCAAGGGAAGTCTGTAGCATCCCTAACCAAGGCTGTGCCTTTGCCCAATCTCCTTTTCATTTAGTATTTAGTAAAGACATTAAAGAATGGAATGACTCCATGGCAATCAGAAAACGTGTACAGACTTCTATATTTAAAGACGGCAACCAGTCTTTTTAGCATTAGCCTAATTTGACAGTTTGATTACCTGCTTTTATAACTTTGGATATACTGTATACTATATTTAGTAATATTTTGATACCTGTGTTCTGCTTTATATTTTACTCCACTTACTCCAAAGTAGTTTTTTCAATGTTGAACCAACTTCGTTCCAAGTCAATGCTATCCCAGTGATCAATAGCCTAAATCTGTCAATCAAACAGAGAGGGAGGCAAAATCATTTCAGTTCAGTTGTTTATTAAACAATAAGCTGTGCTCTCTGCTATAAAACATTTGGTAACAAAGCATAATAACCAAAAATCTAATCACGTGGATGACGGGATCCACATGCATGTTGTGGATCAGTGTCTAGCCAGTGACGTCAGTCATCTATGATGTCAGTCGTCTGTAACATATCTGTTACATGCCTCCAAATGTGGGCAAGACTTCAGCCCGATTAGAGCCCATTATAGAATTAAAGTCAGTATGTGGAAAACAAGTGGAGGTACTTCGTTGGCCTACTGGAAACCAGCGGTTTGTGAGATTAGGCCGCCACACTGTAAAAACAGGTGTAGAGTGTGTGTGCGTGCGTGCGGGGCCGCGGGCGTGCATGTCTGCCTGCCTGCTTGGATGTCAATAGGTTATTGGTCCATTTGTAGTGGAGATACACTCTGTGCAAAGCTTTGCTTGAGATTCATGTATTTTCTACTTGGTCCCTGATGCAAATAAACGTATAAATGAAATGAAACTAGACCTGTGCTCCTCGGAGCACAGGTCTCCGCCAGGTCAGGTACGTTATTGTGGCCTCCTGGTGGCGCTATAATATGCCAATGTGAAAAGGGTGCCATTTGTTCAAGCCAGGGCTTTTCACTGCAATCGGACACTGCATTCATGATTTGAGGCATTTTGTTCCAAAAATATGTTTTGCAAAATTAGACCTGCTGGTGGCGCTATAACAGGCCAATGTGAAAAGGGTGGCATTTCTTCCTCTGCCTAATAGAAATGTGTGTGTGTGAAATTTCACGGAAATTGCAAGCTGCGTTCATGATTTGAGGCATTTTGTTCAAAACGGACCAATCCTGCAAACTTTGGAAGCCAGTCTTAGGCAATCAAGATGGAATATGGGAAATCGGATAAATCTGTGTAGATCACATGACTATAGAGATACTGTGTACCGATTTGTGTGATGTTTGAAAAAAATCTGTAGGAGTAGTATCAATAAATGTGTTTAGCACATATCGGCCTCCTGGTGGCGCTATAACCGGCCAATCTGAAAAATTGGGCCAGAGGTTCTGAATTGGCATCCAGGGAGTGTGCGTGCACAGTTTCGCAGCGGCAGGGCCAACGGTGCCAGAGATTAGCTGCTAACGGACGGACAGGACGGACACACGGACGGACACACGGACGTACGGACGGACGGACAGGGGGTAAAACATACTCTCTCGCCATGCCTTTCGGCCTGGCGGAGACAATACAGTCAGTGAGTCACAACACACTAGAAAAACAACCCCACTAAATTTATGAAATAACAATGATGTTAAATATATTTGCACCCACTCTTTTCAGAGCCAGTACATACAAAGTACACACCCAATTACTTATATTTGAAATTGCTGTTTTGTTATGTGACATTTTCCTTTTCTTACGATTATCTTTTGAAATGGCAATTAGTGGAAGTTTGTGCAGAAAATAATTTCACCCTCTCTTTTACACACGTAAACTTGTGATGTGACAGTAAACTTGAAATTGAATCCTGCCAGCTCTTATCATGTTTGAGCTCTCAGATGGTCCTTGACTTTATTTTGACGTGTGACGTGTGTCTGATGGTTGTTTATAAGGTGGATGAGTAAGGCAGCTGCACAGTATCTAGAGTGACTCTGTTTCAGAATGAAGGGTTGTGGGCCTTTGCTTGTTTTACTCCTCTGCCTGTTTGAGGCTGGGGTTCAGGGAGATGAGGACCGCTTGAAAGAGCTGCAAGACATGGTGGACAGCCTGGAAGCCACCGTGGTCGAACAGATTGAGAATCTGAAGATCGTAGAGGCCAACGCGGCAGCCAGCCAGCATGAAGTCTCTGAGCAGAAGGTCTTGGTGGCCGATCTTCAAGTGGAGCTGGACCACACAAGGGAAAAGAAAGTACATGCAGGTTAGTTGTTAAGAGGCTATGCTTCATGCTGAAATGTGATTTGAAGAAGTTGTAAAGGTCCAGGCATGTATAAATGTTTGTCATTTGGTAACACTCGTTTCACTATTATTATAAATGTATTTATTATTAGTGGGATCTCTGGGAAGCAAGTACACTCATGTTCTCTCTCTCCATACTTTGACCTAGAAACTTTAAAATGTTCAGTTACCTTTGGATTTCAATTGACTGTATTCATATTTTTTTTTAATTAATTTTTTTAAATGGATGTCTATGTGGAAAATGAGAATCCCAGCTTTTTTCACCTTTATTTCAGTCCTACTACTTCAACATGCTTAAACTTACCGACTCCATTTAGTTTAGTTTGTAAAAAATGTTAATTAAAAAATGTAAACAGAGGAAATATCTAAAGGTCAGATTTTGAAGATTTTGAATTTTAAATTCTGAAATGGTTTATATCTTATTTTATTATTTTCAATTCTGTGATGTCACAGAATTAAATCCCTGTTCTATCTGGACTACAATGGATTACAGTCCGTGTTTCCTGTAGTTCCAGTCAGCACCCCAAGGGTGTCTCCAAGCCGAACTACACAAGATTTAGTTCAGCCTTTATCAGTGAAGGGCACCGTGACGCCACAATAACTTTAGAAGATATGTAAACACTATCTAACAGCACTAATATCTGCAGACACAATACACATGACTATTTACCAAATACCGGTTAAAACAAATGCACAATGAGGTAAAGAAACACCAGTGGTTTAAAGTAACCAAATACGTTTAGGCAACGTCTGTACTCAAGTACAATTCTGAGCAACTTTTACTTTACTTGAGTATTTTCAGTTTTTTATATTTTATACTTCTACTCCACTACATCTCAGAGGCAAATATTGTACCTTTTACACTACAATTATTAATACAAAACATCCATTAACCACTTAATCCTATCTTATACTTAGGCTATTTGAAATTAGCCGATCTGCAATGTGACAAGTTGTGAGTATTTTTGAAATATTTGAATAAAAAAATATATATCAAGTTAAACATTTTTATATTTCATCAAGACTATTGGGCCATCTGATATTAGACCCCATCTTGTTTGTTACTAGTAAAGCAAGATTTACAAAACATAAATACATGAGGAGCAGCTGCCTTAAATGTTCTGCTGTTTACACCACTGGTTAGTGGGAATACATTTTATTCCCACTAACTAGTGGTGTAAAGTAATTAAGTACATGTACTCAAGTACTTTACTTAAGTACAATTTTGAGGTATTTTTACTTTACTGGAGTATTTCAGATTTTCTGTACTTTTACTTCTACTCCACTACATCAGACGCAAATAGTATACTTTTACTCCACTACAATTATTTGAAAACTTTAGTTACTAGTTACTTTGCAGATATACATTATTATATTATAAAACATGAATTAACCACTTTAGCCCCATTTTATACCTAGGCTATTTAAAGGGGAAGACCACTCATTTTCAACATTGAACTATGTCTTTAATACACCTTAGAGCTGTTGTGTGGAAATAAGAAAAAAGTCCCCCCCCCCCTCTATGTTGTCTAGAACTGGATAATTGATTGAGGTCATGTGATCAGTGACATACGCAGGGTGTACTTTTGGCTGAGGGGGCGGAGCCAAAAGTACACCCTGCGTATGTCACTGATCACATGACCTCAATCAATTATCCTTTTCTAGGCAACACAGAAGGGGGGGGGACTTTTTTCTTATTTCCAAACAACAGCTCTAAGGTGTATTAAAGACATAGTTCAATGTTGAAAATGAGTGGTCTTCCTCTTTAAAAACAGCAGATCTACAAGCTCACAACGCGTTGCATCGCGACGCGTTGAGAGCTTGTAGATCTGCTATTTTCAAACATTTTGTACTTTTACTTTTGTGGTACTTTAAGTATATTTTGATGCCAATACTTTTGTACTTTTACCCAAGTAACATTTTGAACACAGGCCAACCCACACACAGTGTTGTAACAGAGTATTTTTTTATGTTGTGGTATTGCTACTTTCACCCTAAGTAAAATATCTGAGCAATTCTTCCACCACTGATTCCCACTTTAACGCCTCCATCCCCCTCTCCACCCCCTCCAGTCAAAGATCACACGCTGACCGTCCGAATCCCCGTGGAGTCGCCGCTCCGCCCCCAGCTGGGCAGCAAGGTGGTGGTGCCCTGCCACGTCCAGGACAACTCGGAGTCTGTGGGCCATCTCTCCACCCTCTCCATCCACTCCATCAAGTGGACCTACGTCCCCGAGGACAACTCCCAGAAGTCCACCATCATCCTGATGGCGTCGTACGGCCAGGTGCGCGTGGCGGCGGAGTACCAGGGCCGCGTGACCATGGTCAACTACCTGCTGGTCGCCACCGACGGCACCATGGAGATCACGGAGGTGCGCTCCAAGGACTCGGGAACGTACCGCTGCGAGGTGATGTACGGCATCGAGGAGCACTACGACTCTGTGGACATTCGGGTTCAAGGTATACGACAACCGATTCGCCCTTAAGTCAGTGGTTCTCAACCAGTGGTCCTTTAGGGAGTTCCAGATGGTCCTCAGCTATAAATGATGGAGAGTTGGTAACCAAATGGACCCCTAATAGATCTTTAACTCTCGAGAGTGTAAAATGAAACCAAATGGACCCGTGAGGGTCATTTACATTTTACTCTCTCAAGAGTCAAATTATTGTTAAACATCTGCATTACTTAATTTACAAGAAGTCTACACAATTAGATAATGTAGAAGAATTGTTATTTTGATCCACGACAACAAAACATGTTGTGTAGACAAGTTTTGCGTGTGAGAGAAGCTAAATCTCATCAAACGGTGGATCCGTGGCTCAAATACCGAATAACTAATGGACCTTGATACGAAAAGGGTTGAAAACCACTGACCTAAGTTATAAAATGTCTTTGAAACCAAAAATAATTGTGAGCAGGAAACGTCTGTTGTATTATTCAATCCGTTATGCTACACACTTCTCTTACCCCCCCCCCCCCTCTCTCTCTCTCTCTCTCTCTCTCTCTCAGGTATTGTGTTCCACTACTACATTCACCATTACACCCTGACCTTTGAGGAGGCGAAGGCAGCATGCATTCAGAACAGTGCTACCATCGCCACACCTGCTCAGCTAAAGGCCGCTTATCATGATGGCTTCAGTCAGTGTGATGCTGGCTGGCTGT
This sequence comes from Gymnoscopelus braueri, assembly GCF_963280865.1. Taxonomy (NCBI): domain Eukaryota; kingdom Metazoa; phylum Chordata; class Actinopteri; order Myctophiformes; family Myctophidae; genus Gymnoscopelus; species Gymnoscopelus braueri. The sequence continues at coordinate 5,049,194 of NC_137612.1, read as the reverse complement.
CTGACCAGACTGTCAGGTAGGAATTAGTTTCACAGACTTTGACCAGTTGTTTTAGCTCACAAACAAACGCAAACAAAGCTGATTCTGCACAATACATCATAAAATCAGTCAGTATGGTTTGCCCCCCCAATATTAATCATTGCTATTATAGAGTATTTATCCAGTATTCTGATGTTCTCTCCAGCTCTTTGATCAACAGAAAATACAATTTCAGGTCAGGATGGTAATTTCATCCAGTCAGGAGAGAGAACTAATACAGGATACAGGATAGACAAATGAAATTGGAAGTGATGAAAGGATAACCAGACAATATTGGAATTGGAACACTATAAAATTGAAGATGATTCATGGGTTCTCTCTCCTGATCGGGTGAAATTGGTGACCCGCCTGAAAATGTTATTAAAGAGCAGGAGAGATGAGGAGACCCATGTTACTGTAATAGCAATGACTACTATCAGAATAAAGTTGTAACATTTTAACAAAATAGTTTTTGTTTTAACAAAAACCTCTAGGTCTGTCTGAGGCCTCTGATGGCAGACACACTGACACAATGCAGTTTACTCCTAAATGACTTCTCATTGACTTACATTGCATGATAAAACGGGTCTCAAAGTCACTCTTTTAGCACATGAATGAACGCAAACAATGCAGATTCTGACAATACATAACATTACAAAACGCGACACAGCATTATTATTATTATTATTTAATAAAAACGTCTATGTACCATTTGCAGATACAGATCTGGATGTGCGGATCCATTCTAGATCGACACACACGACATTTATAAAACAACATTGTCCAGTTTTGTAACGAATCTGCTTTGTTTGTGTTCGATGAAAGTATAAAACAAGGCTTAAATGATTCAAACCTGGGACAGACAACACTTATGCCATATCATATTACAACATCCAAAATCACAGACGATTTCTATTCTCATATCACGATGTCGATATAATATCAGTATATTTCCCACCCTTCTCCAGAACATTCCACATCCCACACAGTAAAATATACAGACGAGACGACCCGCTGAATTTAAGCACATTACTAAGCGGAGGAAAAGGAACTAACAGTAAAATATACACATTTTTCCTTGTATCGCCTACAAATGACCCGTCATTAATCGACACCTGTGTGTTTCAATGCAGGTACCCCATCCACAAGACCCGGGAGGAGTGCCTTGGAGACAAAGAAGCACTTCCTGGAGTGAGAACGTACGGAGTCAGAGAGCCTGATGAGACCTACGACGTGTATTGCTTTGCTGAGAAGATGTCAGGTACACACCTGGAAACTCTTCACACATTTGTTTTAATATGTTTGGAGTGCCAGATGGGTGATTATTATTGCATCAGGATAATTCAAACGGTCATATAAGACAGTGGTTCTCAACCAGTGGGTCAGGACCCCCAGGGGGGTCCCCACATGATGTTGGTGGAGTCCCCAGATGACAGCAAAGGGACAATTTAAGGACTTTTAAGACCTTTTTAAATACCACCTTAAAAAAAAGAAGAAATTAAATGAAAAAAGACCATTACTGCTTCAAAAGTAATCAACAAACTATACTATAAAAACTGGTCAAAAAACTGGACTAAATTGTCAAATAATCGAAGAAAGATGCAAACATTTAGAAAATAGCAGATCGACAAGACCTTAAAATGTTGAGAACTACTGATATAAGTTGTCAATAACGAAAGAGAGCTTCTGAGTAACTGAAACCCACCATAAACTCACTTCAGTATTAAATCAAGGTCTGATAAAGCTCTCCTTGTAGAAATACACTGTGTTCAGAGTACTGAGTACATTATACTTATACCCTGAATGTATTTAATCTCATCACAGACTGAGAGTCTCCCTTCTTTCTCTCCCTCTTCTGAAAGCGCTACCATGCTCTATTGAAAACATTTAACCATCAAAATGTAACCCAAACCATCCTCTGTCCTCCCAGGCAGGATCTTTTACGCCACGTCACAAGAGGAGTTGAGCTTCCACGAAGCTCAAGACCATTGTGTCGAACGGGGCGGTCGTTTGGGCACGACCGGAGAGCTGTACCTGGCATGGCAGGACGGCATGGACTTGTGCCACGCCGGCTGGCTGGCTGACCGGAGCGTCCGCTTCCCCATAAACGTCGCCAGGCCCCAGTGTGGAGGAGGGAAGCTGGGAGTGACGACCATCTATCTGCACCCCAACCGGACAGGATACCCCGACCCTGCTTCTCACTATGACGCAGTGTGTTATCAAGGTAGGTCCTTGCAGAGTGTGTGATTGCACCATTCATTTGTCAGAATCAGAATTCAACTTTATTGTCACGTCACAGGATTACAGGTGTGAAGAAGTTGGTGAAAGTGGAGTGGGCCCGAACAAGCCCACACATGCAGTACCAGATTTGGCCACTTGGAAACCTTTGCTTCAGAACCCCCTGTGGTTCTGTTTGACTGTCTGCATTGCTGTATGATCTCATAACTTTGTCGTGAGCTGTGCTCCGGATGGTTAATTAATTAATTAATTACTTGGCTCGGTCTCTTGACAGCTACAGTATGTTATTAGTGGTCCTGATCTCTTGATTGAGCCCAGTTATGTTATTCTCACTATTCATCCGTCGTGGAATTCTGGATCAATTAGCAATCGATGAGGCACATAGGAGTCGAAGCAATATTCTAGGTGGTGGTGATTATGCTTCATGTTACATGATATCATGGTCAGAAGTACATTAACACTCATGTCAGTGGTACGGTAGTTCTGCCTCGAGCACAGGGCAAAGATCATAATTATACTGTAGCTGCTTGAAGGACAAACTGAACCATAACATTAAGATAGGCTTTACCAAAACAATAGCTATTAGGCCTAGTGGAGACATTTAGGCTCTTACAAGCTGTCAAATATCATAATGTATTGTAGAAGTATTATAAGTGAATTCAGTGGTGGAAAAAGTACTCAAATTCTTTACTTAAGTAAAAGTACAAATACTGCAATATAAAAATACTCTGTTACAAGTAAAAGTCCAGAATTAAACATTTACTTGAGTAAAAGTACAAAAGTATTGGCATCAAAATGTACTTAAAGTACCAAAAGTAAAAGTACAAAATATTTGAAAATAGCAGATCTACAAGCTCACAACGCGTCGCATCGCGACGCGTTGTGAGCTTGTAGATCGGCTATTTTCAAATAGCCTATGTATAAAATAGGGCTAAAGTGGTTAATGTATGTTTCATTATATCATAGTTTATATCTGAAAAGTAACTAGTAACTAAAGTTTTCAAGTAAATGTATTGGAGTAAAAGTACAATATTTGCCTATGAGATGTAGTGGAGTAGAAGTAAAAGTACTGAAAATTGGAAATACTCAAGTAAAGTACAAATACCTCAAAATTGTACTTAAGTACAGTACTTAAGTAAATGTACTTAGTTACTTTACACCACTGTAAGTGATGGTAAAATATAAAGGTTAGCTATAAGCAGCCACATAACTTCTCCCTCACATCCCTCTCCACCCCCAGAGATAGTAAGCATCCCTTTTGAGATGCCGCTCCGCCCCGTTCTGGGCAGCAACGTGTCGGTGCCGTGCTTCCTCCAGCTGAAAACGGACAACGACCCCAGCGGCCCGCACATGGCTCCGCTCTCCCACCCCATCAAGTGGACCTACATCACCGAGAACAACGTCACGCTCATCCTGGCCGCCTTGGACGGAAAAGTCCACGTGGAGAGGGGCTACAGAGACCGCGTGACCATGGTCAACTACCCGCTGGATCCCACCGACGCCACCATTGAGATCACGGAGGTGCGGTCCAAAGACTCTGGGACGTACCGCTGTGAGGTGATGTATGGCATCGAGGAACACTTTGACTCTGTGGACATTCAGACTCAAGGTACGACACTAGTCCGTAGTTGTAAAATGTCTTTAACCCGTTAAGACTGCGAAAGCATCCGTGTCATTTTAGATTTGAGCTAAAAAGGCATTATTTTATACTTTGGCTATTCGAAAATAGCAGATATACAAGCTATACGAGCTTGTAGATCTGCTAAAAAAAAATTCTCGTGAAAATGTGTGCAAAACTTATATATATATATTTATGATATATATTTTTTTAAAGCAAACCTTTTTTTTAACTCAAATCTTTGCTTCTGGGGGTCCCTGGAACACAATATTTTGAGATGGGGGTCTGCAGGGGTTCTTAGCAACATAAGTTTTTCAGAAAACTGTTAGGATTTAGAAGACATTTTGTAGAATTGGCCCAAGGTCTTAATGGGTTAAAACCAGCTGCAAATGAGAGCAGGAAATGCATGATCTCTCTCTCTCTCTCTCTCTCTCTCTCTCTCTCTCTCTCTCTCTCTCTCTCTCAGGTATTGTGTTCCACTACTACACTGACCATTACACCTTGACCTTTGACATGGCGAAGGCAGCATGTGTTGAGAACAGCGCCTCCATTGCCACCCCGGCTCAGCTCAGGGCTGCTTTTCACGATGGCTTAGATCAGTGTAGCGCTGGCTGGCTGTCTGACCAGACTGTCAGGTAAGGACTTTCAGTCAGACTTTTACCAGTTGTTCTGGCCATCACACAGATCCTTACATAATGATGATCAGTGGTGGAAAGTAACTAAGTACATTTACTCAAGTACTGTACTTAAGTACAATTTTTAGGTATTTGTACTTTACTTGAGTATTTCCAATTTCCAATACTTTTACTTCTACTCCACTACATCTCAGAGGCAAATATTGTACTTTTACTCCACTACAATTATTTGAAAACTTTAGTTACTAGTTACTTTTCAGATATAAATTATGATATCACAAAACATACATTAACCACTTTAGCCCTATTTTATACCTAGGCTATTTGAAAATAGCAGATCTACAAGCTCACAACGCGTCGCATCGCGACGCGTTGTGAGCTTGTAGATCGGCTATTTTCAAATATTTAGTACTTTTACTTTTGGTACTTTAAGTACATTTTGATGCCAATACTTTTGTACTTTTACTCAAGTAACATTTTGAACACAGGCCTTTTACTTGTAACAGAGTAGTTTTATATTGTGGTATTGATACTTTTACTTAAGTAAAACACTTGAGTACTTTTTCCACCACTGATGATGATACTTCCTTCTGGATTTAAGGAGATGAATAAACTGTGATCTCCCCCAAAAACACTGCCTCACTGAATAATTTTGTATTATCCTTCAGTAAGGATATTGCTTTGGAAATGTAGTAGAAGTTGAAGTTTGTCCGAGGCCTCTTATGTCTGCAGACACATGCACAAACACGATTACATTTAGACACCTACGAGAAGTACAGTGCCTTAAGTCAAATGGAATTATAACAGAAACAATATCAGGAATGCAATCAACAGCGGAAACAATTGGAACTCACTGAAGGCCCTCGATACTCTCCAGAACCTTCCACATATGACACACAATCAGTGGTGGAAAAAGTGCTCAAATGTTTTACTTAAGTAAAAGTATCAATACTGCAATATAGAAATACTCTGTTACAAGTAAAAGTCCGGAATTAAAAATCGACTTGAGTAAAAGTACAAAAGTATTGGTATCAAAATGCACTTAAAGTACCAAAAGTAAAAGTACTAAAATGTTTGAAAATAGCAGATCTACAAGCTCACTGTGAGCTTGTAGATCGGCTATTTTCAAATAGCCTATATATAAAACAGGGCTAAAGTGGTTAATGTATGTTTTATAATATAATAATTTATATCTGCAAAGTAACTAGTAACTAAAGTTTTCAAATAATTGTAGTGGAGTAAAAGTACAATATTTGCCTCTGAGATGTAGTGGAGTAGAAGTAAAAGTATTGAACATTGGAAATACTCCATTAAAGTAAAAGTTACTCAAGTACAGTACTTGAGTAAATGTACTTAGTTACTTTACACCACTGCACACAATAGATACACATTTCCTGGTATCGACCCACAAATGTCAGGTCATTAATTGAGTTGTGTGTGCTTCACTGCAGGTACCCCATCCGTGAACCCCGGGATGGCTGTTGGGGGGACAAAGAGGGACATATGGGAGTGAGATCATATGGAGAAAGAGAGCCTGATGAGACCTATGATGTCTACTGTTTTGCTGAGGAAAAGTCAGGTACAGTAAACCACTATCCCTTTAACATTGTGGAAAAAAGAAAAACAAATCTACCAAACAAAAACCTGAGAACAAGTGACCAAGATATGTGTCTGCATAGACTAGCATCAATCAACAAAAACAACAAAAAATACTTCACCCAAATCATGGCTATTTCTTTTGTTTTTGTCGCATTCCTGAGCCAGTAATTCCACATTTGCTGACACTGCTGTGGTAGGAGACCAATGCAAAACGATATAGAAGAATAATATAAACTCCAAAACCACTCTCACAGTGTAATCACTGAGAGGCCTACTGATGATCCAGAGAATGTTTTAACCCATTAAGACCTGGAACTGTGTCATTTTTTGATTTGAGCTAAAAAGCATTATTTTACACTTTGGGCTATTCAAAAATAGCAGATATACAAGCTCATAGCGCGGCACCGAGTGCCGCGCTACGAGCTTGTAGATCTACTATTTTTGAAAAATCGTGAAAATGTGTGCAAATCTGTGAATATATATATATTTTTAAAGCAAACATTTTTAACTCAAATCCTTGATTCTGGGGGTCCCTGGAACAAAATATTTTGATGGGGGTCCGCGGCCAAATACATATAATTTTGGGGGTCCTTGACATGAAAAAGATTGAGCACCACTGATATAGAAACATAGGTTTTTCAGAATACCGTTGAGATTTAGGAGACATGTAGAATCGTCTTCAGGTCTCAATGGGTTAAATATAGTTTTGCGCTTGTTAAGATTGGTCTCCTATTAACTTCAATTAGTTATAATTCATTAGTTTCAATTCATTCAAATATTGGAATATTGGCCGAAAAAAAAACAATCTCCATGTATTTAAAGCTTGTTGGGGTGAGTAATTGATAGAATTTGTTTTGGGGGGGGGGCTAAGTATTTCTTTAAGTACATGGTAAGTAGTACATGAACAGTCACCTTTTCTCTTGATTGATGCTAGTCTACTATGCAGACATATCTTGGTCGTTTGTTCTCAGGTTTTTGTTGTAGATGTATTTGTCTTTACCACACATGTTAAGAATGTTATTTTAGATGGCATGTTATTTAATCCGATGCTAGGTTTATTGTTTACCTGGCACCAGGGTCGCATTGCTCATGGGACGGCCTTGCACGCCGTGCAGGAACCTATTTGACCAGGAGCACGCGCAGGCATAGATTTAAAACAACTTTAAATTCATACCTCAACAAAGTTTACAAAGGCTCCCGACTCACACCAGGCGAATTAACATAGAAATGAGCCTAGATGCATATCAATTGTCCATTGTGTGACCTGTAGCGTAGGTGTTAAGCAACGTGCACGTCACGTCATTAAAATAGAGTGCAACCACGTTCCAATTCAGCATTGCAACACTGCCTGGCACCCGAGTGTCTTTGAGGCATTATACTGGCAATAGTAACTGATAGAAAAAAAGTATATTTTGGGGTGTATGCCTTTAAAGGGATATTTCACTTTCAAAACAAATTTGGGTCATTTTATCGTCTACTCAGGCTTTTGGGAGCACCCCGGACCATGTTTAAGTCGCTTGATTCAGTATTTAGATATTTGATATCCATTTCATTAGACACGCCCCCTTCCTATACAAACCCACTGTAACTTCAAACTCATGTTAGATTCATGTAAAACACTGTCCTTAGTTCTGGTGACTGATATTGTCCTTCTAATACGTGAGGAGACCGTGTTTTTTCAATAACGTTTTTCATAGATCTTTAATATTTTTTTAGGAAAATGAAAAGAATTTAATACAATAAAAAAATAAAATTAAATAAATGAAAAAATGCATCGAAAAGACACGGCCCCCTCACGTATTAGGGGTGCAGGATGTGTCACCAGAACCAAGGATGGGTGTTTTTGATGAATCTAACATTTATATTTAAGTTATAATGGGTTTGTATAGGAAGGGGGCGTGTCTGATAAAATGAATATCAAATATCTAAATACTGAATCAAGCAACTTAAAACTGTCTGGGGGGCTCACAAAAGCCTGAGTAAGACGATAAAAATCACCCAAATCCTTTTGGAAAGTGAAATATCCCTTTTAATGTAATTGAATATAATATAATCACGTGCCGAGTCTCTCTCTTATTTCCCTCCCTGTTCTGAAAGTGCTGTAGCTCTATTGAGGTAGCCTAACCCCAAACCCTCCTCTCTGTCCTCCCAGGCAGGGTCTTTTACGACACATCGGAACTAGAGTTCACCTTCCACGAAGCCGAAGCCCAGTGTGCCAAGCGGGGCGGCCGCTTGGCCACGACCGGACAGCTGTACCTGGCGTGGAAGGAAGGCATGGATGTGTGCAGCTCCGGCTGGCTGGCCGACAGGACCATCCGCTACCCCATAAACATCGCCAAGTCGCAGTGTGGAGGAGGGATGGTCGGAGTGATAACCATCGATCTGGACCCCGATCTGGACTCTAAACACGACGCAGTGTGTTTCCGAGGTAAATCTTTTAGAGTGAGGGACTGAGGGACTGCAACTCCCACAATGCACCGTCGATAAAATTGGGGTGGAGAGATGGGGCCATCAAGACAAAACAAGCTTGCTATTGTTGGCATGCCCTTGGCTCTGGACACATCTATACAAATCTAACACACTCATTATTCATTTGTTTGGTGCGGCTGTGTTGCTTATGAGTTTTCCATGTTTTTTAATCTGCTGTAGTCTTAAACCTGAACTGAAAAACAAACTGGGGTTTCATACCCCTTTAACTTATGTCCATAGGGAGCCCCATAAACGCCAACAGTTGTCTGTCGTACAAGCTCTATTTCCCCCTGGAGCTTCCTCGTGTCCTGATACACAAACGGAGACATTTGTGGCATGGTGGTGGAATAGCTTTTGGCTCTGCATTATGTAGCCCAGAGGCCCCTCAATGTGTGATTCATATGTGAAACTGGGGGTTGATCAGACCGTTCCTGATTTTATGGCAATTGTTTGGAAAATAGGCTCTTTGGAAGCCAGTTATAGTCAATCTGCATGGAATAAGATCTGCATGCTTGTGAGTGTGTGCGTGCGTGCGTGCGCGTGCGTGAAGGCTCTTGCTTAAAAACAAACACTGGACCAGTAAAGTAGCAACACAGCAAACATCAACCACAGGTAAACATCATTGAACGATATACACAATTAATCCTTATAATAATGACAATGTGGTGTCTCCAACAGATGGAGAGCTTGTTGGATTGATGGGCTACCGAGAACGACTCGAAGTACCAGGGAGAGAGAAAGACCATGAAGAAGAGGAGGGTGAGCTCGAAGAACTGGACCGAACTGGACTCGACTTGGGCTCTGATATGTCTGTTATTGGTGGTGAGTGAAACGCTATTTATTTCATACCACTAGGCTTTCTTTCCTTTTTTCTTTATTCAGATTTTTTTGTTGTTGTATTTAACAAATATTAGGTCATTTGTAAGTTGTTTACTAATAGCTTGTTCATGATCTATTTAAAAAGTGATATTTCTTTGATTAAAACAAAAAAGTATTTTGTTAAAAGGTTAAAGCACTATATTCTGATAGTAATCATTGCTATAGAGTGTTTGTTCAGTCACAGGGGTCTCCCTGTCTCTCCAGCAGTTTAATAAACAAAAAAGACATGTTCAGGTAGGTGACAAAATTTCAGCCAATCAGGAGAGAGTACCCATTTATCAGCTTCGTTTTTGTAGTGTTCCAGTTCCAATTTTGTCCGCTCATTTCTTTGTGTCATCACTTCCAATTTTCACTTGGTTAATCTGTATCCTAATCTGAGTTCCCAGAAGTTTTCACCAGCTCTCGCATACAAACGGGAGGGGCGAGGAACTTCTGGGCCAAAACCCCTGTATTTGTGGGCGGGATGTAACTTACGCTCAGAATCTGAGCGGACACGCCTCTTAGCGGTCTGAGAGCTGTGTAACTCGTCTAAACAGTCCGACGAGAGGCAAACAGCAGTACACAACAATGGCGGCCGCAATTTCTCAAGGGGAAATTGCTTCCCGTCGCTCCTATTTACATGCAACACCCACTGCATGTGTATCCCGCCCCCTTTTCTTCATTGGCTGTTGATTTGAATCAGAACGCAGTGGCCGCGCCCCTGCTGTCCAGGCTTTGAGCCGAAGCCTCCCAGACTATCCGTATCCTGACTGAGTTCTCTATCCTGATTGGATAAAATTGGTATCCTGACCTGAAAATGCATTTTCTGTTTGATAAAGAGCTGGAGAGACATGGAGACTCCTGTTACTGAACAAAAACTCTATAGAAATTAGTACTCAGAATATAGAGCTATTTATCACTGATCTTAACCAAAGAAAATCACGTACCCTACCTTTAACTATGAATAAGGCAGATTTTTGTTTTATCATATCCAATCATAACCAACTATTGACATATTTAACAAGTCATTAATAACTCATTAACTAACTGTTTGTGAATGATCTATTAACTATTTATAACAAATTGCTGTTCTAAAGTGTTACCCATAGTGGACCATGGTATACGTTTCTCTGTGATATTCTTCAGATATTCTTCAGAAGTTGACGGCGAGTGAGAGCACGGTGGATTACCTCGAGAAAAAACTGAGCGCTGTGGATGAACTTAAGGAGAGCCTGTGGGTCCTGGATGCCCTTAATATCAAAATCAAAGAAAGTGAGAAGAGGGTGAATGCCTCAATTGCCAGACTGAATACCAGTGAGGAGATGGTGGGTGTCCTTCAGTCCAACCTGAGTGTCATTGAGAAAGTGGTGGAAAATCAGACGAAAAGACTGGATGCGAGTGAGAACGAGGTGGAGTACTTGAAGGACAAAAACGCAGGTAATTTGAACAGGAGGATGTTCTGTGAATGCAGGTGGGGTGGGCCCACAAAACGTTGCGATGCGACGTGTTGTGGGCTTGTAGATCGGCTATTTTCAAACAGCCAAAGTTTAAATAGGGCTGAAGTGGTTAACGTATGTTTTTGTAATAATAATCAAAATCTTCTCAGTAACTAGTAACTCAAGTTTTCAAATAATTGTAGTGGAGTAAAAGTAAATATGGAAATACTCCAGTAAAGTAAAAATACCTCAAAATCGTACTTAATGATAATGTAATGTAATGTTTGATCCAAAATTCACATGGGGAAGCTTTCCCATTTAATTGAAACTATTTACAGTTGACTCAGTGCTAATGCTGTCCTGATTTCAGCCTGCCTTGATAAACTGTCCACCATAAATATGACGTTGATGGAAATCAAGAGGCAAGCAGAGGAACTGAAGGAACAAAATCCAGGTATTGTATACCTTCAGGTTTAGCAAACACATCCTTCTATGTACTGTATTACACAAATCTCACACAGGTGTAACTATCATGGTAAATAAGGTTGATTGTGTCAAACTGCACAAAAAATCTATAATAAAGTATTTATTTGTCAGAGAAAAATATGGATGCTTTCTTTGTTATAGAAAAAAACCCAACAATTGCATTCAGTGCAGCCGACGGAGGAGATGGAAGGATTGCACCCTCGCAAACTAACACCACTTTCATCTACAGAATGGTTATCACCAACATTGGCCACGCCTACGATGAGGCTACAGGTAAAAGATCCTGTCAGGGCTGCAAATGTACTCATTTACAGTGGTGATAAAAGCACTAAATTATTTTTACTTAAGTAAAAGCATCAATACTGCAATGTAGAAATACTCTGTTACAAGTCAAAAATCCGGAATTAAAAATTGACTGAAGTACAAAAGTATTGGTATCAAAATATGCTTCAAGTACCAAAAGTATAAGTACCCATTTCACAAGTTTAAAAAAAGTTATCTTTTGAAAATAGCCGATCTACAAGCTCACAATGGCGACGCGTTGTGAGCTTGTAGATCGGCTATTTTCAAATGGCCAAAATATATAGTATAGGGCTGAAGTGGTTAATGTATGTTTGTAATAATAATCAAAATCTACAAAGTAACAAGTAACTCAAGTTTTCAAATAATTGTAGTGGAGTAAAAGTACAATATTTGTGTAGAAGTAAAAGTACTGAAAATTGGAAATACCCCCAAAAAAGTAAAAATACCTCAAAACTGTATTTAAGTACAGTACTTGAGTAAATGTACTTAGTTACTTTCCACCACTGCTTATATCTCAATGTCTGGTCCGGGGCCCACCACCAGGTCCTAATGGACCCTTACGGATCTGCAAATCTGAGATTGTATAAATGTAACAATTTTTCTTTGGGACCCCAATCTACACTGTGAAATTCTCAGTGTCAATTTAACTCTTCAGAGTGTACAAATGGAACCGACTTGGCCCGTATGCGTCCAGACTCAGAGTTACAGACCCGTAAGCGTCCATTTGGACCGGACCCCTGGTGGGACCCGAACTCAATGTTGAGAACCAGTGTTCATAGATTCTTGTCTCCACCTCATAAAGCAGCGACCAACGTTTTTGTCAAATTACATTTTCCGTAATAATTTCTGACAGCTGTAGAGAGAGGCACAGAGAGGCACAGCAGCATTTTTCTGCCAATATTGAGTTTATTTGAATAAAGTGGCTTAGCTTGTACTGCAAAACAACAACAACAGCGAACAGCGATTTACAGTAAGCAAGGACACAAGATAATACATCATAATACATCAATAATACATCATAATACATCAAATGCATAGAAATACTAATCTAATAATAAAGTAATACATAAGTAAACCAATAATCTAATAATAACTAATACGTACGTAAACCAAGAAGCTGTCATCAGCCTACATACAAAACTATACACACTATAGGATGCCAGGTCAACAGTGACCTGTCTGACTACATAAAATGCTATCTAAGTTACATTTTAGCCTTTGCATAATCCTGCAAGGTCGTCAAGGCTAGGGGCAAGTGCAGTGGTGGCTTATCCAACGGGCTTGAGGTGCTGAAGCACAGGGCACCAACCTTGGGGGGGGGGGGGGGAACCAAACGGCGTGAAAAAAATAAAATAAACTTAGAAGCAGGGCTCCGCGCATCGAAAAAAGAAAGAAAAAGGAGATTCTCCGCTTCCTATAATGTTGTTGTCATGTTGTGAGAAATGTCACTACAAGCTTGTAGATCTGCTATTTTTGAAAAATCGTGAAAATTAGTGCAAATCTTTGAACATACATATTTCAAAGCGAACATTTGCAGCTCAAATCTTTGCTTCTGGGGGTCCCTGGAACAAAATATTTTGAGATGGGGGTCCGCGGCCAAATACATATCATTTTGGGGGTCCTTGACATGAAAACGTTTGAGAACCACTGATGTAGCAACATAGGTTAAAAAAAAAAAAAACCTATGTTAGGATTTAGAAGACATTTTGTAGAATCGGCCTCATGCAGGTCTCAATGGGTTTAAGTCCAAGGCCAACAATCTTTTGCATCAACAGGTTTCTTCACAGCACCAGTAGATGGCGTGTACTTCTTCACGTTCTTCTATCACACTGGAAAGTTACTGGACGCTACGCTCTACCTTTACAAGAACGATCAACGTATGGCCCTCACCTCCGACCACTCCACTGGATCTGAAGGGGCTCATAACGGGGGCAATGGAGTCTCCCTGCAGCTGCAGCGAGACGATCAGGTGTCTGTGTACATGGCTGCCAATACGGACGTTTGGGGAGACGCCTATGGCCATACCACCTTCAGTGGCTTTCTGTTACAGTGAACACGGATCATTAAGAATCCAGCGTGATCTCAGACGGTTTGCTGGGATACTCAAGTATCCTGATGTTAAGAGAGTACCGAGTTATTCTTAGGTCTTCATTTTTTTATATTATTGTTATTATTATTGTTTGTTAAATCAATCATTTCAGATTTCAGGTGATTTCTCCCATTATGTACAAAAATGGAGAACATTATAACTGGCTGTACAATAACAATAAATAACTACATTGGATCCATTGGAACACATGTTATTTTTCTATTTCCTGAAAAGTAATGGATTTTGGACATACAGTGCACGATTTCTACAGTGATTAGATCTAACATTTTTGCCTGTTGCTGAAGGTTGATGTCTTGTTGTGGCCCATTGATAATTTAAAGTGCTGAATCTGCTGATAGCTCACCATAGGAGCAGGTTGATTGCTCAGCTCAAGGGTGAAGAAGGGGTGAAGTAACGTGTAAAAAGAAATCATGTGAACCGATCCTTACTCACTCGATAAAAATACGTTTAAAAAAAGACTACGGGCCCGGACTGCTAGCGTAGCGGTCCGGGCTTTTCCGCGTGTCACTCCCCATTTCCTATCAGCCTACTGTCCTATCAACAATAAAGGCATAAAAAGCGCAAAAATAAATCAGAAAAAATAAAAAAGACTACCGACGGAGGAGTCTCCAGAGTGGCACGTTCCCAAGTTGCAGCAGAATTTGGAGGTATAGGGTGAACAAGAAAGAGGACAGCACGGTTCCTTGGGGACCAACACATCTGACAGGCTACCCTACAGTTAGCTCCATAAAGAACCTCTCACTCCGCTATACAGCTCCGAGATGAGGTTCTATGTCGTTCTCATCCAGAATCGGTGGAACGTCCGCCAAGGCTCCGCTGTTTACCCTTTTGTATACATTGTATCCCAAAACTAATGGTAGATTCCAAACCACACGGATGTTTAAGGTTTGGTTCGGAGCATAATATTTTAGGTCCGGAGCGAAACTACCCGTTTAAATCGCTTATTTAGTCAGCCTGTGGCCATGTTTCCCATTGTAGCCAAACCGGGAGCAGTACTGGCAGCGGACGTAGGGGGGTTTTCCGGGTTGTGCTGTACTGTGGTCTGCTGGTATGTCGTTGGGTCTTGGGTGTCACCTACAGAACCTCATCTTCACCCGGAATGAGTAAGTATTGATGCAGCTCCATGCGTTGTACGAGCTCACTGTGCAGAAAACAGTACAGTTTGGTTAGAGAGGACATCCAGTGTGAGTAAGGCAAGGTTTCCCAAACTTTTCAGGCTGCGACCCCCCAAAAATAATCATATTTGAAGTTGGGACCCCCAAGCACTTTGAATTGTAGGCATTACATTCAGTTTGACTCGGTTCCACAGATAAATATTGTGAAAAGAGCCGAACAACAAGCACTGTGAGGCGTTGTGAGCTTGTGGATCGGCTATTTTTTACGATGTTTGCCTCTTTCGTACGTAGTGTTTGACAATCTGGCCCACTTGGTATTAAAAAGGTCTTACAAATCATTCAATTGTGACTTTAGAAATGTGCAGATACCCTGCATACACCGGATACAAGAAGAGTGGGCACTAAGGAAGCACCTTGATGTAAAATGTACTATTTTGTCCAAAATGTAAGAGAATAAAATATTTGAAAAATGGTCTTACGTAATGTAAAGTATACATGATTAGAACATGCACGATGCATCATTATCAGACTAAAATGTACCCATCAACTTTTTGTTTATGCTCAAAATGATTGGACATACAGGTTTTGGAGCAATTGTAGAAATATTAGACCTTAGGCGGGACGCGCGGGGGGGAGTCGGGGGGGGGGGGGGTGCCCACTCTTCCTTAGTGCCCATTCTTCCTGTTACCTATACACTTGTACTGTATGTTGGATGCACATTAAGCAAATCATCTGGGGACCCAGATATAAGAGCGTGGTTCATTAAAGCCTATACTGAATATGGTCATGTAGTGTTTGACCTTTGACACGGGCGAATTACAGAATGCAATCAATTTTCAATAAACTTCTTCAGCAGGAAATTATTGATTTTGACACCATGGTGGTTCATTCATTTCAACACTCTATTCCAACACGGTAAAGCTCAAGTAACATGGGAGTCAGACTTGTTAACCCATTAAAACCTGGAACTGTGTCATTTTTAGATTTGAGCTAAAAAGCATTATTTTACACTTTTCAAAAATAGCAGATCTACAAGCTCATAGCGCGGCACTGAGTGTCAAATCATGAAAATGTGTGCAAATCTTTGAATACAGTATATATATATTTTTAAAGCGAACATTTTTAACTCAAATCTTTGCTTCTGGGGGGTCCCTGGAACAAAATATCTTAGATGGGGGTCCGCGGCCAAATACATATAATTTTGGGGGTCCTTGACATGAAAAAGATTGAGCACCACTGATATAGAAAACATACGTTTTTCGGAAAACTGTTGAGATTTAGGAGACATGTAGAATCGGCTTCAGGTCTCAATGGGTTTTTAATTAAAAGATGTGAATACTTACTGGGAATTCCAACGCTTCCGACAGTAGATCTTGTAGACATAAAAGAGCATGGCAGCAGATGTAAGGACGATGAAGAACGCCAGGAATCCAGTGAGGACTTTGTTATTGTCTACAGTATATGAAGACATGGCATATAAAGATAAGAACAGCAGTTATGCTAGACTTACTGATCACATGTAAAGAGTAGTATCTAAGCATGTGGCATAATAATTTACTTAAGACAGAATTGTGGTGAGAAATGTCACATTATTGTATACCAAAAAAAAACATTTGGAAAGTGAAAGCTCATACACAGGGTAGAAATTTGCTTCTTTATGGAGCTGACTCCATGTTTTCCATTGTGAGCAAAAAGTTTTGGAGAAAACATGAACTGGCGGAAGATTTTGTCAG
The DNA here is from genome assembly GCF_963280865.1 of Gymnoscopelus braueri. Classification (NCBI taxonomy): domain Eukaryota; kingdom Metazoa; phylum Chordata; class Actinopteri; order Myctophiformes; family Myctophidae; genus Gymnoscopelus; species Gymnoscopelus braueri. The sequence continues at coordinate 5,032,576 of NC_137612.1, read as the reverse complement.
ACTGAAATGGGCATGGCCTTTATGGGGAGCTGAAAGGAATCTAGAGGATTATAATTGTAATGTTTTGATTGTACAAGCTACGGTTCAAGAGTTATTGGCTAAAATGTGGAGTGGCCTGGTAATGCGCCACCATGAGGCTGATTTGAGCGTGTGTGCAGTTTTACACCCATCAGTCCAGCATTGTTCAAGTTTAGCTGCACTGACTGACTGACTGACTGACTGAAAGAAAAAAAAATCCCCAGCCCTGGCCGTTCCAGCCTGCCGGAGGTAACAACAGCTTTTACACTTTTAAGTATTATATGATGGTACTACAATACCTATTTGGACATACAGCTGCGTAAACCTTCTCTTAATAAATATTAACATTCAGTCTCTTGTTGAGAAGTACACATACAAGTTTCTCAATAAAGAAGTAAGGACAATATCGAAATAAATAAATAGTGGGTTACTTACGTCCTTCAGCTGTGAGGGTTTGCCCTTCTGTTATCCCAACTGTTTTGTTCTTGTAGGTGGCTTCTACTTTCCAGTCATAACGAGTGTTAGCCTTCAAATCCAGCCACTTACATTTATGTTCTAGTAGAAAATAAAATATGAGATGTGAAATTACATGAAACATAAAAACCTGGAACAGTCTGATATTGGAACTAGAAAAGGTGCTCCTTGGAGCACAGGTCTCCGCCAGGTCAGGTATTGTAGGTTATTGTGGGCCAGCAACGTTGGGAATTCGCCAATCAGGATGCAATATGAAAAAGACTGATCACAAGTGGATTCAATGGCATAATGTGTACCAATTTGCGTGATGTTTGGACAGAATTTGTAGGAGTAATATTATCTGTACACACACAGACAGAAGGACGGACGGACAGACGGGGTGCAAAACATAATATCGGCCATGCCTTCGGCCTGGCGAAGACAAAAACAGGCGTGGCAAGGGTTGGAGATCATTAGAGTGAAAATGTATTAAGACAGATGTAACATACCATGCTCCATGGTTTCATTGTGTTTTCCTTTTGTGTAATTACAGTTGTATGAGCAGAGAGACTGAGTGAAGTTTGGACATTTCTTGCTGATGGCTTTGAAGCTGATCTCAAAGGAGTGACTGGTTGTTTTTACCACCTGGCTTGTCATGTTAATCTCTGTTGGACATATGGAATATAACACATCTGTCAAGCTGAGCTGACATTCGGTGTTCATTCATTGGACTTCACGGTAAGACAGCATACAATGACATTTTACTTATTTAATGATCAACTCACCACAATCGATGCTGGGAACTGGAACTGTCTTAACTATTGTACTGTTGTTGTACTTGATTGTGACAGTACAATTGTAATTTGTGTAGGGCTCCAGCTCAGACAATTTCCTGGATTTATTATGTTCTGAGGGGAAAAGACATATGACACAGTTAGAAATTCTCCACCTATGCATGTGTAACTGCATGTGGAATTTGGGAAAATCGCTTTTGGGGTCATCACTCATCATTACTGCATGGACAATACTTATTCAGTCACTTCAAAGAATTGTCCTTTCAGTCAAGTTTTACACAATGGGACATGAGAAGTCCTTTTCACTTACCCTGACAAGTGGCAAGTGGCGTAAGTATCATGGCGTAAGTATCATCACATTTTGGCGGTTTATTTGTCCATTGTATTTCGGCAGGAAATCTATCAGGAGGTTTCAGTGTGATTTCATTTTTAAGAGAATTTAATAAATCTGTTGGAAAAAAAAGAACACTTTATCCTATCTAATTATATTTGGACAGGAGATGTTTTAAAAGAGACCCCCCCCCCCCCCTTACACACACACATAATTTTGAGAAACATTACCTGAAGTGATATATTGAGTTAGGCTGAATGTATAGTTTGTACTAAAACTAAGATTTACAGACACATTTGAGCATATGTCGTTGTAATTTAGATTGAATGTGTTATTGCTACAGAAAACATTCTGATGATTCTTGTCTCCTGTGCATGACTGGAGTTTGTCCAGAGTATCATTTCCGATTGACACGCTGCTCATGTCCCAATCACTCCCATAGCAGAGACGTCCAGAGGTATTGCATTGGACTAGTTCAATGTCCTTTTGTTCTGAAATGCAAAAATGTTGGCGGAATATTCTTGACAATAAATACATATTTCATTATATACTGTGTATGTATAGCATACTAAATATAGATACAGATATATACTGTAGATATACGTGTATATGAATGGTATTTATTTTTCAACATACCCATTTTACTTGTCCATGTAGTTTTATTTCCACTCAATTCACATTGTCTGACTTTGCTGCTATTATTAATAGCCATATTCACATTATGACTATAGCGGGTATAAGGTTTCAGGTAAACATGATGGGATATTGTACTGGAATTTAATGAGATGTTTTTTACAGAGTCAGCTTCACTCAGAGTTTCAGTGTAGTTATGACTGATGGTAGAGTTAGCTTTAGTCAGTGTTACACTGATGGTAGAGTTAGCTTTAGACAGATTTATGGTGTAGTTATGGCTGATGGTGATCCTGATCCTAAAGCCAAACTTCTCTGGTTGAACTGTGTATGAACCTGCACATATAAATAAACAGTGAGAATTATTAGTCTGTAGAGCATATTTATTTGTATTTTCAATATCAGACCCTTTGATTGGTGTAGATTCTGAACACACTCCTGGTTCTGGCAAGAGATAATGATACCACCAGTATGAAACATAAGTACACATACTGTACATGGTCATCACTGCAAGGGATTTATGAAAATAAATAGATTAAAACGTGAAACTGGTACTCACACACTGGTTGATCTGTAATGTAGAATATATAGTAGAGCAGATTAATGGAATTATAATAATCGTTCACTTTGTGATGCAAGCATGAAGTTTGGCATAAATACTCTGTAAGGGTCACTTTTATGGAAAAAGGCGCTGGCCACTCAAACATTATTAGCATTTGTAAAGAATAAGTTGTTTCTTAAAAAAAATATTTGTATCCATAACTTTATTTTGAAATACTTACCCATTTTAGCTGATGTTGTTGTTGGTGTTGTCGTCGGTGTTGTTGTTGTTGTTGTTGTTGTTGTTGTTGTTGTTGTTGTTGATGTTGGTGGTGTTGTTATTGGTTGTGATGCCATTGGTGGTGTTGTTGTTATTGTTGTTTGTATGGTGGTAATGTTGGCTGCAGTATTTTGGCGTGTTGTAGCAGTCGTTGCTGGGTGTAAAAGGTTACATTTATTATTGTACTGTGAACCTAATGTAAATGTGCTTCAAAACATGTTTTTCCCCAAACCTTTATTAGTACAACAGATTAATGGCACATTTCATAAGAATCGTTCACTTTGTGAAGAAAGTATGAAATTTGGCACACATGCTCTTTAAAGGCCACTCTTATGGAATTGGGCGCTGGCCAATAAAAAATCCAAGATGGCAACATTGGCTCCCAGTTACTGCCCGCACAGAGTACAAAACACTGATGTATATATATATAATTGAAGGAATTTGCATCTAAACCTAGAATAAAAAAGAAAAACACTATGAACCATGTCATTACCTTCACATACTTTTTTATATACATATGTATTTATGTATTTATTTGTGTGAGTGTTGATGAAAGTGTCAGCTAGTTGCCAGAGGAAAGAGTGGCGCAACAAGTGAAGATTTTCTGCTGAAATTCGGAGGTGGTGGGAAGTGCCCTGAACATGAACTCATTATAGCAACACTAAAGCAGTACAACATAAACACACATTATTTCACAAAAATCCCCACGGCAGGCAAAATGTAGTATGTGGTCAGAGAACCATCATGCTACTGTGACACTAGGCAAAGTGTACAGAATTGCAGCAGCTGGGGAAGCCGGGGAAGTGCACTTAGATAAGAGGAAGGTGGAATGGTGCTTGCAGCTAAGATATGGCATTTGGCCTGGTGCTTTATAAGGGGCTTGACACAATGACATCTGCATTGCAAAATCACAAACTGTAAATGTTGCAGCCGAGCACCAGCTACATCAATAGGATGGTGGAAGCATGAGTCATTTCACAACAGCTGTTATCGATTGGAAAGCAAGATAAAGATGTGTCTGTGTGTGTGTGTGTGTGGTGTGTGTGTGTGTGTGTGTGTGTGTGTGTGTGTGTGTGTGTGTGTGTGTGTGTGTGTGTGTGTGTGTGTGTGTGTGTGTGTGTGTGTGTGTGTGTGTGTGTGTGTGTGTGTGTGTGTGTGTGTGTGTGTGTGTGTGTGCGCGCGTGCGCGTGTGTTGTATGAGGCTTTGGTAACTTACCAGTTGCATCTGAACCTAGAATGAAAAAGAGAAACACTATGAACCATGTCATTACTTACACATACTTTGAATCAAGTCATGAGGCTGCAACCGATATTATTTATTTATTTAGTCCTATTTATTTGTGTGAGTGTTGATGAAATTGTCAGCTAGTTGCCAGAGGGAAGAGTGGTGCTACAAGTGAAGACTTTCAGCTGAAATTCTGAGGTGGGAAGTGACCTGAATCGCCATATATGGTGATAGCATGAACACTCATAACCCAAACCACAATGTCCTGTCTTGCACTGAAAAGTTCTCCCCGAGCCTACATACAAAATATATTTGGTTTCAGTTTGTTACGTTTAAAGGTAGGGTAAGTGCCGCACGTTGCGAGTGAAAAGTGAAATTGTTTGCTTTAAACAAAAAGCTTTTCGTTCAACGTTTAAAGGACAACTTTGGTTGTTTTTGTACAACACAGGTTCTTTTATTAGTTTGTAATGATAAGAATTTAAAGAAGATTTTTAACTGGGGGGGTGGGGGGCATTCGGGTAATTGGTAAATATTTTAATTTTTTACACAATAAGCCGTCTATTTTTGTCTCTGCGAGGCCGAAAGCATGGAGGCCAGGGCAGAACCTCTGCCCAAAGTTTTCCCCTCGGCCTGTTATAGCGCCACCAGGAGGACGATTTTTGCAAAAAAAATTTTTTATATTGGGCCTACTCCTACAAATTCTGTCCAAACTTCACGCAAATTGGTACACATTATTTACCAATGATTGGCTAAGAATGGCTTCCAAAGTTTGCAGGAGTAACTTGTGTTGTACAAAATGCCACAATTCATGAACCGATTGCCGTAAAACTTTGCACGCTCAAACCCACTAAGCCAAGGAAGAAATGCCACTGCCATGATTTTCTTCAATTTAAAAAAGGCAAAACTGAAGTAATAGTTTTTGCAGCCAAGGACAGATTAAAAGTCAGCTGCCAGCTCCAATCAGTAATGTTAAAAACCTCTAGCCAAGTCAAAAACCTTGGTGTAATCATGGACCTGAATTTAAACAGCCACATTAAAGGACAACTTAGTTTTTTTACAACCAAGGTTTATATTTTAGCTTGTAATTAAAGTAAATAAAAGATGAGTGTTAAAACATTTTCATTTACTGCTTTCTATAGTTTTAGCAATTTTCGCGATCTTTTTTACAGTGGGCGGGGGCATTCGGGCAGGTGGCTAAATATGTATTTTTTTACACAATAACCCTTCGATTTCTTTATTATTATTTACAGTAGGTCTTCTAGCCCCCAATAACTCACATCTGGCCATCAAAGACCACGGGACCTTTTTTATTGTGTAAAAAAAGACATATAGCCACCTGCCCAAATGCCCCCGACCACTGTAAAAAAGACTGTGAAAATTGCTAAAACTATAGAAAGCAGTAAATGAAAAAAAAATAACATTCATCTTTTATTTACTTTAATTACAAGCTAAAATAAAACCTTGAACCATAAACCTTGGTTGTAAAAAAACAAAGTTGTCCTTTAACACAACACAATCACAAAATCGCCTACTATCACCTAAAGCACGGGTTAACCCATTAAGACCTAGAACTGTGTCATTTTTAGATTTGAGCTAAAAAGCATTATTTTACACTTGGGCTATTCAAAAATAGCAGATATACAAGCTCATAGCGCTGCACCGAGTGCCGAGCTACGAGCTTGTAGATCTGCTATTTTTGAAAAATCGTGAAAATGTGTGCAAATCTTTGAATATAAATAATTTTAAAGCGAACATTTTTAACTCAAATCTTTGCTTCTGGGGGGTCCCTGGAACAAAATATTTTGATGGGGGTCCGCGGCCAAATACATATAATTTTGGGGGTCCTTGACATGAAAAATATTGAGCACCACTGATATAGAAACATACGTTTTTCAGAAAACTGTTGGGATTTAGGAGACATGTACAATCGGCTTCAGGTCTCAATGGGTTAAAGGACTGCAGGATCTAGAAAAACTTGTCCATGAATTAAAAAAATCAGATGACTGCAGTTGTAGAGCGCTGCTGCTCGAGTCCTTACCAATACCAAGAAAGTGGTAGCATATCACTCCAGTTCTTAAATCTTTACACTGGCTCCCTGTGTGTCAAGGAATTGATTTCGAAATACTACCGTCGGTCTACAAAGCTTTGAATGGTTTAGGGCCCAAAATACATTTCTGATCTTGTGCAATTTTATGAACCATCCTGATCTCTCAGGTCACGTGGAAAGGTCTGCAAAAATAAACGTGGGGAAGCAGCATTTAGTTTTTATACGCCACACATCTGGAACAAACTGCGAGTCTGCCACCACTCTTATTTACTTAAAAACACAACTAAAGACCTTTCTGTTTACCGCCACCTTTGATTGAGTTACTTTTCTTTTTTTCTTTTTCTTTCTCTTCTGCAATGTAATATCTGTTATTTTCACTTCTTTAGTTTTATGCTTCCTAATGTCATTTCTTAATTGTGTTTCCTTTGCTTGATGGTTCTGTGTAAAGCACATTGAATTGCCGTGTTGCTACACAAATACAATTGCCTTGCCTTATACTCACAGTTAGCTAAGCCAGTCAGCCCGGCCAGGAGAAGCAAGATCTTCAGTCCGCAGAGTCCTGCCATCTCCAGGACTTAGGGTGTGTCCCGCCAAGTGGGTTCCGACAGGGGATAGTCCGCCACCAAATCAAAACCTATATCTTATTCCTACAATAAACACAGCTCCAACAGATAAACAAGTCTACATGGGCTCTAAAAGTCTTTGTTTTATAGCTATGTTTGATTTCTGTGTTGTCTTACACAGCTTCCTTCAGCCCAAGAACTCTAAAACCTTTCTCTGGTTTCTACATCCAGTCCTCTGCCTTACCTTTTCTTTCTGACAGGAAGCTTTAGGTGTCAGATACACCTAGAACAGGAAGTCTCTTCAAGCATTGCATCTCTTATCTTCCAGTCTGTCTGACTCAGAAAGAAGTGTTTTTCTGTAGAAATTTGTAATTATGATCAGAGGAAGTGGAGACATTAATGCCTTTTACACTAGAATTCTAGTGGTTCCCAAACGTTTTCAGCTCGAGACCGAAAAGATACATTTGGTGTCTCTCCTGGACCAATACTTACATAATGAATTATTCGCTTTAGCCTTATAGTGAAAATTGCCATATTGCACAACTATTTTCACAATTTCTCTATAATGACATTTTAGGGATATTTTGTATTTCTGAAATTATTTTGAAAAGGTTTGAATTTCTTTTTATCTTTTTAAATAATTTAATTGTAGGAAAAAAGGGGATACATTTTTTTTGCACCAGAAATACTTCCATAACATTGCTGGAAACAAGAATTTGCATAATTTCCGCATAATTTCCTGCCGTTCATAAAGGTTATGGGACTTTTCCCATGTTAGATGAATGTAATGGGTACAGTATGTCATGCTCAAACCATGTCTATAAAAGACCAGGGATTGGATGATAAAATACGTATTTAACAGTGGTGTGATCTTATTTTTTGCTTAATCCGTTAAAACCGGGAAAGCACCTGTGTCCTTTTACATTTTAGCTATATTTTAACCACTTTAAACATTATTTTATACTTTGGCTTTTCAAAAATAGCCTCCAAACATTTTTGTCAAAATGCAGTTTTTGGTATTTATTTTCTTCAAAACACCGTCGTCAGTCCAGTGCAGGATTATGTGAGGCCCAGTATTAATAATAATAATACTTTAACTAAATAAATAACACATCAAGATTATGGCTCAAGAATAAATACTTGCAGACAAAAAAATAACAACCAACTCAGCACTCACAGCATATATTACAGGCTACCCCTTCCACGAAGGCCCTGCAGCTTTCTCCCCTAGCTGTTTTCTATTCACCATATTCACACGGCGGCCATTTTGCCATTAAGTTAATGAAATAATGCCACCCGCAAATATGAGCAAAATGGCCGCTGTGTGAATATAGTCAATACCATAGACATATAAAGGTAGACGCCTCCTCCGGCTCTGAGCCGTCTGTATCTCGTGTGCGCTTCCGCTTCCGCAGTGCAAGCGGGAAACTTCCGCGTGCGTCACAGAAAGGGACGTTCGGTAGGCCAATCAGAGGCAGGTGGGGGCGGGACAACTAGATTCTGACAAGTCCTGGAAAAGACGTGCTGTGATTGACCAGTAGTCAACAAACTTTTTTTTTAATTTTTACATTAACCCTAGCATCCGTATTATGGGGGGAACATTCACCGAAAATCTACAAGCTCTCAGAGGTCAACAAATGTGTCCGTACAAGGACAAATGTTGTTCATGGCAAGACTTGTCCATGTCAAATCTTTGATTAAAACATAATTATTATGAAGAACTCTTTTCATTATAATGTTATTATTGTATTCATGTAATGTGTGATGAAAGCAATGACTGTATACTTATAAGACCCAAACACAGAATACACTTGGACCATGCTGCATTGATGCCTGCACACAGCCATGTCTGAATGTGAGTGGTTGGCTACTACAGTAGGTGGATCCTGCTGGTGATTGGTTCCTGTGACCAGGCTGGACTATAAAGATGTCCCCCTCATAGCTAGCCTCCTGCCACACCAGACCTCTGTTGTGTCTGTCAGTGTTTTAGCTTTCGTGTTAACGAGGGTTACAGTATAGGGGTGGGTGGCCTTTTTGTTTTTGTTTCGTTGGTTCATGTTTTCCTTTAGTTACATTACATCCATGTAATTAGTTTTTCTGTTAAAAGTTGAGCATAGGTTGTTCGTTTTTGATTAGGAATTGATGTCCAGGGGCCCGGCCACCCTGAGGTTATGGAGGTAGAGCGACCCCTTCGGAAACGAAAGGTTCCCAGTTCGATCCCGGGCCTCCCCCAGAGTTATAGTGCCGATGTGTCCTTGAGCAAGACACAGAACCCCTAATTGCTCCCGATGAGCAGGTTGCATGGTGCCTTGCATGGTTTCCACCGCTGTCGGTGTATGAACGGGTGAATGTAATGCACATTGTAAAGCGCTTTGGATAAAGGCGCTATATAAATGCACCATTTGCCATTTTACCCATGTGTTCAAATCATACAATAAATCACTGTCTTTTGCCACCGAGTGCCGCGCTATGAGCTTGTATCTGATCTGCTATTTTTGAAAAATCGTGAACATTTGTGCAAATCTTTGAATATATATATTTTAACTCTTAACTTTTTTTCAAAAAATTGTTTACTGTTTAGAACTGTTTAGAAAACATTTTTAGAATCGGCCTCAGGTCTTAATGGGTTAATGCAGAAATACTATAATTTTAAAATGTATATAGCACTTTGGAACAGACACTATGGCACATAAGGAGTCCACAAGTATACATACAGTATATTTATATATATTTATACACCAACCGTCTATGTGTTTCTGGTTACATTAATGACCGCTCATTTGGTAGTGAAGTGTCACTTCTGCGCTCTATTGCAACTCAACTAACAACATTTACTTTAGCTACTGTACTTACATTTTTTTTGAGAATCTGTACTTTACTTGAATATTCGTATTTTTTGATGCTGATGACTTTCACTCCACTACATTTCAAAGACAAATATTGTACTTATGAGTCATGACTCCACTACATTTCTAGGATGGGAAAAGGTACATTATGAATGAACCTTAAGCCTTATTTCAAAATCAGTGAAAATAGCAGATCTACAAGCTCACAGCATAGTCGCAATGTGAGTTTGTAGATCTGCTATATTCGCAATTGGAATCGATATTTCTTTTTTACATTTCTGGAAAATATTTTTGGAAAATGTCTAAATTCCAATACAGTAATGCATTGATATTGAAATAAAATTCAAAAGTACAAATTACTTTTGAATTCTTAAGTATGTTTAAAAGCCTGCACTTCTGAGCCAAACACCTATAGATAACGGCAGACCAACACGCTTCTCAAGGTGTGAAGATCAGAAGATAACTCGTGAGTCGTTTCTTGGAAACAGCTGAACTCAAGAGTATCTGGAAAGAGAAAAAAAAACATGCATGATTGTCAAAAAAAAGTTTAAAACACATCCTGTGGGTTTACAAGTTTTCCAGGAAACAAATTTTCAACCAACACTAATACTAACCACTCTAGCAACCCTAGTGACCCGGGTCCCCCAGGGCCCTATACTACGTTTTTTCCACAAAATCTCTTCAGCAGACTTGTCAATACCAAGCAACGCTGATCCAATGCTTTATAACAGTGTTTCCCAAATTTTTTATCTTGCGACCTTGAAGAGAAAGTTGATGTCTCCCCGCGACCAAAACTAGTGAAAATACATGCTCACAATGCGTCGCGATGCGACACCTTGTGAGCTTGTAGATCAGATATTTTCTCTACTTGTTAAAAGTTTGTTTTTAAATGATGGAATTTAAAAACAACATCCTTTGATTTTTTGTTCTTAATTTATAAAAAATCTTGATTTAGATTTTTTGAAAAACTAAGATTTGATGTAATTTTTTAATGTAGGAGATAAAATATTGTTACTTGCAAGCCATAAATAGGTCCCGACCCATTGTTTGGGAAACACTGTTTCATACAAGATATCAAACTCTATAGTCTCTATAGTAAAGTGTAGGTTGGGGCTTTAGAGCCAGAGGCAAAGACAAGTGTCACTTTTCTAGCCTGGAAACCAGACAAATCTGCCAGTGCAAAAAAACTAAATAATAGCCTGCAGTGATATTAGTCTTGCCATGCAATCACTTGTCCGCTCTATTGCAGCCCTACAAATGTAAATGCATTTATCTCTCGATTCTGCAGAGCGTGCATTTTTTGGACAGTGAAACCACCAAGTCCTAAAAAAAGAACACACCAGACACGAAGATTGGTCTCTTCTGATCTGATAACACTTCTTGGAAACTGTTTTCAGCAAAAAAAATAAAGACGAAAGAGAAAAAAAGAACTTGTAAGAAAACAAACATGCAACACAGCAGAGAGATGTCAAAACATCCTGTGCAGTGGTTCACACCAGGGCTGTGGGAAGGCGTTTTAAGTTAGGGGTGCTATAGTAGGAAGTACATTTGCTTCTTTTTTTTGGAGAACGCTGCTGCTATCTGAGCTTCTTTAAAACTTGTACTAATTTGTTTCATGTATTCCAAATACACAGCCATAGATCGGTCCTAGCTGTAGAATACAACTCTCGTAGACGTATTCATGATTCTGACGTTTTCAATCTACGAGAGTTGTAGGGTTCACGCCCCATGGACACAGGGACTTTCTGCACTATGCCCCGTAGACACTCCAAACATGTACACATTGAAAATAAAGGTGCTTACCCCCACGCCCCAAATGTTAACTATCACTACGTGGTAGTTGTTTAATGTAATAATCCATATCTTTCAATAAAGAAGTGTTTTAATGCCGTCTGTGGCCGAACGCCATTTTTTCACCCTCGTTTACTTCCTTTTTGCATTTAGTGTAATTCCGGGTTTCACCGGATGCTCCCCGTCACTACCCGTCACTACCGCCCATCGGGAACTTCCGACAGAATCGGCCACATACGGCATTAAAACACTTCTTTATTGAAAGATATGGATTATTACATTAAACTACTACCGCAGAAAACATGTGTTTAGTAAAATATCTCCACTTTTCCACAAGCTGCACACGAAATGACATTCTCTCCGGGCGAGTGGCCCGGAATGAGTGCAGGACTGAACATATCAAAACTTCCTTTAACTTACATTAAATGTATGTAAGATCACAGACATTCTAGGGCTAACCTAACCTCTAACGTAGCTCTGGTCCATAGCGTTAGAAGGAGTTCTCCTTAACGCTATGGTAATTTCGAGCCGGTGCGCGTCTTTAGTAAAAATAAAAAATACACTCTAGCTCTAGCTACTCACCAAAACAAAGACGGTTTTATGGAGTTGAAAGCCTATTTTCCTTAGTAGGCTTTCGGCCTACTAACAGTAATCTGTTTAGAATTACGTTGGATGTTACTGGCATTGTAACTGGGAGGGTTGTGCATACATATTGCAATGTATTAGGCTATAACCTTACGTTTGTCTTTGTCCTAGTAGACATCATACCACAGTACTTTTTATGTTGAGTGTCCAAATATTTGTCTCCATGAAGCCTGTCTACTCTGGTTGCACCATGATAATGTAATCAATCAGTTTCCTGTTGCCCTGTGCACTTACTTGTGCACAACCCCAAAACATTCTCATCACATACATGCCCAAGACAGAGAGAATGATGGACAGTGGTAGACAATGGACATTAAGTGAGAGAGAGAGAGAGAGAGAGAGAGAGAGAGAGAGAGAGAGAGAGAGAGAGAGAGAGAGAGAGAGAGAGAGAGAGAGAGAGAGAGAGAGAGAGTGAGGAATATACAGTATAAAGAAGATATGCAACTGTTAATCAGATGTTGCACTTCTCTTTCATGGCTGTAGGTACAGTACGTTGTCTACTGAATGCACCTTTCTAGGCGTTGCTCTATTTTTCAAGTGCTAGGTGTCAGCCACTCCTTTTTTTTGGTAGCTGTCTCAATACTTTTGTTTGATTGTTCCCCATTGTGGATATCAGGGTCCTCTTCAGTTGAATCAGCCCAAGCAACAAGAGCACTGAAGGGATTTCTCAGCTCCAACACAAACACTTTGCTGATGGTTTTTCATTTCAGTTTGCCGATGTCAAAGTTCTCTCCTGCATTGACCCTGCTGTTTTACTTCTCTTTCAAGAGTTTCAATTTGATGTGAGCTGTCACCGGATTGTGGTCACTGCAGGCGCTCACACTTAGGTTGTGGGGAGTGGGTGACAGACAGACAGACAGACAGACAGACAGACAGACAGTGAGGCTGTTAGCAGTAGCTGTGAATGAGTGGCGCAATAGACTGAGGTTTTCCGTTCATCCAAAATAAACATACTATCATCTACAAATGCCTAGTCTCACATGCTTTAGACACTGTATCTGTAACATTCATCTTAATGTGGGAACAGACCAATATGGAACTTATCCATTAAGGAGGGCGATGTGTGAATGCCTATCCACTGCCATATGCCGGCTATTTGTTATCCAGCAATGTAATGAATTCCCTTTAGGAAAGGGACAATAATTTATGTATTTTGTCTGGTCTTATTATTCTGTGCTTATTGCAGTGTTTACAACGAAACAATAATGAGAACCAAAATGGAAATGGGGCCTGATATATTATTTGATTGATTGAATAGTTACTTTATTAAAGGGGCCACACCATGAATTTCATTTTTTTTTGCAGGTCAGCTACACCTCTTAGTTATTTTAAATAAAAACTTTTTTTGTTTGTTACTGTTTTCCGCTACCTTTTATTGAGATTTATTAGTCATTCTAATGTTTTACTATTTTCTTCTTTAATTCCAATGTCCTTTAATAATGAAAAATTCTAAATCTTCGGTTAAATTGTCTTTAAAGTGTGTGTTGTCCTACCACTCATTTAAGCTTGCCAAGTGTTTTGGGTTTTCCTGTCGGTCACAATTTACATTTAAGTATGTTGCAACGGCAGCATGTTTCCTGCCATACAATATTTAAGCGTGTTGAGTGTTGTCTGGCAGTGCTCTCAGTCATAACCACATGTCACTTGTGGTGTAGCTATAGCTAAATAACTTTACAGTACCTAGTTCAGAGATCATTTGAGTCTTCTTTCGTTTTCTGTCTCGTCTTTCAAATTGTACTCTGTATATATTTGAATTTCGTTTCATTTATTTCTTCTGTTTATTATCTCCGCCAGGCCAGAACGGCCGAGGGCAGGGATTATGTTTTCACCCTTGTGATTCTCTCTGTCTCTGTCTGTTAAGTCCATACATAAATATAAATACATAATAATAATAATAATAATAATAATACATAAACTTCAACCTGAGGAACACCCACACACACACACACACACACACACACACACACACACACACACACACACACACACACACACACACACACACACACACACACACACACACACACACACACACACACACACACACACACACATTAACATTTGTGGCCAAGAAAACAAATCTAAGTAAAAAAGAACATGAGAACAAATAACCAACATATAGATATATACAAAAAGAGCAGAGTAAACTCATGCAACTGTTTCGTTAAAATTTGTCATTGCTTACTTAGTTTTAAGATGCTGTAGGTCCAGCTCCAACTCTTTGGCCTTCTTCTGGGTACGACTGTACTTGACATTTCGTCGTGGATAGCTTGGGATACAACAGCATCTCCACCGTATTCAGACGAGTCTAAAGGTAGTGCAAGTGATATATTTTGGATAAAACAAGATGTTTTTTGTTAGAAAGTTAAAGTGGAATAAAATGTAATTTCATGCAATCTGTATCGTAGAGTATGTTAATACATTATAACTTATACAATCTGTATATTAGAGTATGTTAATACTATATAATTTATACAATTGGGGTGGTTGTATTTCGTCTCCCTGCTCTTCTATTGAGACATTTAGATAGTGTCAAAGGTCATGTCTCACCTAGACACAGGATTGTGTCTAGGTGAGACATTCATTCATTAGAAAACTTGCTCGATACGAGCCAATCAGGATGGAATATGAAAAATCAGACAGATCCATCTTAATCACATGACTATAGAGATGTGTACTGATTTGTGTGAGGTTAGGACAAATTAAAATGTAACTTATATAGCATGTTATGTAGACAGATGCCAGGTCATTGTTAACCTGGCATCCTTTAGTCCTTTAGGCTGTTGATAAGTTCTCAACGCAGCTCGATGCTGTTGCAAAACGAACTTGAACACGTCGATGTATTTGCTTTTCCGTAGGAGTGCACCGTGACTGTGTCTTCAACATTAACTGCGATGACATCTGTGCCATCACCGTTACCTGCTACCATGGGTCCATGGCCGATAACGACACTGATTATGTCAACACTGTTGATACAGATCCATACATCCACATTGATCAGATCCTGTGTGTGATCAATTTGATGATCTCTCTGGTCGGGAGTTTGGGCAATGGCGTGCTCATGTTGGTTATTGTCTTCAAGATGAAAAAGACAACAATGTGGAAACCTTACCTCAGCCTGATCATCAAAGACCTTGTCTTTGTGGAACTTTACCTTTCAACAACACTCTGGCAGCAGCAGAATTTTTGATTAATGGACTTTTCACGTGCAAGTTCACCTACTTTGTCGGATACCTCAACAACTTCGGCAGCATTTTCCTACTGGTACCCGGCATTCTTCACCATTGTGTGGGTCTAGGCGTTGCACTGCCACTTGTATACTTAACTGTGTGTTATACTATTATCATTGTAAGTCTACAGAACAACAAGATGGTCACGTCCACTAAGCCCTCCAAAGTCACGATTGCCCTGATAGTCTCATTTGTCATCTCTTGGCTTCCCTACCACGTCTTCATTTTACTAGATATCAACCCTAGACCCAGTGACAGCGCATTTATTGCAACTGGATTAAAGATATCGGGGACTCTCGCATGTGCAAACAGTTTGCATGAACCCGTTTCTCTATGCATTCTTCATGGGCAAAGACATTAAGGAGATATTCCTGAGCTCTTTCGTTTCCAAAATTGAAAATGCTAGCAGTGAAGAAGAAGAAGATCTCATATAAGTCATTGTAGTCTAATACTTAGACTACTTATTATTTCTCAGCTTTAGACAGAAGCAATCCCCATTGCAATTAGAACTGCAGACTCACTCCCAATCCCAGTAAATTGTAATTGAAAGTTCAGGGGCCTTTATACAGTGCACTGCCAAATGCGTTTCACTTCTGCCCATAGGGCGCACACCACAACAGCGAACAGTTGCACTGTCTGTCGTACAAACTCTATTCCCCCCCACAGCTTCCTTATGTCCTGGTGGCTTAACGGCACGACTTTAAAGTGCATGTTGTCCTACGACTCATTTAAGCCTGCTGAGAGTGGTTTCCTGTTGGTTACAATTTACTTTTAAGTATGTTGCAACAGCAGCATGTGTCCTGCCATACAGTATTTAAAGGAGAATTTTGGACTAAAGTTTTCTTACCTTTTCTATGACGTTATGATATCTTAGGATGAATGGTACAGTAGAACAATTTCATAACTCCACCCCTGAGCCGCCACAGCTTAAAAGGTGCGCGGATAGGCCTTAGGTTAGATCACATATTTTAATATTATTTTTTTTAGATCTGACGTTCATAGTGACAGAACACTATGCAACCAAAAAAAAACAAAAAAAAAAAACAGAAGTCTCGCTAGACGAGATTGAAATCTCGAGATTTCAATCTCGTCTAGCGAGACTTCTGTTTTTTTTTTTTTTTTTGGGGACAGTGTTCTGTCACTATGAACGTCAGATCTCACCAAAAAAACAACAACACAGCAGCGAACAGTTGCACTGTCTGTCGTACAAACTCTCATTTGAGTCTTCTTTCGTTTTCTGTCTCGTCTTTGAAATTGTACTCTGTATATATTTGAATTTCATTTCATTTATTTATTCTGATGATTATCTCCCCCAGGCCAGAACGGCATGAACACAACATCCAAACATGCCCAAATTGGAATTGAAAATTCAGGGGCTTGGAAAAAAATCAAAAATGCTATTTCCTTTGCGTCCTTGCTAGCCCGTAGGAGCATTTTACTAGAATCAGCCACCCCACCTAGAATATCACTCTGGTTACAGGACCTCATGTTCTTTTTAAAATTAGAAAAAATACTAAATACTGTATAGAAGGCTGATACGTCATGGCATGCGAACCCATTTTTCCCCTACATGTATGTTTGTATATGGTAAATTGGCACTGTAAACCTGCACAACACCTACCACTCACAAGGGTATATGCTACAACTGTATGCATTTACCAAGCTTTAGTTTTTATTACTATCTTTATTTTGTTTTTTATTTTTTATTTGGATCCATGTTCTATTTGTGTTTCCTTTACTTAGCCTTTGACACAATGCAATGTTTGTCTGGTTGACAGTATGGTCATAGTCCTCTGGGGTGGGGGGGTTATGGGGAGAAAAAATAAAAGAGAAAAGGGGGGATACGGGGAAAACAATATATACATATATGTACTTCAGTTTGTCTTTCTATGCTGTAACCCAACCCTTTTCTGTAATAAAAATGTTTTTATTACATTCAGTGCACTGCCAAATGTGTTTCACTTCTGCCCATACGGCGCACCACAGCAGCAAACAGTTGCACTGTCTGTAGTACAAACTCTATTCCCCCCCCCCCACAGCTTCCTTGTGTCCTGGTGGCTTAACGCGTCAACTTTAAAGTGTATGTTGTCCTACGACTCATTTAAGCCTGCTGAGTGTGGTTTCCTGTTGGTTACAATTTACATTTAGGTATGTTGCAACAGCAGCATGTGTCCTGCCATACAGTATTTAAGTGTGTTAATGGTGCGTTCACACGGGCAGATTAAAAGATACAAAAATACACCGCATCTTTGTCGCTGTGTTGCTTTGTATCTGTGTTGCTCAGCGCGGTTTGAAATTGAAAATTCAGGGGCCTTTATTCAGTGCACTGCCAAATGCATTTCACTTCTGCCCATACGGCGCACCACAACAGCAAACAGTTGCACTGTCTGTCTTACAAATTCTATTTCCCCCCACAGCTTCCATGTGTCCTGGTGGCTTAACCCCACGACTGACCCAACCTGATGGAGATCTGTGTTCCAAGGAGCACATTTTCTAGTTTTGCTCTGTGTCTTGATGTCTTCGATGCTTAGTGTTTGATATAAAGGACTTTGTATTTCCTTGTTGCTGAAATGTCCTATACAAATAAACGTGCTGCCTTGCTGGGGGCGAGGCCCACCCCTTTACCACCCCCACCCACTGTTTTGAGAAGTGAACAATTTGAGAAGTAGAAAAGGTAAGACACTTCTCTTTACCACTGCATACCCAGATCTGTTCTCAACAGGCAGCCTTGTGTGAGGTGAGTGAACCTACTTGCACATTATTTCTTCTGACAAATGTTTGTTTTGTATACTTTCAGGCCTTCAGCTATGCATTAAGCTTTTGTGTGTTTCAAAAAGATAGATAGAGATTGATACTGTAATCAACATGGCACAGAAAAGGTCTGTTTTTCTCATCAGTTTTACCAATTTTTCACAATTGCTAAAACACTAAACTCTGAACTTCTCTGAACCAAAATGCTCTGTGGCCTAAATTATATCGGACACACAGTGTCCGATAGCGGTGAAACTTTGCACGCACATTCGCACTACGTTGAGGAACAAATGCCACCCTGTTAACATTGCCCTATTTTAGCGCCACCAGGAGGCCGATTTTTACTAAACACATTTTTTAATATTACACCTACACATTTTGTCTAAACATCACGCAAATTGGAACACATTATCTCTATAATCATGTGATCAAGACTTATCTGTCCGATTCTTCATATTCCATTCAGATTGGCTAAGATTGGCTTCCAAAGTTTGCAGGATTGCTCCGTTTTGAACAAAATGCCTCAAATCATGAACACAGCGTCCGATTGCTGCGGAACTTTGCAAGCACATTCCCACTAGGCCAAGGATGAAATACCCTACATTTTTCAAATCGGCCTTATGTTGGCACTATAACAGGCCGATTCACGTTTTTATACACTCTTGCTTTTAGCTGATCTTTCTTTTTTCTATATCGCTGTGTTGTTATTTATGTCTTCACTGTTTGCTTGATTCACTGCCTTTTTGTTTTGGCCATCATCTTAATGCCATTACTATTATTATTATCTTCCTGCCATTATTTTTATGCCATTGTTTTAAATTGTTTCAATGTTGTTTTTTCTGCTTTGTTGTTGAATAGTTTTTTTTTTTCTTTCTGTAAAGCACTTCTGCTTTATTTTATTTTTTGTTTTCACCGTGTAAAGCACTTTGAGCTGCATGAAAAGTGTCATGAAAGGTGCTATATAAATAACGTTTATTATTATTATTATTATCTATAACTGGACCGATCGGTGTGAAACTTTGAACACACACACTCAATAGTGTGTGTGTGTTCTGGGGCCAAGGAAAAACCTTTTCACATCGGCCTGTTATAGTGCACCAGGAGGCTGATTTTAGATTTTTTTCAGATTCACACAAATCAGTCGTATCTCTATAGTCATGTGATTAAGATGGATCTGTCAGATTTTTCATATTCCATCCTGATTGGCATGCAGCCTCCATTGCTGTGAAACTTTGCACGCACATACCCACTAGGCCGAGGAAGAAATGCCACCCTTTTCACATTGTCCTGTTATAGCGCCACCAGGAGGACATTTTTGCAAAACCATTTTTTTGATTTTGTAGTTGCACAGTAGGCTATATATCAGTGTACTATAATGTGCTTTTCGTTCTTTACTTTGAAAGTGAAGACATTCAATACGGATACTGATACTATTATTGCAGTACTTACTATACAATATTCACTGTAGGTTGTGATTACTAAAGCCTACTTTTTTTAATTTATTGCTAAATGCATTTACAATAAAACATTTGCTGTATATATGTTTGTGTTTTCATAGTGTCTAATAAATGGACTGCAGTGTTTATATTACTGTAAATACAATGAGGGAAGCTATTAGCATAAAGAGCCTTTTTTATGCAGCCCAAAATGTGCAAGTGATAGCCTGCATGCAACCTTGTGGTATGACAACAATGTTACTTAACTTGAACACGTCAATGTTCTTTTCCGTAGGAGTGCAGTGTGACATCTGTGACATCACCATTAACCCATTGCGACCGGGAAGCAGATATACAAGCTCATTGCGCGGCACCAAGCGCCGCGCTATGAGCTTCTAGATCTGCTATTTTTGTTTAATCATGAAAATTTGTGCAAATCTTTGAATATATATTTTTTAAAGCGAACATTTGCAACTCAACTCTTTGATTGTTGGGGATTCTACAAATGTCTTCTAAATCCTAGCAGTTTTTTGACAAAACTTAAGTTGCTATTATCAGTGGTTCTCAAACTGTTTCATGTTAAGGACCCCAAAAATTATATGTATTTGGCCGCGGACCCCCATCTCAAAATATGTTATTCCAGGGACCCCCAGAAGCAAAGATTTGAGTAAAAAATGTTGGCTTAAAAAAGTAAAATACATAATATTAAAAGATTTGCACAAATGTTCACGATAATTTAAAAAAAGCAGATCTACAAGCTCATAGCATTCGGTGCCGCACTATGAGCTTGTAGATCTGCTATTTTTGAATAGCCAAAGTATAAAATAATGGTTAAAGTGGTTACAAAGATGCGTTTCCGGTGTTAATGGGTTAACTACCATGACATCTGTGCCATCACCGTTACCTGCTACCACTGCAGATCCATACAAATTTGAGTATGACTACACTGATGATCCAGATTCATACATCCTTGACAAGCCTTTACCATCGTGCATTAACGAAGCAGGGTGTGTCATCCTGGTTGCAATCAATGTGATCATCTTCCTGCTAGGGATTTTGGGCAATGGCGTGGTCATGTGGGTCATTGGCTTCAAGATGAAGAAGAAGACAGTCACCACAATGTGGTACCTCAGCCTGGCCATCTCCGACTTTATCTTCTGTGCAACTCTCCCTTTCAACATCACTGTGATAGCAACACGATCTTGGCCTTTTGGACGTTTCATGTGCAAGTTCACCTCCTTTGTTTTGTTCCTCAACATGTTCAGCAGCATTTTCCTCATGGTACTTGTCAGTGTTGACCGTTGTGTGGCTGTGGTGTACGCAGTTTGGGCCCAAAACAATCGTACGTTGAAGAAGGCAGGAGTTGCAGTTGTTGTTGCCTGGGTCATTTCTATGGTGATGAGCATTCCCTCCTTAGTGGTTCGTGATGTTACATCTGACAATAAGGAGGTTATTAAATGTTACAACAACTTTGCCATTCTACCCAACAGCTATATAAGTATTCCTGTCATGCGCTTTGTTCTAGGCTTTGTACTGCCACTTGTAATCATAACTGTGTGTTATACTATTATCATTGTAAGGCTACAGAACAACAAGATGGTCAAGTCCTCTAAGCCCTTCGAAGTCATGACTGCCCTGATAGTCACATTTGTCATCTCTTGGCTTCCCTACCACATCTTCATTTTACTAGATAGCAACCCCATACCCAGTCACAACGCATTTATTGCAACTGGATTAACGATATCAGTGACTCTCGCAAGTGCAAACAGTTGCATGAACCCGTTTCTCTATGCATTCATGGGCAAAGACATTAAGAGGAAATTGCTGAGCTCTTTTGTTTCCAAAATTGAACATGCTTTCAGTGAAGACAGTAACCTGACTCTGTCAAATGGAAGTCACAGCCTACTTCCATTTTCAAGCCACTTGGCAAGTGATTTGATGATCCCGCCCCTAGAAGCCGCTAATTGGCGCGAACTTGCAGCGGAACGGGTAGCAGCTTTACTCGCTGAGCGATCCCGACCTCCTTCCTGAAATCAAATGCAAATGAGATTTCCGGAGGGAGGGGGGTTTACCAGGCTATGAAGACAGGCCCTCTAGAAGAACATCTACATCTCAAGCTTTCTAAAAACAAAATGGCACATCTCTTAGTAGTCTAAGACTTAGACTACTTATTATTTCTCAGCTTTAGACAGAAGTATACTCAATTGGCTACTCGTTTTGATAGGGTCGCCCTTATACATACCATAAAGGCATAATGAGTTGTTGAACGCTTGACTAGCTGTAATTTTAACTTAGAAATGATTTAGCAAACTGCATGTGCAGCACATACAGTAGTTCTCTGTATTGACGAGTGAAGCGAGAAGACATTTTAACACATTAACTGCCAAAAACGTTTATAAACGTCTTTGAGAATTTAGCTGTTGCCTGCCAAAGACGTTTATGAACGTAAAAAAAAAAAAGGTTACATTTTTTCGTTATTCACAACGAATTAGGATATAACAATTTCCAAAGATTTGCTGCTCCATTCACTTCAATGTTAAAAAATAAACGGACAAACAATTCACATAGTTTTTTGGTTTAAAACTACTGGTTTTGAGCTATTTTCAAACATCAAACAACACATGTCAACGAGGTCACAATGACCTCGTTGACATTTGTGAAACCACCCCTGAATCTCCTCAGTGATTAGCAACCATCAGGGGATCAGTCATACTGGAGAAAAATATTCTGTGGCTACTTGAAAAGGTAACACAATCCTTAAAAACCCTGGCAGAGGCTACAGACTGCAGAGGCTGCAGTCAATGTAATATATTGATGTTTTACATTTCTCACACACGCATTATCACAATAGGATTAATGCAACAGTAACATGCAGGTCCACTGAGACTATTGTCTTCATTTTTACAGTGTATAGGAAGTTAACAGTGTACAATGTAGGCACTTGGCACATACTGTATAAAATGCATTTCAAGCTGCACACCAATTTGTATATTTGAATGGTGCTGCTGATGTAATTACGCTTCTATTGTAAAATGCGATGCAATAAATGACACCAGCACGTATTTGTTATGACGGCAGGGCGGCAGAGCGGCAGTGGCTCAGGGGTAGAGTGGGCGGTAGAGCGGCCGGATGGAAACCGCGAGGTTCACATTACGATCCCGGGCTCCCCCAGAGCTAGTGTCGAAGTGTCCTTCAGCAAGACGCTGATCCCCTAATTACTCTCGATGAACAGGTTGGTGCCTTGCATGGTTTCCTCCGCCATCGGTGTGTGAATGGGTGAATGTAATGCACAATCTATGTATAGCTCTTTGGATTAAAGCGCTATATCAATGCACCATTTACCCTAGGGTCATATTATGTATTTTCCTGTGTGTGTTGCCCTGTGAATGTCTCGTGTGTGTGTGTGTGTGTGTGTGTGTGTGTGTGTGTGTGTGTGTGTGTGTGTGTGTGTGTGTGTGTGTATGTGTGTGTGTGTGTGTGTGTGTGTATGTGTGTGTGTGTGTGTGTGTGTGTGTGTGTGTGTGTGTGTGTGTGTGTGTGTGTGTGTGTGTGCGTGCGTGCGTGTGTGCGTGCGTGTCCAAAGATTTTTTATTTCATTTAGGGGTTGACACTAAGGTCTCAGAGGCTTTTGCCCGTCGGACAAGTACAGGTCAAGTTCTACTTGGCCAAAGATCATGCCCACTTGCCTGAAAAGTAAATCAAATTAATGTTAAATCCAATCGATAACTGTTGAGTCAATCTGAATGAGCGCAACTGCTACTTGTAAAAAGGTAGCATCATTTGCTCTTCATGAATAACCATGAACCCCTCTAAAACGCACTTGCCCGCCGGGCAACCTGAAAGCAAACTCCACTTGCCCGAATGTTTTATATACTTTACTTGCCACGGGCAGTCGGGCAACCATTAGTGTTAACCCCTGCCATCCTCCTAGTTCCAAATACCAGCACGTTGTTCAGTTTTAGACTTGTGATACTGTAATGTAATGCATTGGGTATGTAGGGGTGGGTGACCTCTCTCTTTGTCCTTCTAGTTTGTTCTCTGTTTTGTTAGTTAAGAGTAGCATTTATGTTTTGTATTTTGGAAGTTATGGTCCCCACCCTGAGGTATGGTACATGTGTTTTATTAACTGTAAAATAAATCCTGAACTCTTAGGATTTTAACCCTGTGTGGCCTGTCTGAATTGGGAACTGGGTAGGAGGGAGTCCATTTTTATGTTACACTAGGCTGGGTCGTAAGAGTATTTACCAATTACCAAATTATGGATTAGAATGTTTGGACGTTTCATGTGCAAGTTCACCTCCTTTGTTTTGTTCCTCAACATGTTCAGCAGCATTTTCCTAATGGTACGTATCAGTGTTGACCGTTGTTGTGTGGCTGTGGTGTACGCAGTTTGGGCCCAAAACAATCGTACGTTTAAAAAGGCAGCAGTTGCAGTTGTTGTTGCCTGGGTCATTTCTATGGTGATGAGCATTCCATCCTTAGTGGAGTGGTTTATGATGTTACATCTAATGATACATCTAATGTTACATCTGACAATAAGGAGGTTATTAAATGTTACAACAACTTTTAAATTCTACCCAACAGCTATATAAGTATTCCTGTCATTCGCTT
Organism: Gymnoscopelus braueri; assembly: GCF_963280865.1. Lineage (NCBI taxonomy): Eukaryota > Metazoa > Chordata > Actinopteri > Myctophiformes > Myctophidae > Gymnoscopelus > Gymnoscopelus braueri. Next base: position 5,008,385 of record NC_137612.1, on the reverse strand, counting down.
TGTTCTAGGTAAGAGACTTCTGCTTTACCACCGCATACCCAGATCTGCTCTCAACAGGCAGTCTAGTGTGAGGTGAGTGAACCTACTTGCACATTATTTGTTCTGACAAAATATTTAAATTGCAAGTATATCAACCGTGTGTAGGAATCCCTCGGTTTGTTTTGTATACTTTCAGGCCTTCAGCTATGCATTAAGCTTTTTTGTGTTTCTAAAAGATTACATAAAATAGATAGAGACTGATACTGTAATCAACATGGCACAGAAAAGGTCTGTTTTTCTCATCAGTTTTACCAGTTTTTCACAATTAAAATACTAAACTCTGAACTTCTCTGAACCAAAATGCTCTATGGCCTAAATTATATCGGACACACTGTGTCCGATTGCTGCGGAACTTTGCAAGCACATTCCCACTAGGCCAAGGATGAAATACCCTACATTTATCTAATCGGCCTTATGGTGGCACTATAACAGGCCGATTCACGTTTTTATACACTCTTGCTTGGAGCTGATCTTTCTTTTTTCTATATCGCTGTGTTGTTATTTATGTCTTCACTGTTTGCTTGATTCACTGCCTTTTTGTTTTGGCCATCATCTTAATGCCATTACTATTATTATTATCTTCCTGCCATTATTTTTATGCCATTGTTTTAAATAGTTTCAATGTTGTTTTTTCTGCTTTGTTGTTGATTTCTTTTTTTTCTTTTTTCTGTAAAGCACTTCTGCTTTATTTTATTTTTTGTTTTCACCGTGTAAAGCACTTTGAGCTGCATGAAAAGTGTCATGAAAGGTGCTATATAAATAAAGTTTATTATTATTATTATAATCTATAACTGGACCGATCGGTGTGAAACTTTGAACACACACACTCAATAGTGTGTGTGTGTTCTAATGCCAAGGAAAAACCTTTTCACATCGGCCTGTTATAGTGCACCAGGAGGCTGATTTTAGATTTTTCTCAGATTCACACAAATCAGTATCTCTAGTCATGTGATTAAGATGGATCTGTCCGATTTTTCATATTCCATCCTGATTGGCATGCAGCCTCCATTGCTGTGAAACTTTGCACGCACATACCCACTAGGCCGAGGAAGAAATGCCACCCTTTTCACATTGTCCTGCGCCACCAGGAGGACATTTTTGCAAAACCATTTTTTTGATTTTGTAGTTGCACAGTAGGCTATATATCAGTGTACTATAATGTGCTTTTCGTTCTTTACTTTGAAAGTGAAGACATTCAATACTGATACTGATACTATTATTGCAGTACTTACTATACAATATTCACTGTAGGTTGTGATTACTAAAGCCTACTTTTTTTTATTTATTGCTAAATGCAAAACTTTTGCTGTATATATGCTGTGTTTTCATAGTGTCTAATAAATGGACTGCAGTGTTTATATTACTGTAAATACAATGAGGGAAGCTATTAGCATAAAGAGCCTTTTTTATGCAGCCCAAAATGTGCAAGTGATAGCCTGCATGCAACCTTGTGGTATGACAAAAAGTTACTTAACTTGAACACGTCAATGTGTTTCCTTTTCCGTAGGAGTGCACCATGACATCTGTGACTTCACCATTAACCCATTGCGACCGGGAAGCAGATATACAAGCTCATTGCGTGGCACCGAGCGCCGCGCTATGAGCTTCTAGATCTGCTATTTTTTTTTAATCATGAAAATTTGTGCAAATCTTTGAATATATATTTTTTAAAGCGAACATTTGCAACTCAACTCTTTGATTGTTGGGGATTCTACAAATGTCTTCTAAATCCTTTTTTGACAAAACTTATGTTGCTATAATCAGTGGTTCTCAAACTGTTTCATGTTAAGGACCCCAAAAATTATATGTATTTGGCCGCGGACCCCCATCTCAAAATATGTTGTTCCAGGGACCCCCAGAAGCAAAGATTTGAGTAAAACATTTTGGCTTAAAAAAGTAAAATACATAATATTAAAAGATTTGCACAAATGTTCACGATTTAATTTTTTTTGCAGATCTACAAGCTCATAGCATTCGGTGCCGCACTATGAGCTTGTAGATCTGCTATTTTTGAATAGCCAAAGTATAAAATAATGGTTATAGTGGTTACAAAGATGCGTTTCCGGTCTTAATGGGTTAACTACCATGACATCTGTGCCATCACCGTTACCTGCTACTGGTGCAGTTGATTACACAATTGATTATGACTACACTCTTGAGCCAGAAGATCAATTCATCCTTAACAAGCCTTCACCATTGTGCATTAACGAAGCGGGGTGTGTCATCCTGGTTGCAATCAATGTGATCATCTTCCTGCTAGGGATTTTGGGGAATGGCGTGGTCATGTGGGTCATTGGCTTCAAGATGAAGAAGAAGACAGTCACCACAATGTGGTACCTCAGCCTGGCCATCTCCGACTTTATCTTCTGTGCAACTCTCCCTTTCAACATCACTCTGATAGCAACACGATCTTGGCCTTTTGGACGTTTCATGTGCAAGTTCACCTCCTTTGTTTTGTTCCTCAACATGTTCAGCAGCATTTTCCTCATGGTACTTATCAGTGTTGACCGTTGTGTGGCTGTGGTGTACGCAGTTTGGGCCCAAAACAATCGTACGTTGAAGAAGGCAGGAGTTGCAGTTGTTGTTGCCTGGGTAATTTCTGTGGTGATTAGCATTCCCTCCTTAGTGGTTCGTGATGTTACATCTGATGTTACATCTGATGTTACATCTGACAATAAGGAGGTTATTAAATGTTACAACAACTTTACTGCCATTCTACCTGACAGCTATATAAGTATTCCTGTCATGCGCTTTGTTCTAGGCTTTGTGCTGCCACTTGTACTCATAACTGTGTGTTATACTATTATCATTGTAAGGCTACAGAACAACAAGATGGTCAAGTCCTCTAAGCCCTTCAAAGTCATGACTGCCCTGATAGTCACATTTGTCATCTCTTGGCTTCCCTACCACGTCTTCATTTTACTAGAGATTAACCCCAGTCACAACACATTTATTGCAACTGGATTAACGATATCAGTGACTCTCGCAAGTGCAAACAGTTGCATGAACCCGTTTCTCTATGCATTCATGGGCAAAGACATTAAGAGGAAATTGCTGAGCTCTTTTGTTTCCAAAATTGAACATGCTTTCAGTGAAGGACCAAGTAGAAGAACATCTACATCTCAAGCTTTCTAAAAACAAAATGGCACATCTTTTTGTAGTCTAAGACTTAGACTACTTATTATTTTTCAGCTTTAGACAGAAGTATACTCAATTGGCTACTCATTTTGATAGCGTCTCTCTGCCCTTATACATACCATAAAGGCATAATGAGTTCTTGAACGCTTGACTAGCTGTAATTTTAACTTGAAATAATTTAGCAAACTGCAGGCGCAGCACATACAGTATAGTTGTCTGTACTGACGAGTGAAGCGAGAATCCATTTTAATATATAGATGTTTTACATTTCTCACACACGCATTATCACAATAGGATTAATGCAACAGTAACATGCAGGTCCACTGAGACTATTGTCTTCATTTTTTACAGTGCATAGAAAGTTAACAGTGTACAATGTAGGCACTTGGCACATACTGTATAAAATGCATTTCAAGCTGCACACCAATTTGTATATTTGAATGGTGCTGCTGATGTAATTACGCTTCTATTGTAAAATGCGATGCAATAAATGACACCAGCACGTATTTGTTATAACGGCAGGGCGGCAGAGCGGCAGTGGCTCAGGGGTAGAGTGGGCGGTAGAGCGGCCGGATGGAAACCGCGAGGTTCCCATTTCGATCCCGGGCTCCCCCAGAGCTAGTGTCGAAGTGTCCCTGAGCAAGACGCTGATCCCCTAATTGCTCCCGATGAGCAGGTTGGTGCCTTGCATGGTTTCCTCCGCCATCGGTGTATGAATGGGTGAATGTAATGCACAATCTATGTAAAGCACTTTGGATAAAAGCTCTATATAAATGCACCATTTACCCTGGAGTGACTGATGAGTACCAGCTGGTGTGAATGGTGACTGAGTGGTGGCTGAGTGAGTGGCTAATTAATAGGTGGTGGTGGTGATTGGCTCCTGTGACCAGGCTGGGGACTATAAAGATGGCTGTCCCCAATATCATTTAGGGGTTGACACTAAGGTCTCAGAGGCTTTTGCCCGTCGGACAAGTACAGGTCAAGTTCTACTTGCCCAAAGGTCATGCCCAGTTGCCCGAAAAGTAAATCAAATTAATGTTAAATCCAATCGATAACTGTTGAGTCAATCTGAATGACTACTTGTAAAAAGGTAGCATCATTTGCTCTTCATGAATAACCATGAACCCCACTAAAACGCACTTGCCCGCCGGGCAACCTGAAAGCAAACTCCACTTACCCGAATGTTTTATTTACTTTACTTGCCACGGGCAGTCGGGCAACCATTAGTGTTAACCCCTGCCATCCTCCTAGTTCCAAATACCAGCACGTTGTTCAGTTTTAGACTTGTGATACTGTAATGTAATGCATTGGGTATGTAGGGGTGGGTGACCTCTCTCTTTGTCCTTCTAGTTTGTTCTCTGTTTTGTTAGTTAAGAGTAGCATTTATGTTTTGTATTTTGGAAGTTATGGTCCCCACCCTGAGGTATTGTACATGTGTTTTATTAACTGTAAAATAAATCCTGAACTCTTAGGATTTTAACCCTGTGTGGCCTGTCTGAATTGGGAACTGGGTAGGAGGGAGTCCATTTTTATGTTACACTAGGCCGGGTCGTAAGAGTATTTACCAATTACCAAATTATGGATTAGAATGTTTGGACGTTTCATGTGCAAGTTGACCTCCTTTGTTTTGTTCCTCAACATGTTCGGCAGCATTTTCCTAATGGTACGTATCAGTGTTGACCGTTGTGTGGCTGTGGTGTACGCAGTTTGGGCCCAAAACAATCGTACGTTGAAAAAGGCAGCAGTTGCAGTTGTTGTTGCCTGGGTCATTTCTATGGTGATGAGCATTCCATCCTTAGTGGAGTGGTTTGTGATGTTACATCTAATGTTACATCTGACAATAAGGAGGTTATTAAATGTTACAACAACTTTTAAATTCTTACCCAACAGCTATATAAGTATTCCTGTCGTTCGCTTTGTTCTAGGTAAGAGACTTCTGCTTTACCACCGCATACCCAGATCTGCTCTCAACAGGCAGTCTAGTGTGAGGTGAGTGAAACTACTTGCACATTATTTGTTCTGACAAAATATTTAAATTGCAAGAATATCAACCAGGAATCCCTCGGTTTGTTTTGTATGCTTTCAGGCCTTCAGCTATGGATTAAGCTTTTGTGTGTTTCAAAAAGATTACATAAAATAGATAGAGGCTGATACTGTAATCAACATGGCACAGAAAAAGTCAGGTTTTATCATCAGTTTGAACAGTTTTTAACAATTGCTAAAACACTAAACTCTGAACTTCTCTGAATCAAAATGCTCTGTGGCCTAAATTATATATATAAATAATAAAAGCCTCCGATTGCTGTGAAACTTTGCAGCACATTCCCACTAGGTAGAGGAAGAAATGCCACCCTTTTCACATTGTCCTGTTATAGCGCCACCAGGAGGACATTTTTTGCTAAACCTTTTTTTTATTTTGCAGTTGCACAGTAGGCTATGTATATCAGTGTACTATAATGTGCTTTTCATTCTTTACATTGAAAGTGAAGACATTCAATACTGTATTATTGCAGTACTTACTATACAATATTCACAGTAGGTTGTGATTACTAAACCCTGTTTTTTGCTAAATGCATTTACAATAAAAAAAAATCTGTATCTAAGCTGTGTTTTTATAGTGTCTAATAAATGGTCTATAGTGTTTATATATTACTGTAAATACAATGAGGGAAGCTATTAGCATAAAGAGACTTTTTTCTGCAGCCCAAAATGTGCGACTGATAGCCTGCATGCAACCTTGTGGTATGATAAAATGTTACTTAACTTGAACACGTCATTCTGTTTCCTTTTCCGTAGGAGTGCACCATGACATCTGTGACTTCACCATTAACTAACATGACATCTGTGCCATCACCGTTACCTGCTACCACTGCAGATCAATACACATTTGACCATGACTATGACTATGACTACACTGTTGGTCCAGATTCATACATCCTTAACGAGCCTTCACCATCGTGCATTAACGAAGCAGGGTGTGTCATCCTGGTTGCAATCAATGTGATCATCTTCCTGCTAGGGATTTTGGGCAATGGCGTGGTCATTTGGGTCCTTGGCTTCAAGATGAAGAAGAAGACAGTCACCACAATGTGGTACCTCAGCCTGGCCATCTCCGACTTTATCTTCTGTGCAACTCTCCCTTTCAACATCACTGTGATAGCAACAAGATCTTGGATTTTTGGACGTTTCCTGTGCAAGTTCACCTCCTTTATTTTGTTCCTCAACATGTTCAGCAGCATTTTCCTCATGGTACTTGTCAGTGTTGACCGTTGTGTGGCTGTGGTGTACGCAGTTTGGGCCCAAAACAATCGTACGTTGAAAAAGGCAGGAGTTGCAGTTGTTGTTGCCTGGGTCATTTCTATGGTGATGAGCATTCCCTCCTTAGTGGTTCGTGATGTTACATCTGTTGTTACATCTGACAATAAGGTGGTTATTAAATGTTACAACAACTTTGCCATTCTACCCAACAGCTATATAAGTATTCCTGTCATGCGCTTTGTTCTAGGCTTTTTACTGCCACTTGTAATCATAACTGTGTGTTATACTATTATCATTGTAAGGCTACAGAACAACAAGAAGGTCAAGTCCTCTAAGCCCTTCAAAGTCATGACTGCCCTGATAGTCACATTTGTCATCTCTTGGCTTCCATACCACGTCTTCATTTTACTAGAGATTAACCCCATACCCAGTGACAGCGCATTTATTGCAACTGGAATAAACATATCAGTGACTCTCGCAAGTGCAAACAGTTGCATGAACCCGTTTCTCTATGCATTCATGGGCCAAGACATTAAGAGGAAATTGCTGAGCTCTTTTGTTTCCAAAATTGAACATGCTTTCAGTGAAGGACCAAGTAGAAGAACATCTACATCTCAAGCTTTCTAAAAACAAAATGGCACATCTCTTAGTAGTCTATTAGACTACTTATTATTTCTCAGCTTTAGACAGAAGTATACTCCAATAGGCTTTTCATTTTGATAGCGTCTCTCTGCCCTTATACATACCATAAAAGCATGATGAGTTGCTGAATGCTTGACTAGCTGTAATTTTCTTTTTAACTTGAAATAATTTAGGAAAGTATAGTACAGTAGAGTTGTCTGTATTGACGAGTGAAGCGAGAATACATTTTAATATATTGATGTTTTACATTTCTCACACACGCATTATCACAATAGGATTAATGCAACAGTAACATGCAGGTCCACTGAGACTATTGCCTTCATTTTTACAGTGCATAGAAAGCTAACAGTGTACAATGTAGGCACTTGGCACATACTGTATACAATGCATTTCAAGCTGCGCGCCACCAATTTGTATATTTGAATTGTGCTGCTGATGTAATTAGTAATTACGCTTTTTTTTTGTAAAATGTGATACTACATGTACATGTACTCAAGTATTGTGACGCGTTGTGAGCTTGTAGATCTGCTATATTCAAACATTTTTGTATATTTACTTTTGGTTCTTCAAGTATATTTTGATGCCAATACTTTTGTACTTTTACTCACGTAACATTTTACTTGTAACAGAGTATTTTTATATTGTGGAATTGTTACTTTTACTTAAGTAAAATATCTGAATACTTTTTCCACCACTTATCTCGTCTTAAGCGCAGGTATTTGCTGCTTGCTTTGACCTGACCTGGACTGATCTGTTTTCTCTCAAACCCCATCATTATAGATGACTGGCCTTCAAAATTGTAAATGCAAATTTGCCCGATATGCCCCCAATTCCCGCATATCTGAGTAAATACCTCCAAAAGGTTAGCGACACCCACAGTCACAATACCAGAGGGAGCGTTAACAACAATTTGGTACCACCCACCCATAAATCAAACATGGGCAAATTCTCCTTCTACAGCACTGCCACCCAGGATTGGAATAGTCTAACTCCATCCCTCAAAAAATGCAGTTCGCTGGGCTCATTTAAAAGAGCCTTAAAAAATCACCTTTCAGGAGGCCAAAGGTGGAGGTAGTACCATTTTCCCGTTAGACAGCAGACCCCCCCCCTGTTCTTGTACATATTTTTTTTTCCCCCTCTTTTTTATTTTTTTTGTTGTACATAGTGTTATATATTGTTTTTGGCTGGTTATTTTGTAATGATATTTGAACTGTGGTGCCACTATATATGCCTATGAATTAAATACCAAGGCCCTCATTGGAAACAAGTCCGCAAGGACTTTTATGAACGGACCTGTTAGACAAAGTATTTTAAATGTAACTGTGCTGTTTTACATTTTTTGCCTAATAAAATATTCAATCAATCAATCAATGACACTTAGGTCAAAGGGATTGGGCTGGTAACTTTCCTTGTTATTACTTGTCTGTCTCATTCTGGGATTCTGTGTTTTTGGGGGTATATAAGCTGTGAGTAAAATGTTGCTCTGTGAGTCAGACAGATCGTGTCCAGTATTAGAATACTTTTAAATCTCTCATAATAATAGATAATTGAATAGGTCAATAATAATACTTTCATTGAAAATAAAATAAATCCTAAAATGGAACTAGTCAATAGTTTAATGTGAGTAATAAATGCAAGATACATTCTGAAAAGGTGTTATCCAACAACAATGCAAAGACTTTTTGTATATTCATTTAGAATAAAAACAAAAAAACAAAAACGAAGAGGCCTCAAATACCAAAACTCAACAAGGAGATTAATAGGCTGCAAACATCAAAACAAAAACTAATAAATAATGAAGTTCAGAACATTTACTTATGAAGTCCTTCCTCAGACATGGTACGGTAGATTATAGTGGTTATACAGCAGGACCACTTCATGGAGTACCCTGACCTCAATTTATTTGATCCATCGAGGGCCTATATACTTAGCTGTATAATAGCAAAAAAATATAAAACGTTTTTTTGAAACTTTTAGCCCAAAATAGGGACGCCATGTTGAAGGTCTTTAAATATTGATGATCCCCATGAAGTGAAGGACCTTAAATGCATTGGCGAGCAAGTAATTGTGTTGTATGTTTCCTTCTTTCTTAACTACAAAATCTGCAAAATGTAAGGAAGCAGGTTTTGACTCATCAGGAACTCTTTAATGTTCTGTTTTATTGACTCCGCCAGCAAGAGAGTATGTTTTGCAACCTGTGCGTCCGTCCTTCCGTGTGTGTGTGTGTGTGTGCGTCATTCTGTCTGTGTACAGCTATCTCCAGCACCGTTGGCTTGATCCCAATGAAACTGTGCACACACACTCCCTGGATGGCAGAGCTTGACAGTACTCCTACAGATTTTGTCCAAACAACACGCAAACCGGTACACAGTATCTCTATAGTATTAAAACAAAACAGGTCTTTCAGATTTTTCATATTCCATCCTGATTGGCTAAGATTGGCTTCCAAAGTTTGCAGGAGATCTCCGTTATGAACAAAATGCCTCAAATCATGAACACAGCGTGCAATTTCTGTGAAATTTTGCAAGCACACACAACTTCGGAGGGAGAGAAATTAAATCTCTATTGAGAGGGGCCAGACCTAATCTGCCAAGGGCAATTTTTGTTTGCAATGGCATATTCGTCTGGAACCAGGCTACATTCCCACTAGGTTGAGGAAGAAATACCACCATTTTTCAAATCAGCCTCGTTGTGTGGCGCTATAACAGGCCGATTCGTGTTTTTACCTATAACTGCACCGTTCTGTGTAAATCTTTGTTTGCGCACTCCCTAGAGGCCAAGGAAAAACCTTCGCCCTGCATTTTTCACATCTGCCTTTTATAGCGCCACCAGGAGGCCGACTCACGTAAAACACATTCTTTGATATTACTCCTTCAGATTTTATAGAAATTTCACGCAAATCGGTACACATGATCTCTATAGTCATGTGATCAGATTTTTCATATTCCATCCTGATTGGCTAAGATTGACATCTAAAGTTTGCAGGAGGCTCATTTTGAACAAAATGCCGCAAATCATGAACGCAGCGTCCGATTGCGGTGAAACTTTGCACGCACATTCGCACTACTTTGAGGAACAAATGCCACCCTTAACATTGTCCTATTATAGTGCCACCGGGTGGCCAATTTTTGCAAAACATTTTTATTTATATTACTCCCACAAATTCTGTCCAAACATCATGCAAATCAGTACACATTATCTCTGTAGTCAAGTGATCAAGACGGATCCGTCCGATTTTTCATATTCCATCTTGATTGGCGAATTCCGAACATTGCTGGACCACAATAACCTACCTGACCTGGCGGAGACCTGTGCTCCGACGAGCACTTTTTCAAGTTTTTTAAACTTTTTTTTGTTATTTTCAAATGTCCTTTTATAACTTGCTTTCATATTTCGGGTTAAAGTGACATGGTAGTGTGTTGTCTAATACGTCTTATTTAAGCCTGCTGAGTGTGAGTGTCTTAGCAGCGTTTCCTGTCACATTTACACTTTAAGTCTGTTGCAACAGCAGCATGTTTCCTGCCATACAGTATTTAAGTGTTGTGCAACATTAGCCTGGTAAACCCTCCCTCCGGAAATCTCATTTGTAATTTATTGGAAATGAGATTTTCCGGAGGGAGGGGCTTTACCAGGCTAGTGCAACATGGCAGTGCTCTCTGTCTTAACCCTAGAACACTAACGATGAAAACAGTCCCACCATCACTAACGTCGGGGATATTTTACCCGATATCATACATATTAAAGTACAACAATACATGGCAATTTGAGGTACTCCTCTTCAATACACTTTTATTCAGGAAACAGAAATATAACAATAACTTTACCTCCCTCTGCATGGAGCTACTGTCTTAAACCTAACTAGGCAGGGCCGCTATTCGGCTTACCGGTCCGTACGAAGTCTTTTAGTCCAAGGCTGTCTCCCCAGACAGCTCTTCTCTCTCCAGTTGCCTCCCACAACCTGAGGGCAGCTCTACTCGGCTTTTGAGGAGATGGCCTAATGCAGGGGTTTCAACAGGTGGTAATTTCTTTTTTTTTTTTGCACTAAATGATCTGGTGACCTGTGATGACGCGTCAATGTCAAGAAATTCCACAGAAAGGGGATTCTCAAGAAGGCGAAGTGTACCGGATTGCCTCACTCATACATAAGATACAAATCAGTATATCAGTTAACATGAGTTTAATGGAAGGTTGGATAAAGTTAGAGAATGGAATATGGGTAACCGTGGGATAGGAATAGATCAGTGCTTCTCAACCTTTTTTTTAAGCATATTTTCACATATTTCAGTTAAATAATGCCTGGGCTTCATGCAATTTGTTGCACATTAAATCAAGCCCATAACAGTCATTATTTAATTTCAAGCTTTTTCTCCCACACCACGCCTATTCATTCAAATATTTTCTTACATTTGATGGAAATATTATTTTAACATATTTTAATACATTTAACAAAATGTATTTTATGGACCGGACCATTGGTTGAGAATCAGTGGGATGTATAGACATGAGATGCATAGCAATACTACTTACCACACTACTACTACTACTTACCACACCCCCCCCCCCCCGCCACACCCATCCTGAAAAGTAGAAAAGATAACTGCTTGTGATGTGTTAACATCTGCATAGCAAGTGTTACCAAAGCACTAATCTTAGCCCATATCCCCACCCAACACAACAGTGGTCCCCAGGTTGATTCTTAGGCAGGGTGGTGGTCCCTGGTTCACAACCAATTGAAAGCCCCTGGCCTAATGGAAGGTGTGGAGCTGTCCATGGAGCCATTGTGAGCTTGTAGATCAGCTATTTTCAAATGGCCCGAAATGTATATAGGGCGATATAGTGGTGGTGGTTAATGTATGTTTTTTATAATCAAAATCTACTAAGTAACTTATAACGAAAGTTTTTAAATAATTGTAGTCGAGTAAAAGTACAATATTTTCCAGATGTAGTGGAGTAGAAGTAAAAGTAATGAAAATTGGAAATAATCCAGTAAAGTAAAAAAATACCTCAAAATTGTACTTAAGTACAGTACTGGAGTAAATGTACTTAGTTACTTTACACCACTGCCCGAAACACCCAGTGACTCCAGGAAACAACACTGATGATGCGTCCAAGTTTGTGCATCGGTAGATGTTTTGTGCACTGAGGCCCACCCTTTTATTAATTTAGATTAATTTAGACTTTTACTTTTGGTACTTTAAGTACATTTTGATGCCAATACTTTTGTACTTTTACTCAAGTAAATGTTTAATTCTGGACTTTTACTTGTAACAGAGTATTTCTATATTGCAGTATTGATACTTTTACTTAAGTAAAATATCTGAATACTTTTTCCACCACTGCCTAATGGGTGGACAGTGGGTCGACGGTGGACGCCACACAGCTCACTGCTGCCCTAGGGGCCACACGTTGTCAAGGTGCACCGTTACTCTCCAATCCCCGACAAACTTGGCACAAACACTGTTCAGGAGTGTGGCATGAGAAGAGTCACACCAAAAAGCTCAAATGCACACATATGGGGAGCTACAGCAGTCTTACTCGAGTGTTTAACCCTTCAAATGGCCATACCTTGGTGACCATTGCTCTGATCAGTGCAATATAGGAGTAGATTTGAAGGCCTGGAAGTCTAGTACAAATAAACCTGCCTTGTCTTGTCTTGCCCATATAAGGAGAGTTGCGTCACCTCCGTTCACTTCATCGGGCCAGTACGTCTCCTACTACTACTTACCACACTACTACTACTTTTACCACACTACTACTACTACTTACCACACCCCCCCCCCCCCCCGCCACACCCATCCTGAAAAGTAGAAAAGATAACTGCTTGTGATGTGTTAACATCTGTTCTCAACAGGCAGTCTTGTGAGAGGTGAGTGAACTTACTTGCACGTTATTTGTCCAACATATAGTAGTATAGTATATTAACAGTGGGTTTGGTATGCTTTCAGGCCTTAATTCTCCTATGCACCTGTCTACTCTTGATTGCACTTTTTATGTCTTTTTTTAAATTTATTTTTATTTGATATCATTAAGACGCATTAAGCCTTTTAAACTTGTGTTTCATAAAGATAATAAAAAAATAGATAGAGACTGATACTGTAGTCACCATCTCATAGGAAAAAAAAGGTTTTTCTCATCAATTGCTTTTCATAATTGCTAAAACATAAAACTACATTTTCTGAACCAAATGCTCAGTGGTCTACTACCATTTGTCAAAACAATCACTCTTTTGACAAAATCTTGACAAAATCAGACACAATTAGCTAATCATATTTTATATTTTCAAAACTCTAGTCTAAACAAACTCAATAGACATGTTTTGCACTAGATGCAAAATGTTAAAAATGGGCAACGCAACAAATGAAAATTGTTTCAATTTGACTAAGACATATAGGTCTGATCGGCGGTGCGACGTGGTGTGAGGACCGCGTAGCGGCCCGAGCCTCTAATTAAAATCAAATACTTAACTTTAACAAATCAATGTTTCCTTTTCTATAGGAGTGCGCCATGACATCTGTGCCATCACCATCACCTACCATGTCATCTGTGCAATCGCTGTTAGTGTCACCTACCAGTGCAGATGAATATGACACAGCCACCCAGGATTATGACTATCCAGATCCATCTCCATACAGCCCTTACAAGCCTTCACCATTGTGCATTAACCAAGCATGGTGTGTCACCTTGGTTGTGACAAATGTGATCATCTTCCTGCTAGGGATTTTGGGCAATGGCGTGGTCATGTGGGTTATTGGCTTCAAGATGAAGAAGAAGACAATCACCACAACGTGGTACCTCAGCCTGGCCATCTCCGACTTCATCTACTGCGCAACTCTCCCTTTCAACATCACTCAGACAGCAACAGGATCTTGGATTTTTGGACGTTTCATGTGCAAGTTCACGTCCTTTGTTTTGTTCCTCAACATGTTCAGCAGCATTTTCCTAATGGTACTCATCAGTGTTGACCGTTGTGTGGCTGTGGTGTACGCAGTTTGGGCCCAAAACAATCGCACGATGAAAAAGGCAAGAGTTGCAGTTGTTGTTGCCTGGGTCTTTTCTATGGTGATGAGCATTCCATCCTTAGTGGTTCGTGATGTTCTTGATGTTACATCTAATGTTACATCTGACAATAAGGAGGTTATTAAATGTTACAACAACTTTGCTGCCATTCTACCCAACAGCTATATAAGTATTCCTGTCATTCGCTTTGTTCTAGGCTTTGTACTGCCACTTCTAATCATAACTGTGTGTTATACTATTATCATTGTAAGGCTACAGAACAACAAGATGACCAGGTCCACTAAGCCCTTCAAAGTCATGACTGCCCTGATAGTCACATTTGTCATCTCTTGGCTTCCATACCACGTCTTCATTTTACTAGAGATTAACCCCAACACATTTATTACAACTGGAAGTATTATATCATTGACTCTTGTAAGTGCAAACAGTTGCATGAACCCTTTTCTCTATGCATTCATGGGCAAAGACATTAAGCAGAAATTGTTGAGCTCTTTCGTTTCACAAATTGAATATGCTTTCATTGAAGAGAGGTCATCTAAGTAAAAGGTCTCAAGCTTTCTAAAATCAAATTGGCACATGCATCTCTGACTCTTAGAGTACTGATTTCTCAAGTATATCCTCAATTAGCTACTCATTTAGATAAAAAAGTAAACATCTCTCTGCCCTGCATTTATCTATCATACTGTAAAGGCATAATGACTTGTTGAATGCTTGACTATCATTTAATTTCTTTTTTAACTTATATATATAATATAATAATTTAGCAAACATGTAGGTGCAGCACAAATACTGTAGTTGTATTGACAAGTGAAGAGAAATTTATTTTATATTGTACATACATGTTTTGCATTTTTTACCAATCAGCCTTATCACAATGCAACTGTAACAAGGTCTAATGAGACTACTGTATTCATTAAAGTGCATGGAAAGCTATCAGCGGACAATGTTGGCATTTGGCACGCAGCCTACACAATGGCAATTGCATTTCAAGCTGCACCTCAATGTGTACATGTACTGATGTATTTACCTTTCCATTGTCAAATCTAATGCAATAAATGACAATTATTTACTGACTTATTTACCAACTCATCTACTGAGACAGATTATTGAGTTGCTGGAAAGGGGAATTGAGATAAGCATGTACATCAATGATACAGCCAGGGAAGAAATGGGCATTCTTCCCATGACACAGTCTGTCTAAACTAAATTAGAAAAATTGAAAGATTCTATCATCATCATCGTCCTTTATTTAACTCACGACCACGTTCACATGGTATGGAGCACAGATATCATAGATCATACATTACATAACAGTATTCATACAGACGTAGCAAAAGGCATGGCAAGCCTTATTTGAACAGAGGAAGAACGTTTCTCAGAAAACCCAGCACCCAATTTATAAATAACTCTTTGCTTATCAGATTGCAGTATTAAAATTAGTTTCAGCATAGATGGGCGAGTTAAATAATACTTTGGCAGGTATTCTTGTCTGAAATTCATAATGATAGTATTTTTGCACTCAAACATAACGTGAAACTCATCTCCAACTCGATTTTCATTACATATATATCATATTATCTTGTTGTGTATTAAATAAGTTATATTTTTTGTATCCCTATAGCATAACATTTTTAAACATTTGAAAAATTGCAATGGTGTGGTTAAAAATAAACCCCAAAGGCCTCAAAACTGAAACAAAACTCAACAAGGAGAGTAACAGGCTGCAAAACGAACACAAAACTAAATAACAAATACAGATACAAAAGTACTGTTTTTATGTTTTTAATATATATATTTTTTTTTCCCCAAAAATGTCCATTTGTCTTTAAATATTTTAAAAACATTTTCCACATTTATGTTGATAGTATTGACATTGGTTCTCAGTTAATAAGGTATGTTTATAAATGGCAGTACGGCCACCCTACTCACTGTACCTTGTACATGTATGATGTACAAAATAAAAGCATAAATATATTAATCTGTCTATCATTTGTAATAGCTTAGTATTGAATACACAATAACATGGTATGTTTATACATATGAAACACAATTTTATACATAATTATGCAATATATGTTGTAGCCCCCCCAACCTACGAGGTAGGGGGTCCCTGCTCCATCTCCCCATCAGTTTGGGGGTCCCTGGCCTGAAAAAGTTGAAGACCCCTGCTCTAGTGGATAGTTAGGACCACTTGTTGGAGTATCCTGACCTCAATTTCTTTTAACCACTTAAGCCGTATCATATTTAGTTGTAAGATGAATAGCAAAAATAGCAGAATTCCCCAAAATAGCAACACCAGCCATGTTGAAAGTGGTTGAATATTAGTAATCCCCAGGAAGTGAAAAAAGCCATAAAAGCATTGGCGAGCAAGAACTGTGTTTCAATATGAGTATGTTTCAATATAAAATGCTGGTGCTCTTTCTCAACAGTATGTTTCTTCCTTCTTTCTAACCACAACATGTACAAAATGCATGAAAGACGGCTTTTACTCAGCAGGAACTCTGATTAACCTGATATCATCACTGAGAAACACTGATGATATCCTACATCAGTGTTTCTCAACCTTTTTTGGGCCAGCGCCCCCGTATGGTACCAATCCCCAATTCAAAATGTGGCTAATTATCTCTGAAAATGTATGATTGTTTATTAATGTGTTGCTTATATTATTCAGGAAACGGTTTATTGAATGCCAATAGCAGATTTTACATTAAGCTGAACTATTGGTATAAGCCTGTCCCAGGAAGTTTAACCAAAAAGTACACATTCACAAGCCAACAACCACACATCGTGACAAGTTGATGGCTTGTAGATGTTCTTTTCGGCAACGCGACACCATACTTCGGAATATGAATTAGGCTTTAGTTGTCTTCCCAGACATGCTCCCACCTGTACAAATCCCATTCAACATTTAAACATGTACAGTACTGTAGAGCTACATAGGCCAATCAGCCTTCATCATCCCAATAAAAGATTCACAACTACACATAATTCACGAACCGGTCCGCACCTCATTTGACTGCCGTGTTAATGAAAGGAAGTCTAAGATTAAATGAAGAAAATGTGCACTCGGAACTGGCACCCCCAAGAGCATCTCAGTGACCCCTCCCCTTTCAAAAATATTAAATATATAAGTTATCTGAACACCCCCTGGGGGGCTGTACCACCCCTGTTGAGAAGCACTATCCTATACATCAATAGATATGTCATTATAGGGAATGTCCCTGGAAACAACGTCACATGAGCTATCAGCAGTGAGTCAGTATGAAAGTTATCTTTATACTGCGGTTGACTTGTTCTCTTTTCCAGCTTCCTTTTTATAAGGTGCCTGGTGTTGGCTCGTTATGTGCTACTGTATACTCAAGTCTATATATACTGTTGAGAATTTTAAAGGTTATCAAGTACAGTGATGTTTTTTCTTCTGTTGCATTTCTTTAAACTAAAGCATTAAGCACTAGCGCTTCTATCACTTTGTTTTGCTTATGAGTATCTAAGCACTCTGGTCCACACAGGAACAAAGCTGTAGACTTTAGACTTAAGTCATCAAATGACTTGGCTTTAGACTTGGCTTGGAAAGCTTGATCAGACTTTAAAATCAATCCAAACTAATACAACATAACTAGTTTCAAAAGTTAAAGATCAGCACCCGTGATTAACTTCCATTCCATTATACAATTAAGTTTGCCACTGATTGGTCCAGCGGTTTGCGAGAATAGCTCTGGTATACAGACATACAATACAATTAAGTAATACAGTAGTAATAGTTGAGAACTTCTGGATCAATCAGGATGTTGAGACAAACAAAGTCAGAGACACTTTGTATTTCCATGATAGAAGTCTAGTACACGAAGTCACAATCACACAGGTTGGTTAAGTATTTCTCTTTTAAAAACAGGAGGGATAGGACCATGAGGCCTGCACCACAAAGTCAAGCTGTACTCATAACAATAAATACCAGGACTGCATTGTTGTGTCTGGGAATATTCAGACTCCTAGCTAGGCCATATCACAAGGAGAAGTACAAATATCTTCCTGTCAAGATATGCCTCCTCACACAGCACACACGAGTACACAAGACATCAAGGCCATACTGAACAGTGAATATAAGGAATTACTCCACATAAAGTGTGAAAACCTAATAATATAGAAGTCTACCTTCCCTGTTATTGACATAGGATGTAATGTAGATACTGTATGTCGCAGCCAAAGATTTAAAGCAACAACAACAACAACAACAACAACAGAATATACATTCACGCAGCAGCCCCTGTGAGCGGTATACAGGTTAAGACAGTTGACCTTGCATTTGTGTCATTGCTCAGATGCATACTTATAAAATATAAAATATATATATTATTGTCAAATTCATTATTAGGCTTATTAATGCCAAATGTTATTGTGGCTATAGGCTACAAGAAGAGCCATGTAGAATATCAAATGGTGTTAAAATTGGCTTAAGGGATGGGCTGGCCAAATATGGAGTATATCTGTGGGATTGGCAGTGAAACGTAGGTGTGAGAGGGCTGCGATTGCCTTGTGGGTGGACAGTGTATATGGATGTCATGTTACGGTACCATAGGCCACGGTACCATATGACTTCCACACACACACACACACACACACACACACACACACACACACACACACACACACACACACACACACACACACACACACACACACACACACACACAAATAGAGCAGAGGTACGTAGGGCGTGTTTCCATTGCGGTCTGGTGTATTCAGTTAATCTGGAATCTGGATAAGAGCATCTTCTAAACAGATTGCTTGTCACTGCAGTTGACACAAACCAGTTAGTTTCCCACTCTTCTACAGTAGTGTGCATCTAGCAGACATACTTTGGTACAGTAGTTAGTAGCCTTGGATCAAGACTATCATAGATGTATTTTTTAATCGATTTTTGACATAATAATTATGATAGTCTTGATCCAAGGCTACTAACTACTGTACAGTCAAGGCTAGTACAGTCAGTAGGTGGCGGTGTGTGCATCTCAAACGTGCTTAAAACCCGCCATAAAACTAAAAGAGGAAGAAGATGCTATTGGGTGGAGCTCAGTGTTGCCATGTCTGCTTATTATAAGCGACTTGTTTGGGCTTGTTTTTCTGTAAAGCTGCTTGTAAATATTAGTTTGTTGCTTATTTGGCCTGTTTCTTAATGTTGTTTAAAACAGGTGTTCTCAAACATTTTCATGTCAAGGACATGGTATTTGTCCACCGACAGTCACACCCCCCATCTAAAAGTATTTTGGTGACCCCTTAGCCCTAGAATGTCTGTTGGACCGTTTGGGTAAATTCGGTCCGTCACTCAAGTCGCGCCCCCTAGCTCCGTACAGAAAGTCGTCCGTGTGCAGCTCGTGAAAAAGTGGAGATATTTGACTAAACACACGTTTTCTGGCAGAACTTTCACATGGATATGAAACTAGAGGACAAAATATGACTCCAAGTCTTAGGAATTAATTATTGGGTGAGTACAGACGGAGTTTAGAGCACTTTTATGGCCGCGCAGATCGTCACTACACAGTGGGTCGACGAGAGCGATCTATGACTGTGTATTTGGAATACTTGAAATGTATGTAAGATCACAGACATTCTAGGGCTAGGTGACCCCTGTACCAGATTTGTGTTGTTAAAATGTTAATACAAATATTCAAAACATTTCACTTCATTTTTTCAATATTTATTTTGAAAATAGCCGATCTACAACAAGCTCTCAACGCGTCACATGATGATCCAGGGTCACATCGTGATTTTTCAAATATCCGATGCTCATGGGCTTGTTTTCAGAGACCTAGTTGCTTATTTCCCTCACAAGATTTGGCAACGCTGCTTGGATGTTTTGGATGCGGGTTTCAGTCACCTGACCAGTGACCACACCACGTGACCACACCACGTGACCACCGGGTGAAACGTAATGTTGTTGGTAAAGTCAGTCCGGCTGCGATGTCATCGCTTTATCCTGTTCTATTGATTTATCCACCGCAGAATGCGTGAGAAAAGACACGTTTTCCATGTGCTAAAGAGGTACAACTGGCGACAACAAAGCTACGGAGTATTATTGTGTGCCGTTGGAGTTGATACTACAGAGTTGGGTGAGATTATGTCCGCTTCTTGACTGAGTTGAAGCAGTGTTGCCATGTCGGCTTATTATAAGCGACTTTGGGCTAATATTTTTTCTGTAAAGTTGCTTGTAAATTATTGGTGGTCGCGAATTTTTGGTTCTAAAGTGTAGTTGCTTATTAGGCTTGCTTCCTTTTTTTTTTTTTTAACCAGTGGTTCTCAAATATTTTCTTAAATCATTTGTGCCAGGGACAGGTCCAGGGAGTATTTTAGCCCTAGAATGTCTGTGATCTTACATACATTTCATGTATTCCAAATACACAGTCATAGATCTCTCTCGGAGCCCCACTGTGTAGTGCCCATCTGCGCGGCCATAAAAGTGCTCTAAACTCCGTCTGTACTCACCCAATAATTAATTCCTAAGAGTTGGAGTCATATTTTGTCCTCTAGTTTCATATCCATTTGAAAGTTCTGCCAGAAAACGTGTGTTTAGTCAAATATCTCCACTTTTTCACGAGTTGCACACGGACGACTTTCTGTAGGGAGCTAGGGGGGGCGACTTGAGTGATGGACCGTTTGGGTACATTCGGTCCGTCACAGTAGGGCGCCGAGAGCTATCTATGACTGTGTATTTGGAATACTTGAAATGTATGTAAGATCACAGACATTCTAGGGCTATGATCTTACATACATTTCATGTATTCCAAATACACAGTCATATCACCCTCGTCGACGCACTGTGTAGTGACGATCTGCGCGGCCATGAAAGTGCTCTAAACTCCGTCTGTACTCACCCAATAATTAATTCCTAAGACTTGGAGTCATATATTTTGTCCTCTAGTTTCATATCAATTTGAAAGTTCTGCCAGAAAACGTGTGTTTAGTCAAATATCTCCACTTTTCCACGAGCTGCACACGGACGACTTTCTGTACGGGGCGAGGGGCATCTAATTGAGTGCAGGACTGAATATGTAAACTTCCTTTAGGACGCACAAATGTTTGGGACACACAATTGGCAGATGGAGTTATTCATTACCCTGCACCAATCACAAGCACCTGTCAATTGTGTTCCCCGTTCGTTTGTGCTTCCCTGTGCCAATTTGTTATGACGTTTGTGATGACAAGAGATGTTTGGGTCAATTCGGTCCATCACTCAAGTCGCGCCCCCTCATCCCCTATCCCCTCGCTGCCTGTCAAGTCACACACGCACGTGCATTGCACACGCACGCACCTCTCTCTCACACACACACACACATGCCCAACTGTGTCTTTCATGTAATCCGTAACGGTACAATCTTTGTCATGTAGGCTTGTAGCCTACATGAATTACATATTATGATACCAATCACATCGCCATGAATGGGGTTTGTATATTAATGTATTTAACCCATACCGAGCAGTGCACAAGCAGTCATGTAGGATATTCCCCGTGAGACTCGGACCCCGTGCTGCCACGTTAATAAGAGATTCGATCGTCGGGTTTATATCCTTAACCCAGCCAGGTTGTGTAGCCTACATAACTCTCTATGACATAACTCCATAACATAGGACAAGCTACTGTAAGTTTGTGGACCTCACTGTCCATGAAAAGATGGTCGGGGCTCCCGAAAATGCTCTCGCAGAAGCGCTCGTATATTTTGAAAATAGCAGATCTACAAGCTCACAACACATCGGGATGGGACCTGTTGTGAGCTTGTAGATCTGCTATTTTCAAATAGCCAATGCAGCCAGATCTGCAAGCTTAACCGAATGACTGTTAAAGCAGTTTGTTTAAATTACTTTATAAAATGTTATATTTTCACAGGGATTATTTATTAGTGTAGATATACATTTAGGAGTGGATTATGTGTCCAGATGCCTGTCAGACAGTCAGACAATGCTTCTCCGCAGGTCTAGAATGGAATAAACGGGCGCAGCCAACGTCAACAACTGCTCGACCAGACGTGAGATCTCAGCGTACGGTAGGATGAAGCCATCGTCAGGATATATTGATAAATGCCGAAAGTTGCGGTGATCTCGCCGTACGCCCATTATTTGGTCTGCGCCGCGTTGATAAATGAGGGCCAGTATCTCTATAGTCATTAAACAAAACAGGTCTTTCAGATTTAACTTTTTCACTATCATCAGTGTTTCCTTAATTCATGTTTTTTTTTACACATGATTTTTTTCTATTGATATATTGCATTCATGTTCATGGGTATTTTCAGACATTTAACCACCTGTGAGGGGTTGTGAGCTTGTTGATCGGCTATTTTCAAATAGATGATGTATATAGGGTTTATAGTGGCTAGCTGATTTTTATACTATATCAAATCTGAGAATCACTGTGCTATTGTATAGTGTGATTACAGGTCAATCAGTAAACACTAAAGGCTGTGTTGGTAAAGCCAGGTTATTCATAATCTTTTCATACATTTTCATGCAAGTAAGGGCATGGTGTGAACATGGCAAAAAAGCACTGGTAGTAGGTACTCCTGGTTTCCAGCTGGGAACAGGGTTCGAGTCCCTGCAGCGCTGTGCTTACTGTTTCACCTTTGTCCTGTTGTATGTTTACATAAAATGTTAGCACTCAATTCATAGATTCATAATACCTGAATGCACTTTTAATTATAGTACATCAAGCAGATAGCCCTGTGATTACATCTTTATAGCACATGGTTGCATTACAGTGCAACCACAATGTGATTACGTTCTTATTCACAATGCAACGTTTTTGTACTCCTATGTCATGGTGTATTAGTCAGCACAGTGGATTAATATTTCTATCGATCTGGGATGTTAAGGTTGTGCAAAACTGTGGTCAATGAATTGCCTCTTCAGCTTGATTAAACGGCAGTCACTTATAACTGTTGAGACTCCTAGAACATTAAGACGTGTTGACATGGATAGCTTTGTGTCTAATAACATCTCTGTGTTAATGAATGGGGTATGAGCAATATGTCATACAGTGTAGATTGTAGATCGGACCATGTCGTACAGTACATGGTCTACAGACCATGTACTGTACCACTACAGTACAACCACTACATTACAACAAACTATTAAGATGTTTGTAATTACAATGTTTAAAGTAAAGTAGGCCTTGCACAAGCCCGGGATCGAACCCAGGACCTTTTGACCATGTCATGTGTAAATCACATGCAAATGGTCCAAACAGGGACACACCCTAATGCTAATCTGATCCCTCCCACATTGACTGGAGAAACCTCAGCCAATCGCTGGCCTCACAGAATGCACTACGGTACGGCTCATCCCCGTGACTAGAATGAGGAACTCAGGGATGTGATAATAAGCAGGGTTCCATTTGTAGCAGTGGTGGAAAAAGTACTCGCATTTTTTACTTAAGTAAAAGTATCAATACTGCAATGTAGAAATACTCTGTTGCAAGTAAAAGTCCTGTATTCAAAATGTACAAAAGTATTGGTATCAAAATGTACTTGAAGGGATAGTTCAACATCTTTTTTCTATGGATTAGTCACCCCATGGAGACTTGAATTCATGGATATTTTTTTGTTTTTGTCGCATTCCTAAGACAATAATTTGATGACCAGTGGACCGGTAGGCACCGGTTCCAGTAAGAGACACAAAAGAGACTCTTTGTGTCTCCTTCCGGAACCGCTGCCGGTCATCACATTATAGGAATGCGACAAAAAACTAAAATTATCCATGAATTCAAGTCTCCATGGGGTGACTAATCGATAGAAAAAAAGTCATTTTGGGGGTGAACTATACCTTGTACCAAAAGTAGAAAGTAGTCATTATGCAGAATGTCCCATTTCACAAGTTTTCAAAATGAATAAAATATATAAAAATCTTTTGAAAATAGCAGATCTACAAGCTCACAATGCGTCGCATTGTGAGCTTGTAGATCGGCTATTTTCAAATGGCCAAAATGTATATAGGACTGAAGTGGTTAATGTATGTTCTGTAATAACAATCAAAATATACAAAGTAACTAGTAACTAAAGTTTTCAAATAATTGTAGTGGAGTAAAAGTATAATATTTGCCTCTGAGATGTAGTGGAGTAGAAGTAAAAGCAAAGTAAAAAATACCTCAAAATTGCACTTAAGCACAGCACTTGAGTAAATGTACTTAGTTACTTTCCACCACTGATTTGTACAAACAAATCAGTGGTGTATACTGTATACTTTATCATACGACAAATAAAGAAAATAGTTGATCTACAAGCTTGCATATCGCATTGCCACGCCCAGGACCTGAACTCAGGTCGCCAACATCTTATCCAGGAGGGATACTGAAATAGCTGAACCTGTGGCTGTGGCCCACATTACAAAAATGGCAAGGGGCCTGGGGCCAGTTGATAAAATGACAACATTAAAGGGACAGTTCACCGATCAATTACTCACCCCATGGAGACTTGAATTCATGGATATTTTTTAGGTTTTGTTGCATTCCTAAGCCAATAATTTGATGGTTCCGGTAGGAGACACAAAGGAGACTCTTTGGGTCTCCTACCGGAACCGCTGCCAGTTGGTAGGCATAATTTTGTCACTCAGTTTATGAAAGGTGTTACGCCCCGGACGGGTTTTAAGGGCTCCCTCTTGGGATCTCCCTCTTGTTCTACGGTCCTTGACCAGGACCCTGTATGAGCCAATGGATCAGTCTGATCTGAGATCCCTGTCTCGTAAGACGGCACTCCTTTTGGCTCTCTGTTCTGCTAAGCGCGTCAGTGAACTACATGCTTTGTCAGTCAGTCAAGACTGCATGAGGTGGAAGGCTAGTGGCACGGGGGTGTCGCTGTGGCCTAACCCTGCGTTCTTGCCCAAGGTAATAACTCCACAAACGGTAAACCAGGTACTGGAGTTGGCAGCATTTCACTCTGCTCTGGATCTCCAGGACGGTGCGGAGGACCTTTCCACGCTGTGTCCAGTTCGAGCGTTACGCTCTTATGTTGACCGCACACGGGCCCTACGGGGCACAGGCACGCAGCTGTTCGTCTGCTATGGCGGCAAGAGGTTGGGGCTCCCCTTGTCCAAGCAACGGCTGTCACATTGGCTCGTGGACGCAATCTCTGCGGCTTATGTCGATCCAGGCCAGCCAATCCCTGGGAATGTGGTGGCTCACTCCACAAGGGGGGTGGCCACTTCCTGGGCTGCGCTGAAGGGCGTGTCTATGGCAGAAATTTGTGCAGCAGCTTCATGAACTGTGCCTTGCACGTTTGCAAGGTTCTACAGGCTGAACGTGGCATCCCAGATGTCTTTGGGTTCCACGGTGTTGCTTGCAGCTGCCCACCGGGATGGTGAAGGGGCTGGGTCCCCTGTTCCTCGCGACCCGGTTGGTATTAGTCATCCATTGTTATGACCGTAGTGACGGTCAGAGTGAGGTCAAAATAGATCGCAAGTTATGGCTATAACTATGGATCTATGAGACCGAACGATGACTGTCACTATCTCCTGTCGCTCGGAACGTTGAGGCGTTCGAGGCTGGAGGCGGAGCCGCTCTCACCGGACATGGTTATGAGGTGAGACCGCCTCCTCGGGTCATGTGGGCATGACTATGTTGGTATTAGTCTCGATAATAGGTAGAAGATGAGGGCATCATTCATTGTTATGACCGTAGTGACGGTCATCGTTCGGTCTCATAGATCCATAGTTATAGCCATAACTTGCGTTACTATTGCTATGCATTTTGATGTAATTAGCTCGTGTTTACCTTGCCTACTGTAAATAGCTCTGGATTAAGAGCGTCTGCTAAATGCCTAAATTGTCAATTGTAACAAGGTGTTTGAAACTGAACACTATTATTTTCACAGGGACACTCGCCTAGAAGTTACTGAGTTTCCATAACAACCATGTTGCAGTAAAGCGGGTCTTGTTGTGGAGGAGGGCGGGTCTTCATCTTGTAGTAAATGTAGAATCCAACACACACCATGAGCAGGACGCACATTTCAGCCACTTTGAAGTAGACATACACACTCTGTCCTGGATGACAATACAACACAATGGATACAACATGAAGTAGAAATACACACTCTGTCCTGGATGACAATACAACACAATGGATACAGCATGAAGTAGAAATACACACTCTGTCCTGGATGACAATACAACACAATGGATACAGCATGAAGTAGAAATACACACTCTGTCCTGGATGACAATACAACACAATGGATACAGCATAGAGATACACACTCTGTCCTGGATGACAACACAACACAATGGATACAGCATGAAGTAGACTGATGAGGAGACTTGGTATAGTGGGTGTGGATCTGATCCACATCCTGTCTTCAAGATGAGCGGGCCTAAGAGTAAGTTGCAGGGCCCTTAAAGGACAACTTTGTTTTTTTACAACAAGGGTTATTTTATTAGTTTGTAATGATAATAATTAAAAGATGAGTGTTAAAAAAAAAATCATGTATTGCTTTCTATCGTTATAGTGATTTTAGTGATTTTTAACTGGGGGCCAGGGGCATTCGGTTGGTAAATAGTCATGAACGCAGCCTCCGATTTCCGTGAAACTTTGTACGCACATCCCCACGAGGCCAAGGAAGACATGCCACCCTACATTTTTCAAATCGGCCTCATGGTGGCGCTGTAACAGGCAGATTCACGTTTTGGCCTATACAGTTCAAGAGGTATAGGCCAAAACGTGAATCTGCCTGCCTACAGTATATATAGTGGCTCAGTTTATCGTGGCACTAGTGTTTATGCAGACGTACTTGTCTAATAGTTTTAAAATGTGTAGCACACTAGCATAGACATTGTGGAGACGTAAACATTCCTGTCCATGAGATGTGCTATATAAATAAATGTGACTTGACATGACTTGTGGGTTAGGTTATTATTTAACGGGTTAAACTGTCAACATTCTGAGGGCTTATACTGTAAATCATTATCACTCATATTTTTTTTAAAGTATGTGAACTTTATAAGTCTGGTTTTAACAAGATGCACTAGGTTTATGCTTACCTAAAAATATGTATATTGTATAAAAGGCAGGAAAATAGCAAATTAAGTTGTCAGCACTCACTATGCAACACTTTTAATAACAGCAGAAGGAAATGCTTTACAGTATCAGACATGTGGGTGTGAAGTTTAGTTTACAATATAGGACATTATGGAAGCCACGATCAAAAGTGTGAACTTGCTACCAGTGGAGGGAAAAGTACTCAAATGTTTTACTTAAGTATAGTAAAGTATCAATACTGCAATGTAGAAGTACTCCGTTACAAGAAAAAGTCCTGAATTCAAAATTTACTTGAGTAAAAGTACAACAGTATTGGTATCAAAATGTACTTAAAGTACCAAAAGTAAAAGTACTAAAATGTTTGAAAATAGCAGATCTACAAGCTCGTAGAGCTTGTAGAGCTGCTTGTAGAGCTGCTATTTTCATAAGTCATCAGGGGGTTTGCTGGTTAAAGTTACAGGGGTTAGGAGGCAATTATGTTGTGTTTCTGCAGATTCTGAACAGCTATTTCTTATAATGAAGATATATTTGTTTCCCTGACACAAAAGGGGGAAATAACACAAAAAACGAAATAAACTAATATCGGTATCGGCAATATATTTTTTTTTAAAAACTACTGTAAATAAAATAAATTAATCACTGTTGTATTAAAAGTTGCTGAAAGGCAAGGCAGACAGGAAGTTTGTGGTTTCCTCAAGACGTGCCAGACATGAATACCAGCGGCCTACACCATTTCCTCAATGTATGTTATGACCCGTTGCTATGGTGTCAGCTGCAATGTTTTGACTTTTGGGGAAGCAAGGCCACATTAGGTTTGCCGGATGTAATCAAAATGTATATCTACTGTATAATTCTGTTCTGGGGGGTTGGTTGGTAGATGAGCCTGGTGTGCGTATGAGGTGTCACATTGTTCCCCTGACTTACGATCGGGGCGAGGGACATAGCCTTGTACGAGAGAGAGCCCCGTATATTATGGGCTCTCTCCTTTTAGTTCGACTTGGTGCAGCGAAGTTGCGGTCAGCGATGTTGAATTTTGCTGTATTTAGTTGCAATCTTGGCATGCCCATAATCTAGTTAAATAAACAGAAAATTCTGTCACCGATTGCTCGGTCACAGTATCATCTCTGGTAGCCCATTGCATGGCAATGATGGATATTTCCAGATTTAACAATTATAGGCAAGCCCGTTTCATGGCTCAATAGTCTGGGGATGTTTTGTCTATAACTGTGATAGATTCATAGATTGATGAATTGGAGATTAGAGCTTGGGGGTCTATTGTCTGTTTTACCAGAAATCTTTATATTTAATACTATTGTCCTTAGACCCTATATTACCTTGAGTTTTAAATAAAACCCCTTTTTCTACAAGAGAAGTCGTAAGAGGTTTTGTAATTCTTCCATGGATGTGGGTTCAACTTCCTCTCATGGCCCATGGGCGAGTGTGTGCAATAGCCAGAATACTGCTTATTCGCAGGTCGTGACAAGACATACGCACGTGACAACACAATACAACATCAACTTCATATGCAACAACTCCACTGTAAATATACATTTTACACCATTACTATTATTATTATTATTATGCTTTATTTTTCTAAATTTAGAATAGCTAAAATAAATCCCTTTTCTCCCCCCATTTAGTCATTATTATTATATCGAGTGACGTTCGAACATTGTGTGTGTGTGTGTGTGTGTGTGTGTGTGTGTGTGTGTGTGTCTGTCTGTCTGTCTGTCTGTCTGTCTGTCTGTCTGTCTGTCTGTCTGTCTGTCTGTCTGTCTGTGTACAGTGCTGCTACTGTTTGTGTGTGTGCGTGCGTGCGTGCGTGCGTGCGTGCGTGCGTGCGTGCGTGCGTGCGTGCGTGCGTGCGTGCGTGCGTGCGTGCGTGCGTGCGTGCGTGCGTGCGTGCCTGTCTGTCTGTCTGTACAGTGCTGCTGCTGCGTGTGTGTGTGTGTGTTTGTGTGTGGGACTGTGTGTGTGTGTGTGTGTGTGTGTGTGGGGGGGACTGTGTGTGTGTGTGTGTGTGTGTGTGTGTGTGTGTGTGTGTGTGTGTGTGTGTGTGTGTGTGTGACTATGTGTGTGCTGCCAGGCAAGAACAGCTTGTTAAAAGGGGGAGGGGCGGTCTAAGCAAGGGGAATAGATCTTCAAGCTAACAACGTGTCGAGCCACAACACGTTGTTAGCTTGTAGATCTGTTCTTTTTGGCGAATGACACCGCCGTACTACAGAGGTACAAATTAAGGTATAGAACTGCGGCTCATAGAATGTGCACTCGCTGTATCCAGAGCCTTGTCTGCATCACAATCTATACGATATCGTGGATTGTGATGCAGACCTACTGTAGGCATATCGCGGAGACATTGTATCGTCTCAACAATATTTATCACCATATCGACCACCCCTAGCTGGAACTCTCACCGGGTGTTGGTGTTGATGGTGTTAATGATGTTGCCGTCATTGTTGTTGCTGCCGCCATTGTTGTTGGCGTACATGAGGTGTCATTGTCGAACACCCACTGTGGAGCATCTGTGTCCCATTGGATGACGAACAGCTGATGAATCTGAAGCCTAGAGACAAACATGGTGGGCAAATGTAAATATAAAATGGTTCATTTTCATTTATATAGTGCTTTACAATGTGCCTTAGTTACGTTCACACGCAGACGGCGGAGACAACCATGCAAGCTGCACATCAGGAGCAGTTCTAAGGGTTCAGTGTCTCGCTCAAGGACACTGAACCTATAGGGAGAGCCAGGGATCGAACCGGGAAGAGCGGCCACTCTACCTCCTGCATGAGCCACTGCCCCCAAATGTAAGCAAACAACTGGATTTAATGAGTCAGTGTTGTCATGATCATTACAGCTGTAGCTGAGTGAGTATAGAGACTGTCTGCTAAGCAGAAGGTCTCTGTAGCTGAGTGGGTAGAGACTGTCTGCTAAGCAGAAGGTCTCTGTAGCTGAGTGGGTAGAGAGACTGTCTGCTAAGCAGAAGGTCTCTGTAGCTGAGTGGGTAGAGAGACTGTCTGCTAAGCAGAAGGTCTCTGTAGCTGAGTGGGTAGAGACTGTCTGCTAACCAGAAGGTCTCTGTAGCTGAGTGAGTATAGAGACTGTCTGCTAACCAGAAGGTCTCTGTAGCTGAGTGAGTATAGAGACTGTCTGCTAACCAGAAGGTCTCTGTAGCTGAGTGAGTATAGAGACTGTCTGCTAAGCAGAAGGTCTCTGTAGCTGAGTGAGTAGAGAGACTGTCTGCTAAGCAGAAGGTCTCTGTAGCTGAGTGGGTAGAGAGACTGTCTGCTAAGCAGAAGGTCTCTGTAGCTGAGTGAGTAGAGACTGTCTGCTAAGCAGAAGGTCTCTGTAGCTGAGTGAGTAGAGACTGTCAGAATCAGAATCAGAATCAGTTTTATTGTCACATCACAGGTTTACAAGGTAAAAAAGTGGGTGAAATTCTTTTTTGTACATCGTTCCCATCGCAACGTTAGTTTCCATAGAAAGAAGAGGGGGGGGGGAGAAGAAGAGGGTGGGGGGTAAGTGGGAAGGAGATCAAAACAAGAGAGCAACAGAAGGCCAGACAAGTTATCTACATATTTACAAATTACCTGAGATAATAAAAACTAAAAAAAACTAAACTAAGGTGCCTGAGCATAGCAGCAATGTATTGTATACTGTGCATTTTATACTTATACTGTGCATGATAGACAATGGACGTTAAGGTGCTTAGAGGAAAAGGAGCACAATAAAAAGACCAAAAAAAAGTCAGTGCGTTATACAAGACCTTATACAAGACCTTCTGCTAAGCAGAAGGTCTCTGTAGCTGAGTGAGTAGAGAGACTGTCTGCTAAGCAGAAGGTCTCTGTAGCTGAGTGGGTAGAGAGACTGTCTGCTAAGCAGAAGGTCTCTGTAGCTGAGTGGGTAGAGAGACTGTCTGCTAAGCAGAAGGTCTCTGTAGCTGAGTGGGTAGAGAGACTGTCTGCTAAGCAGAAGGTCTCTGTAGCTGAGTGGGTAGAGACTGTCTGCTAACCAGAAGGTCTCTGTAGCTGAGTGGGTAGAGGCTGTCTGCTAAGCAGAAGGTCTCTGTAGCTGAGTGGGTAGAGACTGTCTGCTAAGCAGAAGGTCTCTGTAGCTGAGTGGGTAGAGACTGTCTGCTAACCAGAAGGTCTCTGGTTCAACACCGGTCTGCCCAGTCTACGCGTCCCTGAGCAAGGCACTTTAACCATATAAGTGCTGTATTAATATCATCCACTGTTCCTAATAGTTAGGATGGGTTAAATGCAGAGGAGAAATTTCACCTATGCACACATGTATTGTGTTGTGACAAATACCAACAAGGGGACTACATTATTATTAATAATATTAATTCATGATTTATTTAATTAATAATAATAAATGAATTATTACATTTAATTAATGAATTGATGAATTGATTAAGGTTGATCAGCTTCATGGTCAATAATCATATTCAGTCTCACCTGGACATGGTGAGATGTTCTGAAAAGTTTGGGATATGGTGTGCTCATGTTGGTTATTGTCTTCAAGATGAAAAAGACAACAATGTGGAAACCTTACCTCAGCCTGATCATCAACGACCTTGTCTTTTGTGGAACTCTACCTTTCAACAACACTCTGGCAGCAACAGAATTTTTGATTAATGGACTTTTCACGTGCAAGTTCACCTACTTTGTCGGATACCTCAACAACTTCGGCAGCATTTTCCTACTGGTACCCGTCATTCTTCACCATTGTGTGGGTCTAGGCGTTGCACTGCCACTTGTATACTTAACTGTGTGTTATACTATTATCATTGTAAGTCTACAGAACAACAAGATGGTCACGTCCACTAAGCCCTCCAAAGTCACGATTGCCCTGATAGTCTCATTTGTCATCTCTTGGCTTCCCTACCACGTCTTCATTTTACTAGATATCAACCCTAGACCCAGTGACAGCGCATTTATTGCAACTGGATTAAAGATATCGGGGACTCTCGCATGTGCAAACAGTTTGCATGAACCCGTTTCTCTATGCATTCTTCATGGGCAAAGACATTAAGGAGATATTCCTGAGCTCTTTCGTTTCCAAAATTGCAAATGCTAGCAGTGAAGAAGAAGAAGATCTCATAGTCATTGTAGTCTAATACTTAGACTACTTATTATTTCTCAGCTTTAGAATCCCCATTGCAATTAGAACTGCAGACTCACTCCCAATCCCAGTAAATTGTAATTGAAAGTTCAGGGGCCTTTATTCAGTGCACTGTCAAATGCGTTTCACTTCTGCCCATAGGGCGCACACCACAACAGCTGTTGCACTGTCTGTCGTACAAACTCTATTCCCCCCCACAGCTTCCTTATGTCCTGGTGGCTTAACGGCACGACTTTAAAGTGTGTGTTGTCCTACCACTCATTTAAGCCTGCTGAGTGTGGTTTCCTGTTGGTTACAATTTACTTTTAAGTATGTTGCAACAGCAGCATGTGTCCTGCCATACAGTATTTAAGTGTGTTAATGGTGCGTTCACACGGGCAGATTAAAAGATACACTTCTGCCCATACGGCGCACCACAGCAGCGAACAGTTGCACTGTCTGTCGTACAAACTCTCATTTGAGTCTTCTTTCGTTTTCTGTCTCGACTTTGAAATTGTACTCTGTATATATTTGAATTTCATTTCATTTATTTATTCTGATGATTATCTCCCCCAGGCCAGAACGGCATGAACACAACATCCAAACAGGCCCAAATTGGAATTGAAAATTGCAGGGGCTTGGAAAAAAATCTAAAATGCTATTTCCTTTGCGTCCTTGCTAGCCCGTAGGAGCATTTTACTAGAATCAGCCACCCCACCTAGAATATCACTCTGGTTACAGGACCTCATGTTCTTTTTAAAATTAGAAAAAATACTAAATACTGTATAGAAGGCTGATATGTCATGGCATGCGAACCAATTTTTTCCCATACATGTATGTTTGTATATGGTAAATTGGCACTGTAAACCGGCACAACACCTACCACTCACAAGGGTATATGCTACAACTGCAGAGGTGGACAAAGTACTCGACCCTAGTACTTGAGTAAGAGTAGAGATACCCATGCTCAAATTTACTCCACTACAAATAGAAGTAGCTCAGTCAAAATGTTACTCAAGTAAGAGTAAAAAAGTAATTGCTTTTAAATATACTTAAGTATTCAAAAGTACATGCTTTTGAAAATACTTAAAGTACAAGTAAAAGTAAAAGTAGCAGTACATTTCTTAATTTTTATATCGATGAATTGCTGTAATGTTTTCACAATGAATTCATAGGACGTAACTGCATGCACTGATGTGCTTGCTTGTAGAATCACTATGTTATACAAAAGCCTGCAGAAACACCTATAAAAACATAGAAATGACTGAGGAACCAGAACAAAATAATTGTACTCCTATACACCCATACAAGATGTAATAATACAGAAACATTGAATTAGCATGATTACTAGATTAACATCAAATATATTGCTTTTGCATACTAAGAAGTGTAAAAGAAAGGCTTAACAAGGGGGTTGAGTTCCATGTAGTAGCCATGTTCGATTCTGCTTCGAACATGCCTCCCCCCCCCCCCAACAGTTTCATTGAGGCCATGAGATCTATTTAGCCACTGGCTTTTCATCTTATTATAGACCCCTAATTCAAATAATGCAAAGATAATAAGTCAATAGTTTAATATGTATAATTATGAAAAAAGTGTAATGCACACCAAACAATAATAAAAACATTATTTATGATGAACAAACTGATGATTGCACTTGACTTGATATTTTTATATGGCAATGGTTGACATTTCAGTTCCTTAGTTTATTTATTTTTCTGAGTTCTCTGTCTGCTGGAAATGTTTAGTCAAACGACGTGTGGTTTGTCCGCAAGTTCTCTTTTTTCACCATCACTGTGCAGTTCTCGCTGATGAGACAAATACTTACAGTAGAATAATGATGAGAGAGCTCTATCCAGTTCCATGTATGGTATACAAATACATATGGCTGAGATAAATGGTAAACGGTGCATTTATATAGCGCTTTTATCCAAAGCGCTTTACATAGATTGTGCATTACATTCACCCATTCACCCACACATTCATACACCGATGACAGAGGAAACCATGCAAGGCACCAACCTTCTCATCGGGAGCAATTAGAGGTTCAGCGTCTTAAGGACACTTCGACACTAACTCTGGGGGAGCCCTCCAGCCCGGGATCGAACTGGGAGACTTGCAGTTTCCAGTTCACTCTACCCGGCCACTCTACCCCTGAGCCACTGCCACCCCAGAGATTTCAGTTCCTTTTTCTCTGTCTGGTGGAAAGGTCTAGTCAAATGATTTATGGTTTGTCAGAATGAAAGTGTCTTTCCAAGTTCCCTTTCTTCACTTACTGCATAGTTGTTGCAATTCATTTTCCCATCAAATATAATGTGTTGTATACTGTGTCTTTTGTCTCATGACGTCTGTTCCCAAACGTATTCAACTGATGTCTTGTCTCATTAGATGTGGTTGAAAAATAGTAGTAGCTTAATAAACAGGTAACACACGTGTACCAATGATATGCTGCCAGGGTCAATCCTGTGTTAAAGGAGAATTCCGGACATTTTAAGTGTTATCTTTGATGTGTCGTTACTCACCTACCGACGTAAAAAGTGGCGTAGTTTTTTTCCAGAGATTCCTCTGTCGTCATTTTTTCAACCCCCTCCGTTGTCATAATGGGAGTGCGTGGCTTAGGGAAATTCGTCTAATATAACCGATGCAAAGTTATTTTTTTCTCTACTACTACTCATTGTAGAGTCTCATGATAGTCAAACATGCGCTGAAAGTTCCTGAGAGGCTACCGCTAACGCCGAACGATTCAACACTGGTTGCTTGTTTCTTTCCAGAACCTGGCAACTTGGTGTTGCCAGGTAGAGAAACAAGCAACCAGTGTTAAATCGTTCGGCGTTAGCGGTAGCCTCTCAGGAACTTTCAGCGCATGTTTGAATTTCCCTAAGCCACACGCTCCCATTATGACAACGGAGGGGGTTGAAAAAATGACGACAGGGGAATCTCTGGAAAAAAACAACGCCACTTTTTACGTCGGTAGGTGAGTAACGACACATCAAAGATAACACTTAAAATGTCCGGAATTCTCCTTTAATTCACACTGCCCAACTCATTTGTTAGTTTCAAGAGTTGTGGTTTCTGTTAAAGTGAACAAGTACTCGATGTTGATGAGAAAGTCTCAGACCATGTGTAGGTGGTATGATGTAAGGTATGCCAGTGTAACAATGAAATAATTAAGGCAGCTATTAGCAAAGCATTACTTCTAGCTGTCTGTCTTGTCTTGCATCCTCACCTGAGGCAATCATGTACGGGTACCAACACAACAAATCTCCTGCAACATATAATCATTCAAACAAATTATTAAAAAAATAATATTGTGAATATTTAGGATTATGTACACATTATAAATAAAATACAAAATGTGCAACGGACATGGACAAGTATTGCCACAGACACGTTTGTCCATGTACAGACATGTTGATGACCCCTGCCACAGACATAGACAGTGCTATAGAGCAGAAGTGTGGCCAATTGCATTTTTGGAAAAAAAACAACCAACCTAAAAGTACTCAGTACTTTACAGCCTTCCTAGAAATGTACTCGAGTAAAAGTAAAATATTTGTCTTGGAAATGTACTCGAGTAAGAGTAATAAGTATCAAACAAATCTAATACTCAAGTAAAGTATAGATCCTAAGAATCTGTACATTTACTCCGTTACTGTCCACCACTGTACAACTGTATGCATTTACCAAGCTTTAGTTTTTATTACTATTTTTATTTTATTTTTTATTTGGATCCATGTTCTATTTGTGTTTCCTTTACTTAGCCTTTGACATAATGCAATGTTTGTCTGGTTGACAGTATGGTCATAGTCCTCTGGGGTGGGGGGGTTATGGGGAGAAAAAAATAAAAGAGAGAAGGGGGGATACGGAAAAAATATATATGTACATATATGTACTTCAGTTTGTCTTTCTATGCTGTAACCCAACCCTTTTCTGTAATAAAAATGATTTAAAAAAAGAGAATTCAGGGGCTTTTATTCAGTGCACTGCCAAATGCATTTCACTTCTGCCCATAGGGCGCACCACAGCAGCGAACAGTTGCACTGTCTGTCGTACAAATTCTATTCCCCCCCACAGCTTCCTTGTGTCCTGGAGGCTTAACCCCACGACTGACCCAGCCCTGGGTAGGCAACCCAACCTGGTGGAGATCTGCGTTCCAAGGAGCACATTTTCTAGTTTTGCTCTGTGTCTTGTCGTCTTCGATGCTTAATGTTTGATATAAAGGACTTACTGCCTTATTGGGGGCGAGGCCCACCCCTTTACCACCCCCACCCACTGTTTTGAGAAGTGAACAATTTGAGAAGTAGAAAAGGTAAGACACTTCTTCTTTACCACTGCATACCCAGATCTGTTCTCAACAGGCAGCCTTGTGTGAGGTGAGTGAACCTACTTGCACATTATTTCTTCTGACAAATGTTTAAATTGCAAGTATATTAACAGTGAGTAGGAATCTCTCGGTTTGTTTTGTATACTTTCAGGCCTTCAGCTATGCATTAAGCTTTTGTGTGTTTCAAAAAGATAGATAGAGATTGATACTGTAATCAACATTACACAGACAAGGTCTGTTTTTCTCATCAGTTTGACCAGTTTTTAACAATTGCTAAAATACTAAACTCTGAACTTCTCTGAACCAAAATGCTCTGTGGCCTAAATTATATCAGACACACAGTGTCCGATTGCGGTGAAACTTTGCACGCACATTCGCACTACGTTGAGGAACAAATGCCACCCTGTTAACATTGCCCTATTATAGCGCCACCAGGAGGCAGATTTTTACTAAACACATCTTTTTATATTACTCCTACACATTTTGTCTAAACATCACACAAATCGGAACACATTATCTCTATAATCATGTGATCAAGACATATCTGTCCGATTCTTCATATTCCATTCTGATTGGCTAAGATTGGCTTCCAAAGTTTGCAGGAGTGCTCCGTTTTGAACAAAATGCAGCGTCCGATTGATGCGGAACTTTGCAAGCACATTCCCACTAGGCCAAGGATAAAATACCCTACATTTTTCAAATCAGCCTTATGGTGGCGCTATAACAGGCCGATTCACGTTTTCATACACTCTTGCTTTTAGCTGATCTTTCTTTTTTCTATATCGCTGTGTTGTTATTTATGTCTTCACTGTTTGCTTGATTCACTGCCTTTTTGTTTTGGCCATCATCTTAATGCCATTACTATTATTATTATCTTCCTGACATTATTTTTATGCCATTGTTTTAAATTGTTTCAATGTTGTTTTTTCTGCTTTGTTGTTGATTTTTTTTCTTTTTTCTGTAAAGCACTTCTGCTTTATTTTATTTTTTGTTTTCACCCTGTAAAGCCCTTTGAGCTGCATGAAAAGTGTCATGAAAGGTGCTATATAAATAAAGTTTATTATTATTATTATTATAATCTATAACTGGACCGATCGGTGTGAAACTTTGAACACACACACTCAATAGTGTGTGTTCTAATGCCAAGGAAAAACCTTTTCACATCGGCCTGTTATAGTGCACCAGGAGGCTGATTTTAGATTTTTCTCAGATTCACACAAATCAGTATATCTATAGTCATGTGATTAAGATGGATCTGTCCGATTTTTCATATTCCATCCTGATTGGCATGCAGCCTCCATTGCTGTGAAACTTTGCACGCACATACCCACTAGGCCGAGGAAGAAATGCCACCCTTTTCACATTGTCCTGTTATAGCGCCACCAGGAGGACATTTTTGCAAAACCATTTTTTGGATTTTGTAGTTGCACAGTAGGCTATATATCAGTGTACTATAATGTGCTTTTCGTTCTTTACTTTGAAAGTGAAGACATTCAATACTGATACTGATACTATATATATATGTAGGTTGTGATTACTAAAGCCTACTTTTTTTTATTTATTGCTAAATGCATTTACAATAAAACATTTGCTGTATATATGCTGTGTTTTTATAGTGTCTAATAAATGGACTGCAGTGTTTATATTACTGTAAATACAATGAGGGAAGCTATTAGAATAAAGAGCCTTTTTTATGCAGCCCAAAATGTGCAACTGATAGCCTGCATGCAACCTTGTGGTATGACAAAATGTTTCTTAACTTGAACACGTCAATGTGTTTCCTTTTCCGTAGGAGTGCACCATGACATCTGTGACTTCACCATTAACCCATTGCAACCGGGAAGCAGATATACAAGCTCATTGCGCTGCACCGAGCGCCGCGCTATGAGCTTCTAGATCTGCTTTTTTTTTTTATCATGAAAATGTGTGCAAATCTTTGAATATATATTTTTTAAAGCGAACATTTGCAACTCAACTCTTTGATTGTTGGGGATTCTACAAATGTCTTCTAAATCCTAGAAGTTTTTTGACAAAACTTAAGTTGCTATAATCAGTGGTTCTCAAACTGTTTCATGTTAAGGACCCCAAACATTATATGTATTTGGCCGCGGACCCCCAACTCAAAATATGTTATTCCAGGGACCCCCAGAAGCAAAGATTTGAGTAAAAAATGTTGGCTTAAAAAAGTAAAATACATAATATTAAAAGATTTGCACAAATGTTCACGATAAAAAAAAAGCAGATCTACAAGCTCATAGCATTCGGTGCCGCACTATGAGCTTGTAGATCTGCTATTTTTGAATAGCCAAAGTATAGAATAATTGTTAAAGTGGTTACAAAGATGCGTTTCCGGTCTTAATGGGTTAACTACCATGACATCTGTGCCATCACCGTTACCTGCTACCGCTGCAAATGATTATGACTACATTCTTGATCCAGAAGATGGATTCATCCTTAACGAGCCTTCACCATTGTGCATTAACGAAGCAGGGTGTGTCATCCTGGTTGCAATCAATGTGATCATCTTCCTGCTAGGGATTTTGGGCAATGGCGTGGTCATGTGGGTCATTGGCTTCAAGATGAAGAAGAAGACAGTCACCACAATGTGGTACCTCAGCCTGGCCATCTCCGACTTTATCTTCTGTGCAACTCTCCCTTTCAACATCACTCTGATAGCAACACGATCTTGGCCTTTTGGACGTTTCATGTGCAAGTTCACCTCCTTTGTTTTGATCCTCAACATGTTCAGCAGCATTTTCCTCATGGTACTTATCAGTGTTGACCGTTGTGTGGCTGTGGTGTACGCAGTTTGGGCCCAAAACAATCGTACGTTGAAGAAGGCAGGAGTTGCAGTTGTTGTTGCCTGGGTCATTTCTATGGTGATGAGCATTCCCTCCTTAGTGGTTCGTGATGTTACATCTGATGTTACATCTGATGTTACATCTGATGTTACATCTGACAATAAGGAGGTTATTAATTGTTACAACAACTTTGCCATTCTACCCAACAGCTATATTAGTATTCCTGTCATGCGCTTTGTTCTAGGCTTTGTACTGCCACTTGTAATCATAACTGTGTGTTATACTATTATCATTGTAAGGCTACAGAACAACAAGATGGTCAAGTCCTCTAAGCCCTTCAAAGTCATGACTGCCCTGATAGTCACATTTGTCATCTCTTGGCTTCCCTACCACGTCTTCATTTTACTAGATAGCAACCCTACACCCAGTAACAACGCATTTATTGCAACTGGAATAAAGATATCAGTGACTCTCGCATGTTCAAACAGTTGCATGAACCCGTTTCTCTATGCATTCATGGGCAAAGACATTAAGAAGAAATTGCTGAGCTCTTTTGTTTCCAAAATTGAACATGCTTTCAGTGAAGACAGGCCCTCTAGAAGAACATTTACATCTCAAGCTTTCTAAAAACAAAATGGCACATCTCTTAGTAGTCTAAGACTTAGACTACTTATTATTTCTCAGCTTTAGACAGAAGTATACTCAATTGGCTACTCATTTTGATAGCGTCGCTCTGCCCTTATACATACTCTGTACCATAAAGGCATGATGAGTTGTTGAACGCTTGACTAGCTGTAATTTTAACTTGAAATAATTTAGCAAACTGCAGGTGCAGCACATACAGTATAGTTGTCTGTACTGACGAGTGAAGCGAGAATACATTTTAATATATTGATGTTTTACATTTCTCACACATGCAGGTCCACTGAGACTATTGTCTTCATTTTTTACAGTGCATAGAAAGTTAACAGTGTACAATGTAGGCACTTGGCACATACTGTATAAAATGCATTTCAAGCTGCACACCAATTTGTATATTTGAATGGTGCTGCTGATGTAATTACGCTTCTATTGTAAAATGCGATGCAATAAATGACACCAGCACGTATTTGTTATGACGGCAGGGCGGCAGAGCGGCAGTGGCTCAGGGGTAGAGTGGGCGGTAGAGTAGCCGGATGGAAACCGCAAGGTTCCCATTACGATCCCGGGCTCCCCCAGAGCTAGTGTCGAAGTGTCCTTCAGCAAGACGCTGATCCCCTAATTGCTCCCGATGAACAGGTTGGTGCCTTGCATGGTTTCCTCCGCCATCGGTGTATGAATGGGTGAATGTAATGCACAATCTATGTAAAGCGCTTTGGATAAAAGCGTTATATAAATGCACCATTTACCCTGGAGTGACTGATGAGTACCAGCTGGTGTGAATGGTGACTGAGTGGTGGCTGAGTGAGTGGCTAATTAATAGGTGGAGCCAGGCTGGTGATTGGCTCCTGTGACCAGGCTGGGGACTATAAAGATGGCTGTCCCCAAAGATTTTTTATTTCATTTAGGGGTTGACACTAACGTCTCAGAGGTTTTTGCCCGTCGGACAAGTACAGGTCAAGTTCTACTTGCACAAAGATCATGCCCACTTGCCTCAGAGTTGCCTGAAAAGTAAATCAAGTTAATGTTAAATCCAATCGATAACTGTTGAGTCAATCTGAATGAGCGCAACTGCTACTTGTAAAAAGGTAGCATCATTTTCTCTTCATGAATAACCATGAACCCCACTAAAACGCACTTGCCCGCCGGGCAACCTGAAAGCAAACTCCACTTGCCCGAATGTTTTAAATACTTTACTTGCCACGGGCAGTCGGGCAACCATTAGTGTTAACCCCTGCCATCCTCCTAGCCAAGGTCCAAATACCAGCACGTTGTTCAGTTTTAGACTTGTGATACTGTAATGTAATGCATTGGGTATGTAGGGGTGGGTGACCTCTCTCTTTGTCCTTCTAGTTTGTTCTCTGTTTTGTTAGTTAAGAGTAGCATTTATGTTTTGTATTTTGGAAGTTATGGTCCCCACCCTGAGGTATTGTACATGTGTTTTATTAACTGTAAAATAAATCCTGAACTCTTAGGATTTTAACCCTGTGTGGCCTGTCTGAATTGGGAACTGGGTAGGAGGGAGTCCATTTTTATGTTACACTAGGCCGGGTCGTAAGAGTATTTACCAATTACCAAATTACGGATTAGAATGTTTGGACGTTTCATGTGCAAGTTCACCTCCTTTGTTTTGTTCCTCAACATGTTCAGCGGCATTTTCCTAATGGTACGTATCAGTGTTGACCGTTGTGTGGCTGTGGTGTACGCAGTTTGGGCCCAAAACAATCGTACGTTGAAAAAGGCAGCAGTTGCAGTTGTTGTTGCCTGGGTCTTTTCTATGGTGATGAGCATTCCCTCCTTAGTGGAGTGGTTTGTGATGTTACATCTAATGTTACATCTGACAATAAGGAGGTTATTAAATGCTACAACAACTTTTAAATTCTACCCAACAGCTATATAAGTATTCCTGTCATTCGCTTTGTTCTAGGTAAGAGACTTCTGCTTTACCACCGCATACCCAGATCTGCTCTCAACAGGCAGTCTAGTGTGAGGTGAGTGAAACTACTTGCACATTATTTGTTCTGACAAAATATTTAAATTGCAAGTATATCAACCGTGTGTAGGAATCCCTCGGTTTGTTTTGTATACTTTCAGGCCTTCAGCTATGCATTAAGCTTTTTTTGTGTTTCTAAAAGATTACATAAAATAGATAGAGACTGATACTGTAATCAACATGTCACAGAAAAAGTTTTTTTATATTAGTCCTACAGATTTTGTCCAAGCATCACGCCAATCGGTACACATTATCTCTATGATCATGTGATCAAGACAGATCAGATTCTTCATATTCCATTCTGATTGGCTAGGCTTCCAAAGTTTGCAGGAGTGGCCCGTTTTGAACAAAATGCCTCAAATCATGAATACAGCGTCCGATTGCTGCAGGACTTTGCACGCACATTCCCACAAAGCCAAGAATGAAATACCCTACATTTTTCTAACCGGCCTCATGGTGGCGCTATAACAGGCCGATTCACGTTTTTACCTATAACCGGATGGTGTGAAACCTTGCACACACTCCCTAGAGGCCAAGGAAAACCCTCTGCCCTGCATTTTTCCGATTGGCCTGTTATAGTGAACCAGGAGGCAGATTTGTGCAAAATATTTTTTTTTATATTTGCTATGATACAGATTTTGTCCTAACATCACACAAATCAGTACACATCTCTAGTCATGTGATTAAGATGGATCGCTTTTATGCCTCAAATCTTGAACGCAGCCTCCGATTGCTGTGAAACTTTGCACGCACATTCCCACTAGGTAGAGGAAGAAATGCCACCCTTTTCACATTGTCCTGTTATAGCGCCACCAGGAGGACGTTTTTTGAAAAAGAAATGTTTGCAGTTACACAGTAGGCTATATATATCAGTGTACTATAATGTGCTTTTCATTCTTTACATTGAAAGCGAAGACATTCAATACTGTATTATTGCAGTACTTACTATACAATATTCACTGTAGGTTGTAAAGCCTACTTTTTTATTTTTTTCTAAATGCATTTACAATAAAAAAAAATCTATATCTATGTGGTGTTTTTATAGTGTCTAATAAATGTTCTATAGTGTTTATATATTACTGTAAATACAATGAGGGAAGCTATTAGCGTAAAGAGCCTTTTTTATGCAGCCCAAAATGTGCGACTGATAGCCTGCACATGCACCCTTGTGGTATGATAAAATGTTACTTAACTTGAACACGTCATTGTGTTTCCTTTTCCGTAGGAGTGCACCATGACATCTGTGACTTCACCATTAACTAACATGACATCTGTGTCATCACCGTTACCTGCTACCACTGCAGATCAATACACATTTGACCATGACTATGACTACACTGTTGGTCCAGATTCATACATCCTTGACAAGCCTTCACCGTCGTGCATTAACGAAGTAGGGTGTGTCATCCTGGTTGCAATCAATGTGATCATCTTCCTGCTAGGGATTTTGGTTAATGGCGTGGTCATTTGGGTCATTGGCTTCAAGATGAAGAAGAAGACAGTCACCACAATGTGGTACCTCAGCCTGGCCATCTCCGACTTTATCTTCTGTGCAACTCTCCCTTTCAACATCATTTTGATAGCAACAAGATCTTGGCTTTTTGGACGTTTCCTGTGCAAGTTCACCTCCTTTATTTTGTTCCTCAACATGTTCAGCAGCATTTTCCTCATGGTACTTGTCAGTGTTGACCGTTGTGTGGCTGTGGTGTACGCAGTTTGGGCCAAAAACAATCGTACGTTGAAAAAGGCAGGAGTTGCAGTTGTTGTTGCCTGGGTCATTTCTATGGTGATGAGCATTCCATCCTTAGTGGTTCGTGATGTTACATCTGATGTTACATCTGATGTTACATCTGATGTTACATCTAATGTTACATCTAATGTTACATCTAATGTTACATCTGACAATAAGGAGGTTATTAAATGTTACAACAACTTTGCCATTCTACCCAACATCTATATAAGTATTCCTGTCATGCGCTTTGTTCTAGGCTTTTTACTGCCACTTATAATCATAACT
Organism: Gymnoscopelus braueri; assembly: GCF_963280865.1. Taxonomy (NCBI): domain Eukaryota; kingdom Metazoa; phylum Chordata; class Actinopteri; order Myctophiformes; family Myctophidae; genus Gymnoscopelus; species Gymnoscopelus braueri. The sequence goes on along the minus strand of NC_137612.1, from coordinate 4,964,402 downwards.
GTGTGTTATACTATTATCATTGTAAGGCTACAGAACAACAAGCTGGTCAAGTCCTCTAAGCCCTTCAAAGTCATGACTGCCCTGATAGTCACATTTGTCATCTCTTGGCTTCCCTACCACATCTTCATTTTACTAGATAGCAACCCCATACCAAGTGACAACGCATTTATTGGAACTGGAATAAAGATATCAGTGACTCTTGCATGTGCAAACAGTTGCATGAACCCGTTTCTCTATGCATTCATAGGCCAAGACATTAACAGGAAATTGCTGAGCTCTTTTGTTTCCAAAATTGAACATGCTTTCAGTGAAGGACCAAGTAGAAGAACATCTACATCTCAAGCTTTCTGGGCTGGACCAGTCCACTTCTAAAAACAAAATGGCACATCTCTTAGTAGTCTAAGACTTAGACTACTTATTATTTCTCAGCTTTAGACAGAAGTATACTCCAATAGGCTATTCATTTTGATAGCGTCTCTCTGCCCTTATACATACCATAAAAGCATGATGAGTTGTTGAACGCTTGACTAGCTGTAATTTTCTTTTTAACTTGAAATAATTTAGGAAAGTATAGTATAGTACAGTAGAGTTTTCTGTATTGACGAGTGAAGCGAGAATACATTTTAATATATTGATGTTTTACATTTCTCACACACGCATTATCACAATAGGATTAATGCAACAGTAACATGCAGGTCCACTGAGACTATTGTCTTCATTTTTACAGTGCATAGAAAGCTAACAGTGCAATGTAGGCACTTGGCACATACTGTATACAATGCATTTCAAGCTGCGCACCAATTTGTATATTTGAATGGTGCTGCTGATGTAATTAGTAATTACGCTTTTTTTTGTAAAATGTGATACTACATGTACATGTACTCAAGTATTGTGACGCGTTGTGAGCTTGTAGATCTGCTATATTCAAACATTTTTGTATTTTTACTTTTGGTTCTTTAAGTATATTTTGATGCCAATACTTTTGTACTTTTACTCAAGTAACATTTTACTTGTAACAGAGTATTTTTATATTGTGGAATTGTTACTTTTACTTAAGTAAAATATCTGAATACTTTTTCCACCACTTATCTCGTCTTAAGCGCAGGTATTTGCTGCTTGCCTTGACCTGACCTGGACTGATCTGTTTTCTCTCAAACCCCATCATTATAGATGACACTTAGGTCAAAGGGATTTGGCTGGTAACTTTCCTTGTTATTACTTGTCTGTCTCATTCTGGGATTGTGTGTTTTGGGGGGTATATAAGCTGTGAGTAAAATGTTGCTCTGTGAGTCAGACAGATCGTGTCCAGTATTAGAATACTTTTAAATCTCTCATAATAATAGATAATTGAATAGGTCAATAATAATACTTTCATTGAAAATAAAATAAATCCTAAAATGGAACTAGTCAATAGTTTAATGTGAGTAATAAATGCAAGATACATTCTGAAAAAGTGTTATCCAACAACAATGCAAAGACTTTTTGTATATTTATTTAGAATAAAAACTAAAAAACTAAAACGAATTAATAGGCTGCAAACATCAAAACAAAAACAAATAAATAATGAAGTTCAGAACATTTACTTATGAAGTCCTTCCTCAGACATGGTACGGTAGATGATAGTGGTTATACAGTAGGACCACTTCATGGAGTACCCTGACCTCAATTTATTTGATCCATCGAGGGCCTATATAGCTGTATAATAGCAAAAAAAGAAAAAACGTTTTTTTGAAACTTTTAGCCCAAAATAGGGACGCCATGTTGAAGGTCTTTAAATATTGATGATCCCCATGAAGTGAAGGACCTTAAATGCATTGGCGAGCAAGTTATTGTGTTTGTATGTTTCTTCCTTCTTTCTTAACTGCAAAATCTGCAAAATGTAAGGAAGCGGGTTTTGACTCATCAGGAACTCTTTAATGTTCTGTTTTATTGACGCCGCCAGCAAGAGAGTATGTTTTGCAACCTGTGCGTCCGTCCTTCCGTGTGTGTGTGTGTGTGTGTGTCATTCTGTCTGTGTACAGCTATCTCCAGCACCGTTGGCTTGATCCCAATGAAACTGTGCACACACACTCCCTGGATGGCAGAGCTTGACAGTACTCCTACAGATTTTGTCCAAACAACACGCAAACCGGTACACAGTATCTCTATAGTATTAAAACAAAACAGGTCTTTCAGATTTTTCATATTCCATCCTGATTGGCTAAGATTGGCTTCCAAAGTTTGCAGGAGATCTCCGTTATGAACAAAATGCCTCAAATCATGAACACAGCGAGAGAAATTAAATCTCTATTGAGAGGGGCCAGACCTAATCTGCCAAGGGCAATTTTTGTTTGCAATGGCATATTCGTCTGGAACCAGGCTACATTCCCACTAAGTTGAGGAAGAAATACCACCATTTTTCAAATCAGCCTCGTTGTGGCGCTATAACAGGCCGATTCGTGTTTTTACCTATAACTGCACCGTTCTGTGTAAAACTTTGTTCGCGCACTCCCTAGAGGCCAACGAAAAACCTTCGCCCTGCATTTTTCACATCTGCCTTTTATAGCGCCACCAGGAGGCCGACTCACGTAAAACACATTCTTTGATATTACTCCTTCAGATTTTATAGAAATTTCACGCAAATCGGTACACATGATTTTTCATATTCCATCCTGATTGGCTAATATTGACATCTAAAGTTTTCAGGAGGCTCATTTTGAACAAAATGCCGCAAATCATGAACGCAGCGTCCGATTGCGGTGAAACTTTGCTCGCACATTCGCACTACTTTGAGGAACAAATGCCACCCTTTTAACATTGTCCTATTATAGCGCCACCAGGAGGCCAATTTTTGCAAAACATTTTTATTTATATTACTCTCTCAAATTCTGTCCAAACATCATGCAAATCAGTACACATTATCTCTATAGTCAAGTGATCAAGACGGATCCGTCCGATTTTTCATATTCCATCTTGATTGGCGAATTCCGAACATTGCTGGCCCACAATAACCTACCTGACCTGGCGGAGACCATTTTACCCGATATCATAAATTCCATAAAACATATTTCTCATCAAAATATATTAAAGTACAACAATACAGAAATATAACAATAACTTGAAACACAAATAATACCTCCTATGGAGCTACAGTCTTAAACCTAACTAGGCAGGGCCGCTATTCGGCTTACCGGTCCGTACAAAGTCTTTTAGTCCTAGGCTGTCTCCCCAGACAGCTCTTCTCTCTCCAGTTGCCTCCCACACCCTGAGGGCAGCTCTACTCTGCTTTTGAGGAGATGGCCTAATGCAGGGGTTTCAACAGGTGGTCCGTTTTTTTGGGGGTTTTTTTCACGGAACTGTGCACTAAATGATCTGGTGACCTGTGATGACGCGTCAATGTCAAGAAATTCCACAGAAAGGGGATTCTCAAGAAGGCGAAGTGTACCGGATTGCCTCACTCATACATAAAATACTGTACAAATCAGTATATCAGTTAACATGAGTCTAATGGAAGGTTGGATAAAGTTAGAGAATGGAATATGGGTAACCGTGGGATAGGAATAGATCAGTGCTTCTCAACCTTTTTTTTAGCATATTTTCACATATTTCAGTTAAATAATGCCTGGGCTTCATGCAATTTGTTGCACATTAAATCAAGCCCATAACAGTCATTATTTAATTTCAAGCTTCTCCCACACCACGCCTATTCATTCAAATATTCTCTTACATTTGATATATTGATATCATTAAGACGCATTAAGCTCTTTAAACCTGTGTTTCATAAAGATTATTTAAAAATAGATAGAGACTGATACTGTAGTCACCATCTCATAGGGGAAAAAAAGGTTTTTCTCATCAATTGTTGCCAGCTTTTCATAATTGCTAAAACATAAAACTACATTTTCTGAACCAAATGCTCAGTGGTCTACTACCATTTGTCAGAACAATCACTCTTTTGACAAAATCTTGACAAAATCAGACACAATTAGCTAATCATATTTTATATTTTCAAAACTCTAGTCTAAACACACTCAATAAACATGTTTCGATGTTAAAAATGGGCAACGCAACAAATGAAAATGGTTTCAATTACCCCGACACTATGACTAAGACATATAGGTCTGATCGGCGGTGAGACATAGGTGTGAAGACCGCGTAGCGGCCCGAACCTAGTTACAATCAAATACGTAACTTTAACAAATCAATGTTTCCTTTTCTATAGGAGTGCGCCATGACATCTCTGCCATCACCATTACCTACCATGTCATCTGTGCAATCGCTGTTAGTGTCACCTAACAGTGCAGATGAATATGAGGCAGCAACACAGGATTATGACTATCCAAGTCCACCTCCATACACTGACAAGCCTTCACCATTGTGCATTAACCAAGCATGGTGCGTCACCTTGGTTGTGACAAATGTGATCATCTTCCTGCTAGGGATTTTGGGGAATGGTGTGGTCATGTGGGTTATTGGCTTCAAGATGAAGAAGAAGACAATCACCACAACGTGGTACCTCAGCCTGGCCATCTCCGACTTCATCTACTGCGCAACTCTCCCTTTCAACATCACTCTGACAGCAACAGGATCTTGGATTTTTGGACGTTTCATGTGCAAGTTCACGTCCTTTGTTTTGTTCCTCAACATGTTCAGCAGCATTTTCCTAATGGTACTCATCAGTGTTGACCGTTGTGTGGCTGTGGTGTACGCAGTTTTGGCCCAAAACAATCGCACGATGAAAAAGACAAGAGTTGCAGTTGTTGTTGCCTGGGTCTTTTCTATGGTGATGAGCATTCCCTCCTTAGTGGTTCGTGATGTTCTTGATGTTACATCTAATGTTACATCTGACAATAAGGAGGTTATTAAATGTTACAACAACTTTGCTGCCATTCTACCCAACAGCTATATAAGTATTCCTGTCATTCGCTTTGTTCTAGGCTTTGTACTGCCACTTCTAATCATAACTGTGTGTTATACTATTATCATTGTAAGGCTACAGAACAACAAGATGACCAGGTCCACTAAGCCCTTCAAAGTCATGACTGCCCTGATAGTCACATTTGTCATCTCTTGGCTTCCATACCACGTCTTCATTTTACTAGAGATTAACCCCAACACATTTATTACAACTGGAAGTATTATATCATTGACTCTTGTAAGTGCAAACAGTTGCATGAACCCTTTTCTCTATGCATTCATGGGCAAAGACATTAAGCAGAAATTGTTGAGCTCTTTCGTTTCACAAATTGAATATGCTTTCATTGAAGAGAGGTCATCTAAGTAAAAGGTCTCAAGCTTTCTAAAATCAAATTGGCACATGCATCTCTGACTCTTAGAGTACTGATTTCTCAAGTATATCCTCAATTAGCTACTCATTTAGATAAAAAAGTAAACATCTCTCTGCCCTGCATTTATCTATCATACTGTAAAGGCATAATGACTTGTTGAATGCTTGACTATCAGTAATTTCTTTTTTAACTTATATATATAATATAATAATTTAGCAAACATGTAGGTGCAGCACAAATACTGTAGTTGTATTGACAAGTGAAGAGAAATTTATTTTATATTGTACATACATGTTTTGCATTTTTTACCAATCAGCCTTATCACAATGCAACTGTAACAAGGTCTAATGAGACTACTGTATTCATTAAAGTGCATGGAAAGCTATCAGCGGACAATGTTGGCATTTGGCACGCAGCCTACACAATGGCAATTGCATTTCAAGCTGCACCTCAATGTGTACATGTACTGATGTATTTACCTTTCCATTGTCAAATCTAATGCAATAAATGACAATTATTTACTGACTTATTTACCAACTCATCTACTGAGACAGATTATTGAGTTGCTGGAAAGGGGAATTGAGATAAGCATGTACAGTTGCAATCCAATGATACAGCCAGGGAAGAAATAGGCGTTCTTCCCATGACACAGTCTGTCTAAACTAAATTAGAAAAATTTTAAGATTATATCATCATCATCATCCTTTATTTAACTCACGACCACGTTCACATGGTATGGAGCACAGATATCATAGATCATACATTACATAACAGTATTCATACAGACGTAACAAAAGGCATGGCAAGCCTTATTTGAACAGAGGAAGAACGTTTCTCAGAAAACCCAGCACCCATTTTGCTTATCAGATTGCAGTAGTAAAATTAGTTTCAGCATAGATGGGCGAGTTAAATAATACTTTGGCAGGTATTCTTGTCTGAAATTCATAATGATAGTATTTTTGCACTCAAACATAACGTGAAACTCATCTCCAACTCGATTTTCATTACATATATATCATATTATCTTGTTGTGTATTAAATAAGTTGTATTTTTTGTATCCCTATAGCATAGCATAAAATTTTTCAACATTTGGAAAATTGCAATGGTGTGGTTAAAAATAAACCCCAAAGGCCTCAAAACTGAAACAAAACTCAACAAGGAGAGTAACAGGCTGCAAAACAAAAAAAAACGAAATAACAAATACAGATACAAAAGTACTGTTTTTATGTTTTTAATATATATATATTCTTTTCCAAAAATGTCCATTTGTCTTTAAATATTTTAAAAACATTTTCCACATTTATGTTGATAGTATTGACATTGGTTCTCAGTTAATAAGGTATGTTTATAAATGGCAGTACGGCCACCCTACTCACTGTACCTTGTACATGTATGATGTACAAAATAAAAGCATAAATATATTAATCTGTCTATCATTTGTAATAGCTTAGTATTGAATACACAATAACATGGTATGTTTATACATATGAAACACAATTTTATACATAACTATGCAATATATGTTGTAGCCCCCCCAACCTACGAGGTAGGGGGTCCCTGCTCCATCTCCCCATCAGTTTGGGGGTCCCTGGCCTGAAAACGTTGAAGACCCCTGCTCTAGTGGATAGTTAGGACCACTTGTTGGAGTATCATCCTGACCTCAATTTCTTTTAACCACTTAAGCCGTATCATATTTATGTAAGATGAATAGCAAAAATAGCAGAATTCCCCAAAATAGCAACACCAGCCATGTTGAAAGTGGTTGAATATTAGTAATCCCCAGGAAGTGAAAAAAGCCATAAAATCATTGGCGAGAAAGAACTGTGTTTCAATATGAGTATGTTTCAATATAAAATGCTGGTGCTCTTTCTCAACAGTATGTTTCTTCCTTCTTTCTAACCACAACATGTACAAAATGCATGAAAGACGGCTTTTACTCAGCAGGAACTCTGATTAACCTGATATCATCAGTGAGAAACACTGATGATATCCTACATCAGTGTTTCTCAACCTTTTTTGTATGGTACCAATCCCCAATTCAAAATGTGGCTAATTATCTCTGAAAATGTATGATTGTTTATTAATGTGTTGCTTATATTATTCAGGAAACGGTTTATTGAATGCCAATAGCAGATTTTACATTAAGCTGAACTATTGGTATAAGCCTGTCCCAGGAAGTTTAACCAAAAAGTACACATTCACAAGCCAACAACCACACATCGTGACAAGTTGATGGCTTGTAGATGTTCTTTTCGGCAACGCGACACCATACTTCGGAATATGAATTAGGCTTTAGTTGTCTTCCCGGACATGCTCCCACCTGTACAAATCCCATTCAACATTTAAACATGTACAGTACTGTAGAGCTACATAGGCCAATCAGCCTTCATCATCCCAATAAAAGATTCACAACTACACATAATTCACGAACCGGTCCGCACCTCATTTGACTGCCGTGTTAATGAAAGGAAGTCTAAGATTAAATGAAGAAAATGTGCACTCGGAACTGGCACCCCCAAGAGCATCTCAGTGACCCCTCCCCTTTCAAAAATATTAAATATATAAGTTATCTGAACACCCCCTGGGGGGCTGTACCACCCCCGTTGAGAAGCACTATCCTATACATCAATAGATATGTCATTATAGGGAATGTCCCTGGAAACAACGTCACATGAGCTATCAGCAGTGAGTCAGTATGAAAGTTATCTTTATACTGCGGTTGACTTGTTCTCTTTTCCAGCCTCCTTTTTATAAGGTGCCTGGTGTTGGCTCGTTATGTGCTACTGTATACTCAAGTCTATATATACTGTTGAGAATTTGAAAGGTTATCAAGTACAGTGATGTTTTTTTGCATTAAGCACTATTTTCTGCTTCTATCACTTTGTTTTGCTTATGAGTATCTAAGCACTCTGGTCCACACAGGAACAAAGCTGTAGACTTTAGACTTAAGTCATCAAATGACTTGGCTTTAGACTTGGCTTGGAAAGCTTGATCAGACTTTAAAATTAATCCAAACTAATACAACATAACTAGTTTCAAAAGTTAAAGATCAGCACCCGCGTTAATCACCGCTGTTACTGATGAAGACATGGGACTTCAGACATCATTCATGCTATTATTCATTATCCATGGAGACTTGGGAGTTGATTTGAGACAACATTCATGATGGATCTAGGACTTCAAGTGGCCAGTCATCTATGATGTCAGTTGTCTTTGACATGCATCGATCCCATATGACTAAAATTCTATTTGGGAAAGGTTGCAACCTTTCAGAGCCCCATTTCTTGCACATATTTCTTATGTTTCATACCAGTAACCTGTAAGCTGATCGTATGACGTTCTGTATAGTAGTGTATATCTGTCTGTCTCTTATATGTCATCATGATTTGTGTGCATGGGAACTCATTTTAAACAAGCTTAGTGCTTTTACGAGTTATCCAGTTTAGTAGACCTTGTATTGTGAATTGTACTTCCATGTACTGTTTCTCGTGTCTTACTAAATAAAGTACACCAATCAATCAATTAACTTCCATTCCATTATACAATTAAGTTTGCCACTGATTGGTCCAGCGGTTTGCGAGAATAGCTCTGGATATACAGACACACAATACAATTAAGTAATACAGTAGTAATAGTTGAGAACTTCTGGATCAATCAGGATGTTGAGACAAACAAAGTCAGAGACACTTTGTATTTCCATGATAGAAGTCTAGTACATGAAGTCACAATCACACAGGTTGGTTAAGTATTTCTCTTTTAAAAACAGGGAGGGATAGGACCATGAGGCCTGCACCACAAAGTCAAGCTGTACTCATAACAATAAATACCAGGACTGCATTGTTGCGTCTGGGAATATTCAGACTCCTAGCTAGGCCATATCACAAGGAGAAGTACAAATATCTTCCTGTCAAGATATGCCTCCTCACACAGCACACACGAGTACACAAGACATCAAGGCCATACTGAACAGTGAATATAAGGAATTACTCCACATAACTAATAAAGTGTGAAAACCTAATAATATAGAAGTCTACCTTCCCTGTTATTGACATAGGATGTAATGTAGATACTGTATGTCGCAGCCAAAGATTTAAATTTGTTTTGTTTTGTTTGGAGATTTGTTTCCATTGCGGTCTGGTGTATTCAGTTAATCTGGAATCTGGATAAGAGCATCTTCTAAACAGATTGCTTGTCACTGCAGTTGACACAAACCAGTTAGTTTCCCACTTCCCACTCTTCTACAGTAGCTAGTGCATCTAGCAGACATACTTTGGTACAGTAGCTAGTAGCCTTGGATCAAGACTATCATAGATAGGCCCAGGCTAGTACAGTCAGTAGGTGGCGGTGTGTGCATCTCAAACGTACTTAAAACCCGCCATAAAACTAAAAGAGGAAGAAGATGCTATTGGGTGGAGCTCAGTGTTGCCATGTCTGCTTATTATAAGCGACTTGTTTGGGCTTGTTTTTCTGTAAAGCTGCTTGTAAATATTAGTTCGTTGCGTTCGGGGGGCTTGTTTCTAAAGTGTCGTTGCTTATTTGGCCTGTTTCTTAATGTTGTTTAAAACAGGTGTTCTCAAACATTTTCATGTCAAGGACATGGTATTTGTCCACCAACACCCCCCATCTAAAAGTATTGTGTGACCCCTGTACCAGATTTGTGTTGTTAAAATGTTAATACAAATATTCAAAACATTTCACTTTATTTTTTCAGTATTTCTTTTGAAAATAGCCGATCTACAACAAGCTCTCAACGCGCCACATGATGATCCAGGGTCACATCGTGATTTTTCAAATATCCGATGCCACCGAGGTATGGAATAGCCTAACCCCATCCCTCAAAAAATGCAGTTCGTTGGGCTCATTCAAAACAGGCCTAAAAACTCATCTTTCTGGAGGCCATAAGAGGAGGTAGTACCAGTTTCCCTGTAGACAGATGACCCCCCTCCCCCCTTTTTTTGTATATACTTTTATTTTATTTTTCATGATGCTTTTTTTGTACATAGTGGTATTTTTAACTGTTTGGTTGCTATTATATATGTCTATGAAATTAATTCAAGGACCCCAACGGAAACAAGACCGCAAGGACTTTTTTGGTCGGACCTTTTAGACAAAAGTATTATAAATGTAAGTGTGTTGTTTTACATTCTTTTGCCTAATAAAAATTTAAATCAATCAATCAATCAATGCTCATGGGCTTGTTTTCAGAGACCTAGTTGCTTATTTCCAGAGACCTAGTTGCTTATTTCCAGAGACCTAGTTGCTTATTTCCCTCACAAGATTTGGCAACGCTGCTTGGATGTTTTGGATGCGGGTTTCAGTCACCTGACCAGTGACCACACCACGTGACCACACCACGTGACCACCGGGTGAAACGTAATGTTGTTGGTATAGTCAGTCCGGCTGCGATGTCATCGCTTTATCCTGTTCTATTGATTTATCCACCGCAGAATGCGTGAGAAAAGACACGTTTTCCATGTGCTAAAGAGGTACAACTGGCGACAACAAAGCTACGGAGTATTATTGTGTTCCGTTGGAGTTGATACTACAGAGTTGGGTGAGATTATGTCCGCTTCTTGACTGAGTTGAAGCAGTGTTGCCATGTCGGCTTATTATAAGCGACTTTGGGCTAGTTGTTTTTCTGTAAAGTTGCTTGTAAATTATTGGTGGTCGCGATTTCTTTGGTTCTAAAGTGTAGTTGCGTATTTAGGCTTGCTTCCAAAAAATAATTATTATTTTTTTGAACCAGTGGTTCTTCAAATATTTTCTCAAATGATTTGTGCCAGGGACAGGTCCAGCGAGCATTTATTCCACATTTTATTTCAAGAGTTTTTTGAAAATAGCTTGTGAGCTTGTAGATCTGCTATTTTCAAATAGGCCGATAAAGTGCTCATGTGTTTCCTCCGAGGTGGAAAGACTGGTGATGACGCGAGGTTACTCATGTGGTGGGCTTGTTTTCATAGACCTGGTTGCTTATTTCTCTCGCCAAGCCTGGCAACACATGGCTGCAGAATTGATGCTATAATAACGTTATCATCATGTGTTGTTTGTGTTTATGTTTTTGAATCTGTGGCAGCAGACAGACTATAGAGATGCTCTTCATGATGTTTAACATGAGGTTTTATCCCACAGTCTTTGCATAATGTATGAATGTAGTGGACAAACAAACAAGAACGACCCATGCATCATCATCTTATCCGCAGATGGCTAGCTGATGTTAGCCGCGTTTTGATATGTGCTGCTAACGTTAATCCATTAGCCAGTGGTGGAAAGTAACTAAGTGTATTTACTTAAGTACTGTACTTAAGTACAATTTTGAGGTATTTGTACTTTACTTGAGTATTTCCAATTTTCAGTACTTTTACTTCTACTCCACTACATCTCAGAGGCAAATAGTGTACTTTTACTCCACTACAATTATTTGAAAACTTCAGTTACTAGTTACTTTGCAGATATAAATTATGATATTATAAAACATACATTAACCACTTTAGCCCTATTTTATACCTAGGCTATTTGAAAATAGCAGATCTACAAGCTGTTGTGAGCTTGTAGATCGGCTATTTTCAAATATTTAGTACTTTTACTTTTGGTACTTGAAGTACATTTAGATGCCAATACTTTTGTACTTTTACTCGAGTACATTTTTTATTCTGGACTTTTACTTGTAACAGAGTATTTTTATATTGCAGTATTGGTACTTTTACTTAAGTAAAGAATTTGAGTACTTTTTCCACCACTGGTGATATGTTATGATGATGGTACCGCACGGTCAGGTTATCGTTGGCCAGATTTCCTGCTAAATGAATGGTAAATCTTTAATGTAGAGACACAGACACATGCGATCTGTTTTGGGTTAGCTTTTAGCTGTAGAATACAACTCTCGTAGACTAGCCCCTTTCGGGACCCTGTTTACCTTTTTTGTATTTGGGAAGGCGGTATACCAGGGTCCCTTGTTGGTTAGAACACGCTCTCTCGTACCGGCGGCTACCACTGTCTGGTCTCGGGCGTACAGCTCGTCGCTTAGAAGTTGCAGAGATTTCTCAAAGGTACCAACAAGAGCAATACTAACACGCGAGAAAGCGGCATCAAAAAGCGGGGATCGGCGATGCCGTTTAACATTTTTAATAATTTAGTAAACCTTAAGCTCCTTTCTCACACTCTGCTCCTGCAGCTCCACTTCCCATGTCCCGCCTCCCCGCGTTGTGATTGTCATGCAAGCGTGTAGGAGCTCGCCAATCAGAGGCAGTAACGTAGGACGCGCAGCTTGTCAGTCACCGCGGGGAGGCGGAACATGGGCAGTGGTGCAGAGTGTGAGAAATGAGCTTAAGTTTTACTAAATTATTAAAAATGTTAAACGGCATCGCCGATCCCCGCTTTTTGATGCCGCTTTCTCGCGTGTTAGTATTGCTCTTGTTGGTACCTTTGAGAAATCTCTGCAACTTCTAAGCGACGAGCTGTACGCCCGAGACCAGACAGTGGTAGCCGCCGGTACGAGAGAGCGTGTTCTAACCAACAAGGGACCCTGGTATACCGCCTTCCCAAATACAAAAAAGGTAAACAGGGTCCCGAAAGGGGCTACTCGTAGACGTAGTTATGATTCTGACGTTTTCAATCTACGAGAGTTGTAGGGGTTCACGCCCCATGGAGACAGGGACTTTCTGCACTATGCCCCGTAGACACTCCAAACATGTACACACTGAAAATAAAGGTGCTTACCCCCAAGCCCCAAATGTTAACTATCTCTACGGGGTAGTAGTTTGATGTAATAATCCATATCTTTCAATAAAGAAGTGTTTTAATGCCGTCTGTGGCCGATTCTGTCGGAAGTTCCCAATGGGCGGTAGTGGTAGTGACGGGTAGTGACGGGGCGCATCTGGTGAAACCCGGAATTACACTCAAATGTAAACAGAAAGTAAACGAGGGTGAAAAAATGGCGTTCGGCCACAGACGGCATTAAAACACTTCTTTATTGAAAGATATGGATTATTACATTAAACTACTACCCCGTAGAGACAGTTAACATTTGGGGCGTGGGGGTAAGCACCTTTATTTTCAATTTGTACAATGTTTGGAGTGTCTACGGGGCATAGTGCAGAAAGTCCCTGTCTCCATGGGGGGGTGAACCCTACAACTCTCGTAGATTGAAAACGTCAGAATCATAAATACGTCTACGAGAGTTGTATTCTGCTAGTACCGCACGGTCAGGTTAATGTTGGCCAGATTTCCTGCTAAATGAATGGTAAATCTTTAATGTAGAGACACAGACACATGCCATCTGTTTCGGGTTAGCTTCTGTTTCTGTGTTAGCCCTGGATCAAGACTATCAGACATGTATTTTATTGAGTCTGACTTTTACTATCGTATCTATGATGATAGATGTATGATATGATATGATCATACTATAGATATGCAAATGTAAAAAACAACAACATACATCTATGATAGTCTTGATCCAAGGCTAGTTCCTGTGTAGAGTATGTTTGCAACGGTCAAATATTAACTCGTAGCTGATGAACTAAAACAACCCAGTCCTGTTACATAATTGTTTGTAGGACTTGGGGGCAGGTTTGCACACTTCTGGTATAAAGGTACGTGTAGCTTAGCCTGGGATCAAGACTATCATAGATCGATGTTTCAGGGCTAAGAAGATCGATGTATTTGATAGAGTCTGACTTTTACTTTCGTATCTATCTATGCAAATGCCAGAATCGAAAATACATCTGTGATAGTCTTGATTCTTGATCCAAGGCTATGGTGTAGCTTTGCCTGTGATGTTATAATACTCACCTCTACTCTGACAATTGTTAAAACCAACAACATAATTGTCAATCATATTCTGAGAAGGTACAGGTACACCCAAGTGGCCTATAGTTGCAATTTGCAAGCTAATATTCTATCTTGTAGAGAGATATATCAACCTAAACCTGTTTTCTGGAAAGATTCCGGTAGATTTGTTTAGTACTGTTTTACTACGTTGTTGTGCTTTATCCTGTGTCATTAATTTGGCCTGTTTTGTGAAGGGGTTGTTGTTGTTATTATTGTACATAATTACTGACTGTACGTTGACGGTTTATTCTCCCCAGCCCCCTTACACAATGCGGGACACAGTAACTGCAGTGGTGAGGTTTGCACAATACAATGGCAGCGTTTTCCCCACCACAGCAGAGAACACAACGGTGCCATCATTCCCAACCTGGCAGCCTGACACTGAGGCCAACATCTCTAAGCCTCACAAATGTCTGCAGGTTTTGTACGAGGACATTGGAGACTCCAGGTAAACAATGATCAGAGAATGTGTTGTTGAATCAGAGAATGTGCCATGCTGCGCAATATTGTAACTACACAACTTGAAACTGTGATTCATTGTGTCTCCCTCACCATTTGAATAGGTTTGTGATTTGTACCACAGATAAAACTGTTACTTTATCTAATTCTGCTTACCAGAGATGGGATCTGAACTCATCTCATTGATTAGTTGATTTAAGTTATTATTGACAAAACAACCATATATTTTGTACAATATCTATCAAAAGCATAAAACCCCCAAAAGCTTGACAGCTTATTTTCATTGTGGTCCTTTGAGTGCAAATGTACACATGCACAATGCCTTGCCCTTCATTTTCTTTTCTTCATCTTAGGGTAAGGTTCTGGGACCTGCTGCTGTTGGTGCCCAATGTTGCGTTCTTCGTGTTCCTGATGTGGAAGCTGCCCTCAGCCAGGGCAAAGATACGAGTCACATCCAGTCCCATCTTCATAACCTTCTACCTGCTGGTAGGGCACTTTGCAGCAACTTACTTTGTAGCATCCAATACAGGAAGCCATGAATGAACATCTGATGACCTTGATCAATGACTGCTGCATCTATGTTTTGCTGGTGTTCCTATTTGGTTTAGCCTAGTCTGTAATTTCTTCAAGAGTAAATCCTTCAATGCAACATTGATCCAAATCAGTGTTCAGCCATCTTGCACCTATTAGTGCATCTTTAATGTCACCTGGGTCTCATTATTTTCCCTTTACTGTGTCTTCCTTCTGGGTATCTCTTATCTAAATTAATATTTCCAGTTGCTTGCCTCTCTCTGTTTTCTCCTCTCTGCTGAAGGACAGGCATCATTGTAAATCTCTAGATTTCTTGTACCTAGCCTTTGAAGTTACACACACAGTACTTAACCTACTTATCTAATTTAGGATGTATTCACACATACACTGTGCTTTCATGTTGTTGTTGGGAGATTCAGAGCGATCAGTATGTTCCTGACCTGTTAGTAAATTCAGAACACTGCACTCTGAGAGTGGGAGCACTCAGCGCTCACACCAGACACTCTAGCTCTAGCAGAAGGTTTGTGTGAGCATCACGGCTGAAGAGATGACAAAATGTGATGGTTGTGACTCGTTGGGTTAACACACGCTCAAAATGTTACTGCTTCATCTTGTTATCTGGCTAACAAGCACATTTAGTTCATGTTATGAAAACCTTCAAAATCATGTTTGATACTAGCCGAATGGAGACATTTTATGAACCGGTTACGTTAGGCTTTACCGATTAATTAATCGATAACCGTTAAGGAAAAATGTGTGTAAAAAAAAAATGTAATCGTTAAAAGAAAAATTTATCGTAAAAAAAAAGAAAAAAGGCCAAAATACATTTTATTTTGAAGGGCCAAGTCTACACAGTTTGTTTTGTGTCTCCAGCAGTGTCTCTATCTCTCTCTGGAAGAGGTTGCACATGAACTCTGCAGCCGCACTGAGGCGCTCCAACACAAACAATACCAATACAAAGACAAGGAAGAAGAAGAATAAAGTGGAAGTCACGTGTGGTTGCAGGTGTAGATTTGGCCAAAAAACAATTTAAAAACATTTTGGCCCTTTCTTTTTTTTTTATGATAAATGTTAATCGTTAGTATTAACCAGCTGCCGATTTCTTAACGGTTATCGGTTGGCCATCCCTACTTCATACACTAGCTTACGAAAATAATTTAATGTTATTACACAGTAATATTGTTATTTACATACTCGTCGTCGCTGTCTGAAAAAACATGTTATTTTATAATGTTTCAGTTTGCTGTCTTGGCAGTTGGCACTCTGGCTAACCATTTCCTGTTGTGTTAGGTTTTTGTAGTTGCAGCAGTCGGAATCACCCGTGCCATTGTGTCCATGACTGTCAGTGCATCCAGCGCTGCCACCATCATAGACAAAGTAAGACCACACAATTATTGGTAAAGGTGTTGGTTGTTTATCTATCTTGTCATGATGTAACTAGTCCAACTGTCGAAAAAGATTTCTCCTCATTTACTTGCACTGTGAAACAGCTCTCAAAGTCACTCTTTTAGCACATAAATGAATACGGAAAAAAAGCTGATTCTGACTTCACAAAATCCATTACGGCATTAAAAAAATAAAGAAAAAAATTCAGCATCCTGATTATTTTACTATTTGAAGATTCGGATCCAGCCTGGGGTTTTTTCCTAATATAAATAGCTTAAAAAAATGTTACATAGAATCAGCGCAATGGAGAAGGGTATCTTGTCAATGGAATTAGTTACATCATGATAAAGGTAATAAATCCACCACCCAAATATCTACCAAAGTGTCCTTTTGCTTTAACATACTTTTCTCCCACCAGTGCACAAGAACTTAGATGTAAAAGTTATGTGAGAAATTAAGGGGATTCTTTTGAACAGTGCAAATCGGTTCAGGATGAACACCTGATAATTCAGCCTTACTTTAACTTGTGAAAATGCAGGCCCAGTTGAAACACAACATATGGTCAAGCTGGACTTTCCTGCAAGCTCACAGATGTGCAGCAGAATCAAATCTTCCTAGATAAGTAGAAAGTTAGCCATAGAGTTTTCAGCTGACTGGATGGAATCAGCAGCTGCCTTATCTTGTCGCAAATGCCTCTTTTAGTCATTTCTCAGCTAGGTTCATGGGAGCCAGCCACTGCATGACTTTGCAAGGATTTCACACTGAATGCAAAGGCATGGCTGACATTCCTCACATACCAGACAGGTCCCCATGGTGTACTCAGTAATGTACCTACTGTTTCCATTGCACACTGTCTTCCATGCTGTGTAGATAGAAGTGAAGGTAGAGGATTATGTTATGCAATGGGCTGTAAACAGGGCTCTAATGGTACATGTTTGATCAGCATGTGGATTTTAATATGGTGACTTCTATTATTCTGTGTCCCCTTAGGTCCTGTGGGAGATCACCCGGTTCTTCCTGCTGGCTATTGAGCTCAGTGTTATCATCCTGGGGCTGGCTTTCGGTTAGTCCCCTGAATCTGTTTCACTTCCAGTTTACAAGAACATGACTACATGGGAGTTTTGAGTGGCTGTGTATAAAAATGGATGTGTGCTGTTGTTTCAGCCGAATGCTAATGATGACGCTGACTTTTTCCCCCCTCTGATCCTTGTCATTATGTCAGGTCACTTGGAGAGCAAATCAAGTATAAAGCGTGTGTTAGCCATCACTGCTGTGTTGGCTTTGGGCTACTCAATCACACAGGTAACTATAGATAATCATCTGTCCACTGATTGATTGATTGAATACTTTATTAGGAGTTTGCAAAAGAAAAAGCACAGGAAAGTACAGTTCAATACAAGGTCTGCTAAGAGGATTTTAAACCCAAGAAAGCCTATGGCTTGTTTCCATTGGGGTCCTTTGTACTCAATTCATCAACACATTTAATGACAGACAAATATACATTACTATGCAAAACATTATATAAACAGTTAGAAATCAAAATGAAAAATATGTACAGTAAACAGTTTGGGGGTGGGGGTAGGCATTGACTTTTTACAGGGGCCAGTTTCGAATTGCAGCCACCTGTAAGTGGTTTTGAAGGAGAGTAGGGATTTACACTTCTTTACGACTGTTGGGGGCGTTCCACATTTTTTGTGTTGTAGCAGGAGAAACGACAAATGATTTATGTGCTGATGACACAAGAATTGTTGACGTTTGAAGGTCTTTCTGGTGACCTCATGTCTATGATGTCAGAACATTTTTGAAAGTTTAGTTTCAGAAACATTCTCTACCAGTCAAATAAAGAATTAAAAAATAATTGCAGTCAAGCAACCGTCCATGATAAATTTTACAGCAATTAGATTTCAATGGTGTTTCGCAACGCCTTATGCAAGTTTTAAGTTCAATGAGTTGATTTGCTGTTGAGTTATATCATTGTGGTCATTTTAGCAGCCTGTTCATGACATTGATCCCGGAATACAATAATGCCTTATCTCAGAGATAATATGGCCGTAACGTCGGGAGGCCAATCAGAGACTCAAAGTTCACTGGTCCAGCACTGTACGATACCCACCAAGTCTGCCAAAGTCCTCTTGAGCGAGGCACACTAAACCCCCAAAATGCTTGATGCTCACACACTGTGGCTGACCCTGTGTTCTGATATATCTCTCTCTCTCTCACACACACACACACACACACACACACACACACACACACACACACACACACACACACAATCATGTGATAATTGACTAGTGCAGAGTACCCCTTTTCAGCCGGTACTACGATGTCAGTACAGGCCCGTACCCACTTGCGCAAGCGGCAATTCACAGGCGGCAATCGTCTTTTTTCTGTGCATTGACTTTGCATGTAATTTGAGGAACATGGCAGTTTTGTGGAGAACCGCTGATCCAACCGACTTCACACTTAACACTGCAATCCCCTGGGTTGTGAGCAGTACACACACGGCAAATGTGAAGACGATCGGTTGGACGGTTCTCGAGATATATGAAGGAGGATAGATACACATACACATACACACTAACTCACAGAAAGGAATTTCTAGATATTGTCGTTCTACAGTAAGCCTTGACAGAAATGTTTGTATAGCATTTAAAAGGATATTGAGGCATTTCTCTTTTCCTCTCAGGGCACACTAGAGATCCTGTATCCAGACAGACATCTGTCTGCAGAAGACTTTAACATCTATGGCCATGGAGGAAGACATTTCTGGTTGGCCAGTTCATGCTTTTTCTTTCTGGTCAGTATAGCTTCTAGCTAAAGAACAAACACAGAAAAAGCATCATCATATGTGTATTGGGAATCCGACAACTTCTATCTGACAATACAGTATCTCATGATTTATTCTTTTCTTTTTAGGTGTACTCGCTGATTGTCATCTTACCTTATACTCCAGTGAAGGACAAGATATCACTGCCATGTGGGTTCCAAGATATTTTGAACAGGAAAAAAAAACATTAAACTTCTAAATTAAATGATGACACCTTAAATTCTGCAAATCAGTATAGTGTTGTTGTGTTTCAAATGTTTTGGTTACTAATGCAAATCTTTTTTTTTTTCCAGCTAAGAAGAGTTTCTATGTGTATGCTGCCATCTTATCTTTGCTCAATTTGGTCCAAGGGCTGGGCAGTGCTCTGCTGTGTGCCGACATCACAGAGGGACTCTGGTCAGTATTTTCAACATTTCAATGGGCTAAAGCCACTGGCCCCCTAGTGTGAATAAGCTTTTTTTTAAACCCTGAAAATAGCAGATATACAAGCTCACAATGCATTGCAATGGGCTTATAGATCAGATATATATAGATTTTTTAATAAAGTTTGAAGTTTGAAAAACATACAATAAGACAATAGTGACATGCCCATAATAGGGATGCCAAGTGCTTAAACTGGCACAATAATCTTATGAATTGAATTTGTTTTAAAATATATATATGTTTTAATGAATTATTTTGATTATTTATTTCAATATCCCTTTTAATTGGCCCGCCTGGCAGCCCTGCTTTGAGTGATACTATTTGTACCATTTTTGTGGTGAATAAATGTAGGAATATACTGAAGTATACTGTAGTTGTAACAGCTGTTTCTCAGTCATCACATACTAACTACAAATAGTAATTTCAGCAAGATGTCATGTTAACACATAAACATAGATTTATTTAATGTATACCTGACTATATAGACTATATTGTATACCTGTTATAGTCCTTCGTGAGTATTTCATGTGCTCATACTAAATGTGCATTTTAGACAGGACAGTTTATATTTAGACAGGACAGGAAATTGAGCCAGGGCAGAGACATACTGTAGGTCTTGAAGCAGTTATGCTGTGACCATGTGGTTGGTGTACAGTAATCTACAGCACACCCCTTTATTCAAGTGCTTTGAAATCCAAGGATCTCACGCACCCTCATTTATATCAATCACAAGCAGAGATGTCTGACCTGTAACAAATTAGCTAATTAAATCATCCCTTTTGCAAATTGCAAATTGGAGAAATGCATGACACTATTAGAAATCGAGAAATGCCATGAGTGTTGGTAATTTAAAAAGGACAAGCAGGCTGTGCTATAATTAGTTAATACATTTTCTTCCACTCTCCTGTTGATCTACACAATACATGTTTGACATATGTTGTTTAGTTTGCTATGTTATGCTAGACTACACTTCTTTTTTGTTTTTGGCTTTTCTGCCTTTATTGGTGGTGAAGGTAGACAGGAAAGAGAGAGACAGACTGGGAGAGACACGCAGCAAAGCTAGTCGGGAACGGGATTCGAACCCGCTAGGCGCATTAGAGCCTAAATGCCCGGGCCGCTAGACTACGCTTCTTACTTGACCATCTTTGACTTTAAGGACTTTTCACTTACCTAGTTTTTCTTCAGTCTAGCTGTGGATAAATGCTAGATGGCATTTAATGACTAGCATCACTCAGCTCTTAATCTCTCTCTGACTTCACTGAGATCCTGTTGACTGTACCGTCTCTAATACTGTTTTGCTGCTGATCATAACACACTTACACTCTGTACCGTCTCTAATACTGTTTTGCTGCTGATCATAACACACTTACACTCTGTACTGTCTCTAATACGGTTTTGCTGCTGATAACACACTTACACTCTATTAGCCTTCTCGTGGGAATAATGCAATGCTGAGTGTGGGTATTCTCTTTTTCTGAACCAGCTGTGTGGACGTCACCACCTTCCTTTACTTCTCCATCTTCGCCCCACTCATCTACGTCGCCTTCCTCAAAGGATTCTTTGGGTACGTACAGTAAGAATAACCATCTAAAACTTCCATGCAGTTGTATGTGTCACCATTGCTATTCATCAGACTTATCTAATTGTCAACACCTTACATATCCCCCAGGTCGTAGTGATGTGTCGTTCATGATCGATTCGTTCAAAAGAACTAGTTCATTTGCCATGAACGCGAACGAGCTCGTTCACTTTCTGAAACTGCTACGTTCTCACGCGACGTAAAAAAGAACGCTCCCGCGATGGTGTTTTACACACTTTATAAAAACACACATTAACCGCTTTAGCCCTATTTTATACCTAGGCTATTTGAAAATAGCAGATCTACAAGCTCACAACGCGTCGCATCGCGACGCGTTGTGAGCTTGTAGATCGGCTATTTTCAAATATGTTAGTACTTTTACTTTTGGTTCTTTAAGTATATTTTGATGCCAATACTTTTGTAGTTTTACTCGAGTACATTTTGAACACTAGAAAATAGCGCTACTGAACGAGAACGTGAACGAATCATTTGAACGAATCATTGCTGTGGACAAAATCGTTCGTTCGCTGAAAGGAACTTTTTTTCCCACCACTACCAGGTCGGAGCCAAAGATCCTGTTCTCTTATAAGTCGCAGGTGGACGAGCTAGATGAGAGTGACGTCCACCTCCCTCCCACCTCCTCCTCAAACCTGGGCCGCAAGGAGGTGGCTGACCAGGGCCTGTACTACTCCTCCACCCAGTTTGACGGTTCAGGTCCTGGTATGGCCGGCGTGGTTGGGGCCTACCTGGACGATGTGGCCTCTGGCCCCTATGGGGCCAGCAGCATCAACAGCATCGACAGCGACCGCTGGAGAGCCATCAATGCCTGAAAAGATGAGGAATGGATGGATGGAATTATGGAGAGAGAGACAGTTGGACATGCTGCTGGACTTGGAGCCACGCTGTAACATGGTGTTGGTAGGCAATGAAAGGATGTTGCCAGAACAGAGCAGAATACGCAGTGTGAGGCCAAGCAAGGAAACACTTGGTCTTCGTCATTACCGGGGTGGTGGACGAGTGACGACAGAACTTTGATAGCCTCTAAAAAGGCAGTACTGTGAATTGAGTGTCTGTTTCAGAATGCTGCTGCTGTGACAGAGAATGGAAGAAGGCCCTCGCCAAGGACATTGTCAGCAACCTTAGCCCAATAGGATCAGGTTGACAGATCTTTCAATGTAGGTTCTTCACAGTAAAATCCCACTGTTCATTTAACGCCAAAGAGTTTACAAATGGAACCAAATCGACCATTTGGTTCCATTTGTACACCCTTCAGAGTTAAAGGAACAGTGGCATTTGTCTGTGTTTTCCTGCCAGGTTCCATTACATTTCCCTCAATACTTACCCTACTGTAGCTATGTACTGCAAGTGTATGCAATCATTATGAAGTTGGACGTCCCTTCCTTTAAGTAACAGTTTGTGGTGAAGGGCTGTTTGTTGAATGGTAACAAAACACCTGGACATTCCCATCCAAGGCTTGCTATTTTAAGTAATGGCAGTTCAACTGACTTCATTATCTGCTGTCTATACTAGATCTGTGATTGGCTAGCTTGTTGGCTTGTATTGAATCACTGTGCCGCTCTTTCCACAGGGCAAGACCTTGTGCTAATTCATTCTGATCTGTGTGATTTCTTTGACTTCTGAAATCAGTGCTGTTATTTCTCTCCTTAGTGAAAGTCTGTAGTATGGTGTCATGTGTTAGACACATCCACGTGAAAGATGAAGAACTGTGCTGCTGGCAGAACACTAAAGATTGATGAAACTAGGACTTCTCTATGTCTTGGCTGTAACATGCCTGTATCTGTCATAATCTGTTTTTTAATTTATTTTAGAGTTTTGCTGTACTTTATTTTGTATCATTCCTGCTGTTTAATGCATACATATTTGGTAGCTTCATGTTAAAGGTGGCAATGAAAATGGCCCTTGAAGATCATTCCCAAGTTAAGATACTGACCATGTTTGTGTGACAAATTATCTTCCATTCCAAATTGGACACATCTGTATTTGATTTGATTCCTACAAATACTTCTTTCATGATATTGGACCATAAATATCATTCAAGTCAACCACAGGGATGGAAGTAGTGATTAGTTTAGGATCATTACGTACTGGTTTCTGCACTTTTTATCACAAGCAAAATAACTTATTTTTCCTTTGCTGACCAAAACATGCTGGAATGATTACCTCATCTACGCCATTGTGTTAATGATCACACAATTTCAAGGAAACAGCTGCTTGAGACTTGAGAATTATGTTTACGTTTTCCTGTCTAATTCTGCATTGAGTTGTTTCACGTTTGCCAGCTTCTAAAAATTGATTTAATTCCTCTAGAATATCTCTCACCATCGGTTCAGCCATCTTATCTCTTGCTTACATAAATCAGGAGTTTGCAGCCAACTGTATAACAGTATACCTTAAAGGGCTTACTTGTACACACCCTTGACTGAAGATCATTCCATTTCAAGTGAAATTTCCATTTGTTTGCTTATCTATATAAATAAGATAGTATTCCATATATTTGAAAATGCTCCACTGTAGAGTACTATCATTTGGTATGGAAGGATTGGTGTAGGCCATTTAAACAAGCAGTATTCTATCTATTGTAGTGACCTGCTACAGTATATGACAAGACAGTTATTTTTTCATAATTGTAAATCCACAACACACAGCATTCTAAATGTATGGGGGAAAGTATTTCTTACAGATTCTTTGCTTTGCTCGTATAATATTTTTCATAATTTTTAAGGGTTATGATTGTTCTTGTACACTGGGCTGAATTTCCTGACAAAATAGTACTGCAGGATTATCCCTGTCGATGTGCAGTGAAATAAATTGATGTGTCGAGGGCCGAATTCACAACATTGAGATGTCATTTTGGTGCTGTCTGGTTACACAAAATGTTTGAAGATGTTTGATAGTGAAACCAGTTTGAGAATGGAATGTAAATGACCTTTTTATTTAAGTGCATTGTTTATTGAATATTCAACCCTAATGTGACGTGTTGAACATTCCATGAGCAGCAAATTAAACTATGCTTTATTTCATTTATCATGTGGGGTCTTCCATGTTTTTCAGCCCAAGGACCCCCTAGCTGAAACAGATGAAGCAGGTACCCACACTACATATTGTGTTGCAGACTTTTTCATAGATTTCATAGATGGCTTCATAGACTTGTTTGACGGCACTGTCAATGTGTGGCGTTGTGTTGGATTCATGTGTATTTTCAGACAGTTAACCTTAAAAATGTGTTTGGTCTGCTCTTTTTTTCCCTCTACACCACCAAACCTCTTTCCCGAAAACAGCCGATCTACAAGCTCACAGTGTAGATTGGCTATTGTCGGCTAATGTTCCCCTCAGAATAGAGATGCTAGGGTTCAAGTGGTTAATGTAAAAAGAAGTTCCAGTCACACGAAGATTTGGCGCACCCCCTGTAGTAACTCTGAGGACCCCCTGTTGAAGACCCCATGTAAACTGTTTCTTTAAGGACAGGGCGCCATCTACTTGTTCATTTGAGGTACTGCAGCAGACGGGGAGCTTTTCCTCCAAACATTTTTTTGTGTCAGTATTAAAGTGACATGTGACTGAGTCTGGGATTATATACATTCTGAACGTTCTTTTCTTCTGCTGGCGAGTCCAAGTTGAAGGGATGTCTGTTTGATCTTGTACACAGGAAGGACTGTATAATAACTACATATCCCATGTGCACTCGTCGTTGTCCAGCTATGATACACCATCCAATGTAATTGGCCCGAATTATTTAATCCAACCTATGCGGTTTGGGGATACTGTGGTGATCAGTGACCTTTATTGGAGTAGCTTGTCCGCCGGTTGCAGTGGCGGCGACTTTTGTCGCTTTCCGTCATCTTTGTGTCGACACTGCACGTTTTTTTTTTTAAATAGTCTATTATTTAATATTAAACAGCAGACCAGAATGGGAGGCAATGGAAGCACGACCAGGAAGGTATCATTCGGCCTGGACGAAGAGGACAATGTCACAGTCATTCAAGGAGTGAAGGTAAAAAGGCAAAGTTTAGATGGACTAAAATGCGATAAAGTCATTGGATACGTTTGCTTCGTCCAGTCTAGCCATGGATCACACGACGGTCGTCTGTCACGACCGTCATGGATGAACTTCAACCTGGTATTTGAACTTTCCCTCTTTTTCGCCCGTACGTCTACATACACGTTCAGATTTCAAATATAAAGAGCTTACCCCATGGCCACAGATGTTACAATTATGTACGGGCCCTCAGAAGTACCCGTATCTTTCGTATTATTCAGTAATGATCCTTTTAATCTGATCGGTGGCCATTTTCTCCGTATTTTCTCCATATGCTTTCATCTACGCGACCCCATCGGTTGGGAGGTGTATTGCACTCTGATATATTATAATTCTATTAGAAAATGGCCACCGATCGGATTAAAATTATTTTTATTGAAGAATACGGAAGCTACGGGTACTTTTGTGGGACCGTACATAATTGTAACATCCGTGGCCATGGGGTAAGCACTTTATATTTGAAATCTGAACGTTTATGTAGATGTACGGGCCGAAAAGGGAGAAAATGCATACACCAGGTTGAAGTTCATCCATGACTGTCATGATATGACAGACATGTAACAGTGCTACGTCGTCCAGTCAGATACTGTTCCCATGTCCTCGAATGAACCCGGTCACGTCCTCTGCGCCCCGGCCAGCAATGTTCTCTCGCTCTCATGTTATATTTTGTATTTTTAATAGTGTTAAAAAGACAGCGTTCCAGTAAAAAGAGTCGGCTACATAGTTCTAGGCTACATTGTAACACTGGTTAATAGAAGAATGTAACATTTTTACATTATTCGCCACACTGTATAGCAGCCAATAAACACGCAGACAGCTGATCACGTGCAGCTGAATAATCATAACAGTTAGCTTTGCTAGAACGTTTCACAGGTTGACAGCAGTGGTGTAAACTAAGTAACTAAGTACATTTACTCAAATACTGTAGCTTAAGTACAATTGTGAGGTATTTTTTACTTTACTGGAGTATTTAAAAATGTAAGTACTTTTATTTCTACTCTACTACATCTCAGAGACAAAAAATATACTTTTACTCCACTACAATTATTTGAAAACTTTAGTTACCAGTTACTTTGTAGATTTGGATTATTATTACAAAACATACAGTTACCACTTCAATCCTATACATTTCAGCCATTTGAAAATAACCAATCTACAAGCTCACAATGGGTCACAATGCTACACATTGTGAGCTTGTAGATCTGCTATTTTCTTTTTTTTTAATACATTTGGAAACTTATGAAATGGGACATTCTGCATAATGAGTACTTTCTACTGTTGGTACTTTATGTTATGTACATTTTGATACCAATACTTTTGTACTTTTACTCAAGTAAATTTTGAATTCAGGACCTTTACTTGTAACAGAGTATTTCTACATTGCAGTATTGATACTTTTACATAAGTAATAAATGTGAGTACTTTTTCCACCACTGGTTGACAGTTGCATCATGATGGCATGAACAGCAGCAACAGGCAATGATGCCATAATAATAAACTCATCATTTGTTAATATGCCGAAACGGATTCTCGTGATTGTTGTACAGACAGCATCAGCTTCTCTATACACTATGACACATGTAGGCTTATGGTATGCAAAATTAGTTTCTATATACATTGAGTCTACATATCATTTTTTAATTTATTTTTAAAATTATATATATTTTTAAAGAAAAATATAATTGACAATATAAAAGAAAATAATAAAAAAAGAATGACTTGGGCCATTATTTTAAGAAGGTGACACTGTACAATCTGGGGCGATTGTCTGACCCATTTTATGTCCAGCTCTCAGAAGAGGTCCTCCAGCGGATGAGGGAAGCCCAGGGGTCTTCACCACCACCACAAAAAAAACAACCACCACCACCACCACCACCAAGTATGACCTCATCTACCCCGTCTGTGTTGTGTTACTTTACAATATGCCTTCGTCATGACTCATTGTGTCATTGAACAAGCCTATATACACACTGAAGGTTGGGTACAGCAGGGGGCCAGTTGCACCACCTCACACTAAGTTCAAACTTAGCCTAGTTATAGCTTAAACACATTCAATCCGGGAAAGTATCTCTGTCATTTTTAGATTTCTTTGGCTATTCAAAAATAGCAGATATACAAGCTCATAGCGCGGCACCGAGTGCCGCGCTATGAGCTTGTAGATCTGCTATTTTTTGAAAAATCGTGAAAATGAGTGCAAATCTTTGAATATATATTAAAATATATATATATATATATTTAAAGATTTGCACAA
Organism: Gymnoscopelus braueri; assembly: GCF_963280865.1. Lineage (NCBI taxonomy): Eukaryota > Metazoa > Chordata > Actinopteri > Myctophiformes > Myctophidae > Gymnoscopelus > Gymnoscopelus braueri. Next base: position 4,936,792 of record NC_137612.1, on the reverse strand, counting down.
ATTTTCACATAAACTAAAAATAGCAGCTCGGTGCCGCGCTATGAGCTTTTATATCTGCTATTTTTATATATATATATATCTAAAAGTAGCTAGCTTTTTTATAAATGGCTTTTTAAAAAGTAGCTTTTTTTAAAAGCCATTTAAAGGCAGGGTAAGTGATTTGCTTTGGTTAAAATAAGTGCTATAACTAGGCTAAGTTTGAACTTAGTGTGAGATGGTGCAACTGGTCCCAGAAGTAGAACTAAAGCTGCACTACGTAACTTTCCTCTTCTACCCCAGATTTGAATCCTGCGCAAGTGCTGCATTTTACCTGCTTGCTCAGGGGAGAGAGAAACTGTATATCAAATAATTAGCTGCCCCCAAACTGATTTGAAATACTATATCAAAACCAGAGAAAAAAATGTATTGCAATTTCAATCCACTCTGGTCTGTCTCTCTGTACACAATGTGTTGGATGTCACAGTACTGTGATTATGGACTGAGTCTTTAAAGTTGTGTGATAATGTTTTGCAGGTCCAATACCAACAGGGCCATCTGTTGCAGATATACAGGAGGAAATGCGCAGAAAGTAGGTGTGCCTGTGTAAACGTTATACAGTATTTTGACAACAGAGGTCAGACAATGCAGAGACACAGGAGAAGAAAACAAACCGACTCAACAATAAATTGACACAAGTAAATTCTAACTTAATTTTATATGATGTGTAGCCTACCAACGTCTTGGCTACCAACGACGTCTTGGCTAATGTAGGACTTGAAGCCTACCTATGATACAAATGCACTATTCTAAATTCAATCAAATATCAGACTTTGACAATATGAGATTAAAGTCTAAAGCCTGTTAAACATTAGCTTCTAGTGCTTGCCGCACTATCAAATTGAGTTGACAGAAATATAAAGTATCAGACACTTGATGCTAATGTGTAATGCTCAACTGGAATGTATGCCTGCTGAGTGACCGGGTCAACACCTTTGATTTACACTGCATGTCAGCTACAATGTTGCTATGCTGATGGAATGTTCACACAGGCCTGCATCATGCTATGCTACATTAGAACTGGGAGCTTGCAAGGCTAATAGCTGTTAACGCCAAGCACTGTAACGAACAAACAATATAGTTATAGTGCTTGGTGTGGATTGTCCTTAAAAAGTATTAGTGAGCCATTTATACATTAATGCTCTACTTTCTGGAATATTATTATAGATTATGTAGGCTATAATATGTTGTATAGTTGTAATTATGTTTTTTGCTACTTGTTGATAGCATTATTCATGTCTTGTTGGAGAAGGCATCTCAAGACAGAAAAAATCCTCCTTGATGGCAGATGTATTATCTGTCATGAAAAGTACTGAGCTCTAGCACACTTTTTAAAGATGTATATTTTGCAATTTGTATGCTTTATTTCAGATAGGTACAGTGAACAGAGAGAGGGGTGGGGGTGGTGACATGCATTAAAGTGCCTCGGGTCAGATTATTCGAACCAGGGTCAGCTGTGAGAAGGACTATAGCCTTATTTATATGGTATGCGCTCTTACTCAGTGAGCCACCAGAGGTCCACTATGCTTTTCTATGTGCCCACATTTACCAGTCTTGAATATTGCAATCTGTACAAACTGTATTATGGGGAGACCTGCATGGTAGAGAAGTTGGTTTGTGGCCAGAAGTTTGCCGGTTCATATCCTCAGACTCTGCCTTTAACCACTTGAGCCCTATTTGATATATTAAAAAAAAAATCATCAAACATAGTAAAAATAGCTAATCTACAAGCTCACATGTTTTTGCTATTAAGAATTCTTGAAAATCTTTGTCATTTTTTCTCAATGACATGCCGAAAATAGGGAGGCATGTGGTGGGTTGTGTAATCCAGTGGTTCTCAAAGTGGGGTCCGGGGACCCCCAGGGGGTCCTTGGGAGGGTTCCAGGGGGTCCCTAGCAAAATGTGTTGGTACAGCATCACACTCATTTTAACTTTAAAAATATCCATATTTTATAAGTTGGCTATTAAAACATAGCAGATTTACAAGGTCACAGCGCAGCTTGTACATATACATGCTATTTTTGAACTTTTGTTTTAAATCTTGAAAGTATTGGGACATTTTTTTATTATTTTCTCTTCTGTCGTCCCTGGGACAAACCATTTTCCGATGGGGATCCGCAACCAAATACATATCAATTCGGGTGGTCCATGACATGATAAAATGTGAGAACCACTGGTGTAATCAGTGTGCTTATCTACTTCAGCTGGACAAATTAAGGCTTTCCCTCTAATCTCTGCTGCTGTAGGTTTGAGCAGGAGCAGGCTCTGGTGCAGGAGCAGCTTGCCAGACTGGCCCAGAAGGAGAGAGAAAGAGAGGATCCAGTCAGTCCACCAACACCGGGCCTGGACGTTCTGACTCCAGCGCTACTCATTGAGAAAGGCAAGGCCCATGAAGAGTTGTCCAAGGCCAAGTTACTGGTGAGTCATGCAGGGGCCACACCCAAGGTGCTCTAATAATGTCCTAAAATAATATGCATTTGATTTGTGTTTACTTACTTCTATATTTACTTATTGAGGTAGGGTATATTCAGTGTGTTTGCTGTTGGTTTGTCTGTACCTGGCTGTATGACCATATATGACCTCACAAAAGTAGACCAATGTCAGGAAACTTAACAGTGCCCGCATTGCCCGGTGTAACTGGCAGTAGTAGAGAATGGATGTACTGGTGGAGTCCGATAACGTCAATACCGTGACCATTCTCTGGCTGATTGATGATGATTGATTGATTTAACTTCTATGGACCTTTTAACAAAAGATTTAGCCCCCAAGCCCTCAGGTCCCTCTCTGGCGCCTGAATTCCCCCCCGCGGGATCAATAAAGGTATTAGGTATCTATCAAAAATCCCGCCATGTTTTTCTACAGGGCCAAATCCAAAACGGCCCCTGGCGCCAAATCCAAAACGGCCCCTGGCGCCATCGTGAAAATCTAACTTTTGTACCAGAGCACCTAGAATAATGTACTGTATAAGACAGTGGTTCTCAAACTTTGTCATGTGAAGGACCCCCCCATGTCATATTTGCCCCCCCCCATCTCAAGATATTTTGTTCTAGGGACTCCCAGAAGTAAAGATTTGAGTTACAAATGTTCGCTTAAAAAAGAAATATATATTTTAAAGATGGAGTGCCATGATATTTTTCAACCCTAAAACCTGATCATAAGGTATTATTATTATGTAAGGATTTTTTTCAACAAAAAAAAAGTGTACAGTAAGTGTTAAAATGTTGTTTTTATGTAGACACACCCACCAGTGCATTAAGTATACCTGGTTCTCACCTTAGCACCTCCTCCACCACCTTAGCACCACCCACCTGTCCTAGTCCCTCCTCCTCCTCATGCCCACACCTGTTGTGTTATGATAATGAGGGGGAGGGTGTGGGCTTTGTGATGTCACTAAAGCGCTGTTTCTCTATTGGCACGTTTGACCCTCAAGGTTTCAGCCTCCAGGAAGAAACTCCAAATAGTCAGAGAAGACATAAAACACCATAAAAACACCACCGGGGGGTTTAATGAAGTTCTATCAACCTCATAGACACATGAAAAACAGAAAAAGTGCAAAAACATGGCACCACCTCTTTAAGATTTGCAAAACCTTTCTCGATTTTTCAAAAATATATATATTGTTGAATAGCCAAAGTATAAAATATGGATAAAGGGGTTAAAATGATTGCGACGCTTTGTTAACTAATTTTGCAACCCGGACCCCACTTTGAGAACCAATGGTATAAGACACTCTGTCATATAAGTCGCCCATGGGGGTTCTGACTCTGACATCAGTTTTACATTGTAACATCTTTTTGACCCAGAAATCCAAGATGGCCGCCATCCAGTAGAGTGTAAACACTATAGACCGGTCAGTGGTCAATATATAAAAAATCACGTAAACCCCAAAAAACATTAGAACATACTAAAAATCCAGTAAAAAACGGAAAGGCGTCATTTCCAAGATGGTATCCAATATGGCTGCCGGGAGCTAGAAGTCAAATCAATCATCAAAACATCTTAGCCAGAGCATTGGTTCTCAAAGTGGGGTCCGGGGACCCCCAGGGGTACTTGAGGGAGTTCCAGGGGGTCCCCAGCTAAATGATAGATTAGGAACCAAATGGACCCTTATGGGTCTGTAACTCTGAGAGTGTACAAATGGAACCAAATGGACCCTAACGGGTCCATTTGGTTCCATTTGTACATGCTCAGAGTTAAATTGACAAAGATTTTACAATATAAATTGCGGTCCAAGTGATAGAAATGCCATTAAATGGGGGTCTGTAGCCCTAATGCCTGTCAAACTGGGGGTCCTTGAAATTAAAATGGTTGAGAATCGCTGCTAGAGCCGTAAAAAATCTCCTCTTATGGGGGTCCCTGGCATATCTTTTTAAATGGGGGTCCGCGGGCTAATGAGTGTCAATTTGGGGGTCCAGAAAATTATACTGAAGAAAAGTATACTGAATACAAAGTGAACAAATAGGACAAATAGAATAGAAACAAAATATGACAAAAGGACCAGATCTAAGATTGCCTCAAATTCTCAAGTGGTAGTAAGGTATGTGTTGTGAGGCAAATAGCAAGAACTTACCTAGTTAGCCTCTTTTTGAGGTATACTTGTCTTGCGATTCAAATGCAAACAGACAAATAATCATGTAAACACTCATTCACAAACTGGGATGATGTCTTTTTGTAGGCCAATAATACCATGTATGCCCCCTGCCTTTTTCACTCATTCATTCAAACCTTTATTTATGCTCGAAAGGTAATGAAGTTAGGGTTGGGTTGGGTTTGAGTTAAATTACAGAAATAAGCTTTAAAGGCTTATGATATTAACACCTGTTCAACAATATAATCTCCACAAATCAAACTACAGTGTCAGCAGCAATTGTCATATTTTGGGAAATAAGATAACAAAAAATGGGCCAGTAAATACAACCTGATGTGTGCCTCACCTGTTTTGTTGGTAAATAGCAGCCTCTGCTGGTCAGACTTTGAACTGGCACGTTCTGTACTTGACCAGAAATGAAACATCATAAGGAATCTGCGATTCCACATCTATCTGTCTGTTAATTTGCAGACAACATAAACACTTATTCTTGTAAAGATAGACAATGACCTATACTTTGATTTAAGATTAAGACGTTTTGGCAGCACTCTGAGGGTGTTGTATATTAACTCATTCAGTGCCACTGGACGTCTAAGACGTCCGTTGTATCATAAGCCCTGTGCCACTGGACGTCTAAGACGTCCAAAAAAAAAAATCAGAACCCAAGATATCATGATTTGAAAATGTTGTGCTCCATTCACTTCTTGTTTAACTTCTTACTGAAAAAGGCTGTATCTCGGCTCCTAAGCACTTTTTTTTTTACAATGAATTTTGGCTCTGGCACTCAGAGCCAAACTGCCAGAAATAAGTCAGGCACTGAATGAGTTAACAGTACATGTACTAAGCCATGCATGTTATCCCTGCAATTATGTTATACTAGAGCAGTGGTTCTCAAGGTGGGGCCCAGGGACTCTTTTAGGGGGTTCTAAATTGACCCGTAGTATCTGTAACTGTAGACAGTATACAAATGGAACCAAATGGACCCGTAAGTCTGTAACTCTGACAGTATACAAATGGAACCAAATGGACCCGTAAGTCTGTAACTCTGACAGTATACAAATGGAACCAAATGGACCCGTCAGGGTCCATTTGGTTCCATTTGTACACTGTCAGAGTCAAGGGGGGGTCCTTGAAATCTTTAAGTTTGAGAACCACTGTACTGGAGGTTCAGGCCGCTACGCGACCAATATGTCTGAGTCATTGTGTCAAAGGCTTTGTCAGAGTACCCGTTGTACCCGTCTGTCTGTGCCCCTTCTGTGCCCATATAAGGAGATCCCTGATGTCATTAGTATATGCCCATACGCTGTATATTTGCATGCCCATACATGGGTATATTGGTTGAATTTGTGGTTCTGGACAACTCCATACATGGACATATCGGTCGGATCTGCGGTTCTGGACAACCGCATGTCTGAACGACTGAGCGGCCGGCACCGCACTCCCTCGAGTCCTAGCCGATGCGCGCGCCAAGTTTGAAGTGGGTCGGGCCCATATACTGTATGTACACATGACCATATATGGGCATAGCAGTCTGATCTGTGGCTTTGGACAACCTGATCTCCATACATGCCTATGATGGCATATCGGGTTTGTTTATGGTTGTTCTGAGTTATAGTGACATGCCTATATATGGGCGTATCAGGTTTGTTTATGGTTCTGTCTGAGTCATAGTGACATGCCTATATATGGGCGTGTATCATCATTACATTACATTACATTACATTACAGTCATTTAGCAGACGCTTTTATCCAAAGCGACTTACAATAAGTGCATTTCAACATAGGTAGGCAAGGAAACTACTAATCACCAGAAGTCTTAAGTGCATTCTCTTCTAAAACAAGCAACTATACCTATCGCTAAGGTAAAAGTGCAATATATCAGCTACCTACTTTCTTAAACAGATGAGTTTCGGGTTTGTTTATGGTTATGTCTGAGTCATAGTGACATGCCTATATATGGGTGTATCGGGTTTGTTTATGGTTATATCTGAGTGACGTGGCCGTGGTCCACCGGCCGGCCGGCCCACCCAGTAGGATATTGTAGATGTGAAAATATCAACATTTCAGTTTCACTATGCTTCGAATCACTCCGAGTCCCACAGGTTTTAAGTGTAGTTTAATTTTTAAGGTCTAGAAGATGATTGGTAAAGCCCTTTCTGCTTCAGTTGGAAAAGGCTCAGAATGGGAACATCCATGGTAAAGTGAGGGTAGTGAGAAGAAGAGATGTGACAGCTCCTTGTTTAAAATTTGAACCCAGGAAGTTGTAGAATATGTGGTCAGTGCTTTAACAGCTTTAGCCACCAGGGGGGGGGCTCGTGGTTGGCTTTTAATACAGGCAAAACATTACACGATCCTGGCACATTCAGTCTTTTATGGTGTTTACAAAAAGTGCCTACTAGACATTCAATTTCCAGAGATAGAGTGATGAGCACTGAGCGGAGATGCTTTGGACACAGCAGCTGTGCTGTTACTTCCCTTCACAGCTGTCTTTGGAGAGGCAGATGACAGGTGATTATGATCAGTGGTGGAAAGTAACTAAGTACATTTACTTAAGTACTGTACTTAAGTACAATTTTGAGGTATTTGTACTTTACTTGAGTATTTCCAATTTTCAGTACTTTTACTTCTACTCCACTACATCTCAGAGGCAAATATTGTACTTTTTACTCTACTACAATTATTTGAAAACTTTAGTTACTAGTTGCTATTCAGATATAAACTATGATATAATGAAACATACATTAACCACTTTAACCCTATTTTATACCTAGGCTATTTGAAAATAGCAGATCTACAAGCTCACAACGCGTCGCATCGCGACGCGTTGTGAGCTTGTAGATCGGCTATTTTCAAATATTTAGTACTTTTACTTTTGGTACTCGAAGTACATTTTGATGCCAATACTTTTGTACTTTTACTCAAGTAAATTTTGAATTCTAGACTTTTACTTGTAACAGAGTATTTTTATATTGCAGTATTGGTACTTTTACTTAAGTAAAGAATTTGAGTACTTTTTCCACCACTGATTATGATAAGATAGCAGGTGACTGTAATCAAAAGATAACCACGTCAACGGGCTGTGTTTATGGCACATCAATACTTTGAGCTTAATGCGATTGTGAGAATAATATGACTTCTGAAGGCATGGGTTATTTAAACATCCTTTATGTGCTTCTACAACTAACCTGTCTGTCAAATTGCAGACAACCTACACACGTATTCTTGTGGAGGTAGACATTTTACATAGACCTTTTACACAAGTTATGAGATGATACGACGTGTCTTTGTTTACATCCAGCCTACATGGACTGGTTATCAGGCAAGGGATAATCAACAACAAGCTGTATAGTTTTAGAACAAATATTGCATGATGTTGAGGCAAACTTTATTCAACTTCTTCGGATTGATTGTAAACCTTAATGTATCACTCCAACAAGAGAAGAGAAGCTGTGGTAATGACAAACAACAGCGACAATAGTCGCATCTTTTACCACAATATCAACCCATACTGTCCATTTAATGTTCCCCAAAGGGTTTAAAGTTATATTGAAATCCATGTAGTATTTAAGGATAGCTGTAGCTAAACCTGGCAAATAACTGTTAATAACAGTTGTTCTTATATGCAAATTAATTTACAATGTTGATGAGGTCATAGCCATTCCGTTATCTTACTGCACACTCACCGACCAATCAGAACTGAGGGTTCTACATGGCCATGGTATAATGGTGAATACATTGTGAGAAGATTACTTATGATGGGACCAAACCGTAAAAAGGAAAAAAAAGAAAAAAGAATGAATATGGCCGCAAAGTAGAAATCCTACTTTTCCAAAGCTATTTGAAATGTGCTTGTATTGCACAAGGCTTTGACACACATCCATGTCAGAATGTCAGCATACATGAGCGTAACTGTGACTCAGTGGTGGGTATGGGGATTGGGAGATGAAAAAGAAGAGGAGATTGGATGGGATTGGTTTGATAGAGAAGTGGTCTTTTTCAAAGCACACGGCAGCTTTTCTATGGCTGACTAAACACATGACATCTCAGCTCTAATCTATGGCAACACACTTGGGACAGTAATGAAAGGATGACACGGCGGTTGGTCGTGTGTGCATAATGTTTGTGTGTGCATGTGTCTAGCGGTCATGTGTTCACATGGCCAATAGAAAGGCATAGAGATGGTGTGCGTGTGTCCTGCTTGACACTAGATATAGTGTGTGTGCGTGCGTGCGTGCGTGCGTGCGTGCGTGCGTGCGTGCGTGCGTGCGTGCGCGCGCGTGCGCGTTCACCCTGGAGCGAGCGGTACTGATCTCTTGTCGTGATGAGCAGTGATCTATTTACTGAGCATTAATTGCAGTCGCTAGCGATTCCCTCCTTGGTTTTTGTCACACAGCGTGAGTGAGGTGGCCGCTTCACTGTCTCTCGGAACGAAAGGCTCTGGAGTCATCCCATTACCCCGCCCCCGCCCCTCCCCTCTCACACAATTGATTCGTCCCGCAGCGTATTTTGGTGTGCCAGCTCGCTGTAACGATTATTGAATGAAGCCGTTGGCCTAGAGTTCACTGATACTGGCTCCCAGCGTTTAATGATGTCGCATCGCAACGAGACTCCGCTGGCTCTCACTTCCCAACCTTGTTTTCTACTTTTACTGACAGGTCCAGTCAATACTGTGTGTGTGTGTGTGTGTGTGTGTGTGTGTGTGTGTGTGTGTGTGTGTGTGTGTGTGTGTGTGTGTGTGTGTGTGTGTGTGTGTGTGTGTGTGTGTGTGTGTGTGTGTGTGTGTGTGTGTGTGTGTGTGTGTGTGTGTGTGTGTGTGTGTGTGTGTGTGTGTGTGTGTGTGTGTGTGTGTGTGTGTGTGTGTGTGTGTGTGTGCGTGCACGTGTGCGGAGATGGAGAGACACCATACAGGTGTATTTCTGCCAGTTGATGGCCATAAATTTATTTTTATTTTATTTTTGGCTCTGATCTGATGTAGTCTTGTGTTTATAAACAGCAACCTCTGCTGGTCAGAAAGGAGCTGTAGAATTTAAGGCAAATTAAGCTTCTTTCTCCCCCCCCACCCCCCAACACACACATGCGCGCCCACACCCATTCCACCAAATAAGAGTCTTCTTTGAATAGAGCTGCCTTATTCCTCACAGCGGAAGACAGGATGCAGGATATACACATTTTGGCCGATATCCAATTACTGATTAATTGCGTGGTCAAATCAGCCAATACCGATACTGATAATGCAATACAAGTTTCCATTAGGATTTCCCTTACGCCTATTATACAGTAACTGTGATTCTGGGTGCAGATGCAAACTTCAAACAACTTACATTTAGTACTTTTACTTAACATTTTTCCAACTTGTTGACCCTTTTGAAAGTTTCCCCAGAAAACACTTGATTGAATGTGCAGCATTCATCATCAAAAAAGGCGTTTTCAGCTTCACATTCAAGCATAAATATAATAACACATCGTCTGCAACGGATATATTATTTTGATATCAGTTCAATACAAATATTGCATTTTTAAGGCTGATATTGCCAATACCGATATAATTGCCGATTAATTGTACATCCCTACACAAAAAAAAGAAAAAAATACACGTGCACACATTGCTATCCTCACCATGTCACACATACATGTCACACATACATGTCACACAAACGGACACACCTTGGCTTCACTCTCCAAGCCTGTTTTCCAGTGCATACCGGTAGCATGCAGACTGTTGGGGTGAGGAGAAGGTGTGTGAGATGTGGGACCAGACCCCCCTGTCAGACATCTCAGCCTGCTCCATCAACTCTTCCTCAGGCTGCCTGTCCACCACCACTCACATTAGCCATTCACTCCTGCTTGGACACACACTGTCAAAGCTGTGGCTGTATGCATGTTTATGTATGTACTGTATGTATTATGTACATATTTAGATACACAGCAGTCTCGCGTAGCCAGACAACTATTCCACAATCTCTGAATGCTATATAGCAGGGATCTTCAACGTTTTCAGGCCAAGGACCCCCTAGCTGAGAGAGAGATGAAGCAGGGACCCCCTACTCTATACTGTATAAAATTGTGTTTCAGATTAAAGTTTTTTTTTACTTAGTTTGCTCTTTTTTCCCTCTACACCAATAGCCTCTTTGGCAAAAATAGCCGATCTACAAGCTCTCAACGCCTCGCGGCCTCAGAAAAGGAATTCTAGGGTTCAAGTGGTTAATGTAAAAAAACGAAATCCTATCACACAAAGATTTGGCGGACCCCCTATAGTAGCTCTGAGGACCCCCTAGGGGTCCCGGACCCCCTGTTGAAGACCCCTGCTATATTAGAGTCTGGAACTACAACTCCCAAAATCCGAGAGAGGAAACTGGCACTTCCGTTCACGAAAATATCTTTTAAGATATCTTTACACTTTACTTTTTTAATTTCCATTTCTGCTAAGCAGCAAGCTATGTATACTTAGATGATTTGTATTTATATTAGGATAAATTTGTGCGACTATAAAGGCGATACGGAAATGGAGAGGAGGCTCCACATCCGGTTTATATTCTAATCATGATCAGAGATTCCGAGTCCCAGACTGTATGCCGGAAACATTTGAAAATTGTGGGAGGCAACAGTCTGGTAACGCGAGACTAGATACACAGTATCTAACTTCCATATAGTGACTTATTTCTGAGTGAAAAAGGACAGGCAGGCATGACACAGTGGGAGGAATTTATTTTGAATGTTGAAAAGTGGGCGTGTCATATCAAACATGGAGATTTTCAGTGAAAGATTGAGTGATGGGTGGATGGATGTCATGATTGGTTCAAATTAGTTGGTTCAAGCCTACAAAGGTATTTTCTTACTGTAAAACAAAATAATAAAGAAAACATCATTGGATTTTGATATAAGAAGAATATGAATAAACCAGAGTAGAGATGCAAGATACATGAAAATGTTTTACTTTATATGCATTAAAATCATATTTTTTTTTATAAAAAGTGAGATGAAAACTAACTATTAATAAAATGTATGTCTGGTATCAGATCAAGGTATTAAGGGTGTGCATAGTCAGTCTCTAAATGCTTCGCTCGATTTGAGACGAAGGACAATCTCCCAGCTCTCTTTACTCAAACTGGGTGGAACTTATTGGAGAAAATGCATTGCTGAACCAATCAAAAGCCTTTTAGGCTGGTCCCTCATATTGCGGCGGTGACATGATTGGTTTCTAAAGCGATGAGCGTAGGTTTGTTAGCTTCTGTTCTAGCAGCTATCTTGCCTTTAGACGCCCCCCAGACTTATCTATAGGCAGAGATCACTGATGATCTGGCAATGCATGACCTGGACATGCACAGCACTAGGATAGAAATTTTTTACAAAGCCAGATTGTTCTGGACATAATGGACTGAGAGCATCTTCCTGGTCGTAGAGGGATCATTGAACTCGTATCCATTATTAAAATCTACTAGGAATCGTATTCGGTTTGCAGGAAGCACCTTCTTTTGTATTCATCAGTACGTTGATGTTACAAATCCAATTCCTTGTATAATTGTGAGAGTGAGGATATATAACCCCTTGAGTGAACTCATTGAAATGACTTGCGGCAGCGTGACATATCCTCTCTTCGTTCGTTCATTAGCACCTCCTGCATTCTGTTTCTTTCACTCTTTATTCTCCCTGCCTCGGAGGTATCACCCCCCGCTACAAATAAACCACTATTAGTATGCACAGGCATTCAGAGTGCCGAACAACACACGCATGCACGCACGCACGCGCACACACACACACACGCACACGCACACGCACACAGGAACCAGCGTCTGCTTTAAGTAATTGAGTTTCAGGAGCTGCTGGGGTGGATGGCTGATATTAATAGGCTTTTGATACCTGTTGTGTTGCTGTGTGTTGGTTCCAGGTGAGTGGTTGCCACACGCTAGTGGAATGTGCTTTTAGATCCATACAGATCAATGGGAGCATATGTTGCGGTAGTACACTGTATAATCCTGAGTGTAAAAAAATGGACCCATAAGAGTAGATCTTTACACTCTCAAGGGTAAATTAATACTCAGGATTCTAGTAGGCTTATCAAATATTCAGTTCAACTGAGTCTAATCTCGCTGGGTAATTTTCTCACCATGCATGATATTACATACTACATTAAAGGCACAATATGCATAAAAATGGGATCCTCCAAAAAACAAACAACGACCTCCAATATCATTGGACACATACTGTAAGCAATCATAATACAAACTAGGTGCAGTGCAGGGGTCATGGCGACATGCGGCTTGGATCAAACGTCATTCTGTTTGTTGAGGAGATCACTGTATCATGGCTGCCATGCTCCTGACTAGCACCTGTTTACAGGCTGTTCCAGACTGCTATACATCCAAGTCACAGCAATCTCTTGAACTCTAGTGTTAATCAGTTACCTGCACTTATCTCGTTGCAAATCATACAAATTACGGTCAAAATCTTCCAGACACACAAGGCTTTGGTCAGATTCGTATTTTTTTCACTGTTATGAAGCCATACGGCGGAGAATGCCATTAACACTGCTGCACAACATGCTTTTTCTGAGACACCATAGACAGGTGTTAGTTTCTGCTTTTCACCCAAATATTCTCACCCAACCGCAGGTGGTTTGAAGTCATACATCACACCTTGGCAACACTAGGGCAATCACGGAAGGCTAGCAGGTCGATTCTCTAGTCTCGGTCGATTCAATGTGGGCGTGTCAGTGGGGACGATATCGGTTTTAGCCAAAAAAAACTTTTCAGAAGGAGCTTGAAAAACAAACAAACAAAAAACACTTTTTTTTCTATCACAAATAGTCTATGGTGCCTCTGGAATCAATGTTTGACACTACAGGTTGGCATAACAATCAAACAGCTGAAAATTGCTAAAAACTACTTGCAATTTAACTAGCAAAATAAAAGGGGGTCTTTAAGCTCACAATGGGTAGATCAAGGAAATGCTTGCTGTTCCTTAATTCCTTAATTGTTTTGGGTTTGAGTATGCCCCTGTGGTTGGGAAGCATTGTGATTGATCATTTGAGATAGATAGCTATGGAGGATAATCGCCACATGTCAACAGTACAGATCAGTGCGTCTGGTTGCCCACAACGGGTGATTTGTTGGGCGGCCACTAGATGGCAGTGTTGAAGCACATCACTTCTGCTAAAGGGAATGAAGCGGGATTGATTCAGTGCAGACAGACAGCACAGCAACATGTGCTGCAGCCAGGTACCACATTCTCCCAGCTCTCATTCCTCCTCCATTCCTTTATACTTATTTTTCTCTCTCTCTCTCTCTCTCCTTCTTGATTTTTCTCCTCTTTTTCACTCCCTTAATGTTTCGTCTTTGTGTATGTGACTGAATGTGTGTTAGGGATAGGGAGAGACGAGTCCTCCATGCTGTATCCCCAGAGTAAGGAGGCTCTTATAGATGGGGATGATATTGAAGCTATCATCATTTTCAGCTCTTTGAAAATGTAACCACTTTCAACCCGGCGTCCATAATTTGGCATGTCATTATAGGGGAAATCTGTGGAAAACAGTGAAAATAGCAGATCTACAAGCTCACGATGTGTCTTAAAGGAGTAGTTCACCCAAACAATGACTCATTTTCTATCAATTACACAGCCCATGAAGCCTTGAATTCATGGAGATTGTTTTATTTTTGTCGCATTCCTGAGCCAATAATCTGATGACCGGGTCATCGGTCAGTACTAGTAGGAGACTCTGCAGGTCATCAAGTTGTAATATTATTCTTCACAACAATCCACCCGGTGATCGCCTCAAAAGACGTGGGGGGGGGGGTTCCATAGTTATGGGCAGTTGAATGTGGCTTGTTTTCGCTAAAAAGCACCAGAAAGCAGAGAGAAGTTATTTTTTATAAATCCTATAATACTAAACAAAACCAGCTTCATTTTGTTGTGATCACGTGATTTCTGGGTGTACTCTTCATCATCATCATCATCATCATCATAATCATTCACAGGCTGCGGAAGCGCGCCCTCTATGGTAAACCACTGAAAACACCACATGACGAGAAATCTCGTCATTGGCAGTCAATGAGTTAAGCTTGTAGGCGACACTGTCATATAAGTGGTTAGGGAATGTGTACCTTTGTGTTTAACCGTGTGAGAGACCTAGGACACTGTAAAAAGATAAGGACGGATGTGACATCGTGCCAAAAAACAAGACGTCCATCCGCTCCAATATCTCCATATCCATATCTCCATATCTTTTCTTTTTGTGGTGAAAACCAGCCATTTTCCACGGGCGATCGCTCTAAAACGACGTATTGCGGTAGAAATGTTATTGTTCCACTGGATAGACGGACCCCTACCCCATCGCCCGGACATATTCTTTTGTTTCCATCCGGATCCTCGTTGTGGCTTCTACAGCTGTCTAAATATCACCAAGACATAGTCAAAACGCTGGCCCTCTGAGGAGGATTTGGATGATAGTACCTGGCACTCAATGTGTTAACAGAGATTGAAAATATCATTTTTTTCAAATATCTATATACGTATAGTCAAGGCCTTAAAGGTTCTATGACATTCATTTTCACTTTTTTTTATTTTTTATGTTTTTTTTGGGGGTTTTATGACCTCAATTACACCCAAAAAATCTGAACTTTGAACATTCAGTGGATTTTCTGTGGTCTGGGGTTTTCTGAATAATTAGGCTGAAAAGTAAACTGAGCTTGGCCCTTCGGCAGTGAAGTCACAGCCCATTAATCCCGCCCACTCTCCTCCTCGCCCCTCCCCTCCCCTATCCTTTCCTTTGGGGGGGGGCGGAGCAGAGGCGATGATTGACAGGCAAAATCCCTCACCAGCGACACCCTCAGGCAAAGATTTCTTTTTTCATTGCAGTTGAAAAGGCTTTAGAAATGTGAGAGAAAAACACCTGCCATGGATCAATGGAGTGGAATTTTTTGTTAAAACTTTCTATACACGTTTGAAGGACCATGACAAAGACTTTTAATGTGTGGTAAAACTGAACGTCATGAAACCTTTAAGATGGCAATGCGCCAGACCACACCTCGTTTTAAGACCAGATCCTCAGTGCACAGATGAGCTAAGTACATTTGGTAATTATACAACATGGGGGCCCGGGTGGGAAAATGACAACTGTATTGGTTGTAAACTAGCAATGATCATTTCGCTGCGCCTGCCGCCATTTAGCACCTGGCGTAAAACAGGGCCCAGAGTGCTTGTATTTGTACAGATAAATAGAATGGCCAGATGGGTGTATTGATTCCAGTAAAGTTTCTCAAATCCAGCAAGAGCATATGGATGAATAAAAGTCTATTGAGTAGCCTGTGTCTTATATAAGAACTGTGATTTATGCATGCATTGTTTTTTTTGTTTTTCTACACAAAATTACCACACTATAATAGATAAAAAACAAACAGTAAAACTGACCTGGAGGTGGCCTCTTAACACATTCCACGCCAGAGTTTAATATCATAATGTACTCACCAGTGCCAGCGATTTATTGTTGTTTTTTTGTTTTTTTCACGTCGCCACAGACCTCGCTAAATACCTTTAAGATCGCGCGTTAAACTGTTTGTAGACACACAGGGTAGCTGTGTGAGTGGCCCAGAGAAGACCGTTTCAATCGGCGATCGTCCATTTTGAAGTAGTCGCCGTTTATGTTAAACAGCGTTCAGCGAGGAGAAAGAAAAGTCAGAGATAATGGAGGATTAGGGGAAGATTTAGAGCGGAGGCGGGTGGGAACGAAAATCTCCGGATACGGATATTTCCATATCCGGGTTGTGCTACAATGAAATGTGTCACTGCGAGGGAGGCCTACAATGAAATGTGAACCTGCGAGAAAAAAAAGAAGACTTGGCACGCTGCGCAATTATTTAGATTTGCGTAGATCTACTCGATTGGCACGCAATGTGTTAACCCTTTAAGACCTGGAACTGTGTCATTTTTTGATTTGAGCTAAAAAAGCATTATTTTATACTTTGGCTATTCAAAAATAGCAGATATACAAGCTCATAGCGCGGCACCGAGTGCCGCGCTACGAGCTTGTAGATCTGCTATTTTTGAAAAATCGTGAAAATGTGTGCAAATCTTTGAATATATATATTTTTAAAGCGAACATTTTTAACTCAAATCTTTGCTTCTGGGGGTCCCTGGAACATAATATTTTGATGGGGGTCTGCGGCCAAATACATGTAATTTTGGGGGTCCTTGACATGAAAAAGTTTGAGCACCACGGATATAGAAACATACGTTTTTCAGAATACTGTTGAGATTTAGGAGACATGTAGAATCGGCTTCAGGTCTCAATCTCTGTTAAGGGCTTGACTTATGGTGTTATCAGCTGTCATATTGCTACAAATATAGACACACAAGCTTCAACATGCACCTGTAACTGAGTGGTTCACTGCCTCAGCCTGATGGCCTGAAAGTCTACTATCTCCCCCGAGTGATAAAGATAGCCCTTTGGCTCAGTGGTTAAGATGTTTGGCTTTTCACGCGGGGAGACCCGGGTTCGAATCCCTAGCGTTACAATGGTGTCGTGACCCCGGATCAGGTTACCCCGTGGGAGGAGGTCAAAGGGGGGGGGGGTGAGTGTAACAGAGTGGTTCACTACCTCAGCCTGATACCTCAGCCTGATACCTCAGCCTGATACCTCAGCCTGAAAGTCTAATATCTCCCCCGAGCAATAGGTATATCCCTTTGGCTTAGTGGTTAAGAAGTTGGCTTTCCACGTGGGAAACGTAACCACATGGTCCATTTGGTTACATTTGTACTCTCAGAATTAAATTAATGTCCCTCGGGCCTCAACAACCTGCAGTATCCCTATTTCTAAAAAAGCATTTTGTATTCTTAATGAATAAACTATATTTGTATGTCTCCCAAGTCCCATACCCATGAATTCAGCTTGTACTTCTTTCCGATGAACATTCATGGGAGAGAGCGGTGAAGAATCTTTCTCACCAGCCCTCATGTTTAACCAGTTAAGACCGGGGGAAAGCATCTGTGTCATTTTGGATTTCTTTGGCTATAATATATATGTAAAAAAAAATGCAGATATACAAGCTCACAGCACGGCACGAGGGCCACGCTATGACCTTGTAGAATGAAAATCTTTGAATATAATATATTTTGAACTCAATATTTGCTTCTGGGGGTTTTGAAAAAAAACGTATGTTGCTATAATATCAGTGGTTCTCAAACTGAAAGGACCCCCAAAATGATATGTATTTGGCCACGGACCCCCATCTCAAAATATGTTGACCCCCCAGAAAAGTAAAAAATGTTTGAATGTATAAAGATTTGCACACATTTTCACGATAAAAAAAAAAAAGAAATAGCAGATCTTACAAGCTCGTAGCGCGGCACTCGGTGCCGTGCTATGAGCTTGTAGATCTGCTATTTTGGAATCTTAAAATGACACAGATGCATTCCCGGTCTTAATGGGTTAATATATACTTACGTCACGTCACGTGTCCCGAAAATAGCTGCTTTACAAGCTCACAACGTGTGGCGTCCGTAACGCATCGTGTGCTTGTCGATCGGCTATTTTCGGGCCTGCGACACCATCGTACGACAAAGTATAAATCAGGCTTTGCCCTTATTGGCACTGTCTGCAGTAGCTATAGCACACGGCAGCACGAGGATAGAGCTAGCTGCTGGGGAATGTGGACAGACAGGGGAGATGAAGAGACGGAGGGCAGATACCTGGATCGTGGTATGTTTAATGCATTCAAATTTATGACTCTGCCAGCCAGCCAGATACAGCTAGCACTGGTCTGCTTGTTAGCCGGAGAAGGAGAGGAATAGATTTGCGGTGGAGAGAAGAGAATTGGAGGCAGTACGTCAAAACTGCAGCCCGGAGAGACTGAGAGACTGAGAGAGAGAGAGAGAGAGAGAGAGAGAGAGAGAGAGAGAGAGAGAGAGAGAGAGAGAGAGAGAGAGAGAGATGAGAGAGAGAGAGAGAGAGAGAGAGAGAGAGAGAGAGAGAGAGGAGAGAGAGAGAGAGAGAGAGAGATGAGAGAGAGAGATGAGAGAAGAGAGAGAGAGAGAGAGAGATGAGAGAGAGAGAGAGAGAGATGAGAGAGAGAGAGAGAGAGAGAGAGATGAAAAAATAAAAGGGAGTGGACTACGGGACAAATATGCAGGTTTGTAATGTGTGGAAGTCTATGATGAAAAGGATTAGGAGTGGAGGAGAGCATCGGCCCTCAGTGCTGTGAAGGCCTTTATGTCTGCAGTTGAGGGATATTTTGAAGCAGCATTAAAACATTACTACACACAATCTCTGAATCTCTTTGTCTTTCCCACAGGTAGCCAAATGATCATGCAATAGTGCTGAAGACGTGCGCGCACACACACACGTGCACGCATGCTACACATGCGCGCTGCGCGCACACAGACATACACACACACACACGGCTAAGCCTGTTATCAGCTGGTCTAATCACAGACTTGACATCTTTTGTGCATGTTAAAGCCGCTAAGCCCTGTCGCTTGAAGCACACTATCTCTCTGTCTCTCTCTCTCATCTCTCACACTCACTCTCTCACACACACACACAGACACAGACACACTCACTCTCTTTCACACACAAGCTCCCGTAGTGTCTAGCCGTGGTAATTGCTGACAAGCGGAGCACCCACCGGCCGAGGGGATTTTGATCCGTTGGGCTGAGGTAGAACGCATAGCACTATAATCCTGACGGTCCGAAGGCCAAATGCGTAGGAGTGAAATTCCTCTCAGATCGGTAAGCCGTTGTAATGTAATGAGACAGCAGGCACAGGAGTTATTGGCCAGTGGAAAAATTATGTTTTCACATTGTTTCCGTGGGGAAATAATGTTGTTGTTGTAGCTAGAATCAGAATGTGATTCAAATTCTAGGTCCTACGATGTTTCACGTACAAGCTAATTTCAACAAACTGAACATGTCTGATATGTTTCTCTGGGAGGACTGATCGCTGCAGGGATTTAGATAGATTTAGGTGTTGTGTTTCACCTTCAACATGTGTTCTCCTAGTGCACTAGTTCTCAACCACCAGGGGTCCATGATGGGGTTCCAGCGGGTCCACAGCTACATGACTGATAGTTAGGAACCAAATTCCATTTGTACACTATCGCAGTTACATTATGTGTGGTTTAAGTGATATGTTTTGCAAAACATATCAGGCCTTATGTAGAATAAGCATATCATTTTTGGATTCTGTTTTCGCTCCCGTCCGTCCATCCGTCCGTCCGTGTGTCTGTGTGCATGTGTGTGTCTGTGAGCAGCTAATCTCCGGCAACACTGGACCAATCGGCGTGCAACTTTGCACTTACATTGCCAAGGAAGAACCGACACCCAAAATGTATCTAATAATAAACTTTATTTGTATAGCACCTTCCATGACATGAAATGCAGCTCAAAGTGCTTTACAGAGCAAGAATACAATTACAGAAAAGTACAACTAATTTAACAATAAAGCAAAAAAAAAAGAAAAAAAAGAAGCAAAAGCATAAAACAACATTAAAATAATAGCAAAACAGTGAGGACATGAATAACGACACAGAGATTTTAAAATCAACCTCGGGTTGATGCTATACAGCCCACTTCACCATATAGGCCAGTGTTTTTCAACCAGGATTCCGCTGTACTTTAGTGTGCCCTCTGAGATGACTGGGTGTGCCGTGTAAAATTTTAACCGTGCACAGACGAACGCACGCCCGCTGTTTTTCCATGTAGTTTTCATGTAGAGCGCTTCCATGTCTGTCTACACACCTTCCCAGTCAGTCGCTGTGATTGGTTGAGATGGCCGTATAAGTTGTCCCTTAACAGATTCCGCCCCCAATCATTGTGATTGTTTAGATGTGCAGAGGGAGTGTTCAGATCTGGAAGCCATCCGGAGAATGGACCTACGGATGCTTCAAAGGGTCAAAAAGAAAAAAAAAATAATGGTCAATGCGCTAAAACATAACACCGTTAATTCGGTCATGTGTTAATGCGTTACATATATATATACTGTAAATAATATATATACACACACATACACACACGGTGTAAAAATATACATATACACACCATATATCTAGGTGTGCCCCAGGATCTTTTGGCTATGAAATGTATGCCCTGGCAGTAGTG
>NC_137612.1:4832398-4915881 GCF_963280865.1 Gymnoscopelus braueri | reverse complement strand
TCCTTCTTCATGTCGTAAAATCGGGGCGTTTTGAGAATATTTAAGGGCGTGTTATTTAAATGACGCTAGGTTCCAGCCGTGACATTTATCAAGCCTGGGACCAAATGTAGGCTCGGATCAGCTGTGTAGGATTCGTTGATAAATGTGACTTCGACGTTGGTGTACGGCCGAATATATGGAAAAATATAAGCCGGTTTATAAGCTGCGTTGATAAATGAGGGCCACAGTATCTAACTTCCATATTGTGACTTATTTCTGAGTGAAAAAGGACAGGCAGGCATGACACAGTGGCCCTCATTTATCAACGCAGCGTATAAACCAGCCTATATTTTTCCATATATTCGGCCGTACACCAACGTCGAAGTCACATTTATCAACGAATCCTACACAGCTGATCCGTGCCTACATTTGGTCCCAGGCTTGATAAATGTCACGGCTGAAACCTAGCGTCATTTAAATAACACGCCCTTAAATATTCTCAAAACGCCCCGATTTTACGACATGAAGAAGGACCAGAATACGACCAAAGACATCAAAAGCCAATGAGAAAGAGTTTCCCCCGCCTGCCTCGCCACACACACACACGCCCCCCTCTCTCTCTCACACACACACACACACAGACAGACAGACAGACAGACAGACAGACAGACAGACAGACAGACAGACAGACAGACAGACAGCTGTGTTTTTCATGTATTGTAATCCGTACCGTAGCGTTACAATCTTTGTCACGTAGGCTTGTAGCCTACATGAATGACATATTATGATACCAATCACATCGCCATGAATGGAATACGTTTGTATATTAATTTATTTAACCCATACCGAGCAGTGCACAAGCAGTCATGTAGGATATTCCCCGTGAGACGGCAGTGGTTTCGGTCCGTCCCGTTAATAAGAGATTGGAGCGTCGGGTTTATATCCTTAACCCAGCCAGGTTGTAGACTTCAAAACTCTCTATGACATAACTCCATAACATAGGACAAGCTACTGTAAGTTTGTACACCTCACTGTCCATGAAAAGATCGTCGGCAGTCCCGACCGCGGGACTCCCGAGTCCCGACGCAAAAGCGCTCGTATATTTTGAAAATAGCAGATCTACAAGCTCACAACGCGTCGCGATGCGACCCGTTTTTGAGCTTGCAGATCTGCTATTTTAA
Source organism: Gymnoscopelus braueri (assembly GCF_963280865.1). NCBI lineage: Eukaryota > Metazoa > Chordata > Actinopteri > Myctophiformes > Myctophidae > Gymnoscopelus > Gymnoscopelus braueri. The sequence continues at coordinate 4,914,721 of NC_137612.1, read as the reverse complement.
AATAGCCAATGCAACTGAATGACTGTTAAAGCAGTTTGTTTAAATTACTTTATAAAATGTTATATTTTCACAGGGATTATTTATTAGTGTGTAGATATACATTTAGGAGTGGATTATGTGTCCAGATGCCTGTCAGACAGTCAGACAATGCTTCTCCGCAGGTCTAGAATGGAATAAACGGGCGCAGCCAACGTCAACAACTGGTCTCGACCAGACGTGAGATCTCAGCGTACCGTAGGATGAAGCCAACGTCAGGATATATTGATAAATGCCGAAACGTGCAGTGATCTTGCCCTACGCCCATTATTTGGGCTGCACCGCGTTGATAAATGAGGGCCAGTGGGAGGAATTTATTTTGAATGTTGAAAAGTGGGCGTGTCATATCAAACATGGAGAGATTTGCAGTGAAAGATTGAGTGATGGGTGGATGGATGTCATGATTGGTTAAAATTAGTTGGTTCAAGCCTACAAAAGCATTTTCTTACTGTAAAACAAAATAATAAAGAAAACATCATGGATTTTGATATAAGAAGAATATGAATAAACCAGAGTAGAGATGCAAGATACATGAAAATGTTTTACTTTATATGCATTAAAATCATATTTTTTAAAAGAAAGTGCGATGAAGAAAACTAACTATTAATAAAATGCATGTCTGGTATCAGATCAAGGTATATAGGGTGTGCATTAGTGATGTGCGGGTCAGGTTTTTTCATGACCCGCACCGCCCCAACCCGCCACGGAACCCAACCCGCCTCAACCCGCGACCCCATATAAATCTATGGCTCAACCCGCCCCGCGACCCGCGGTGGAATATGTATATATATTATATAGCGCTCTTTTAAGTACCCAAAGTCCCTTTAAATGTCTACAGTAGCACAACATTGTCATGGGCTGAATAAACAAGCATGTTGTTCAAAATAGGTTTTTTTTTTTTTTTTTGCGTGTGAGAGCGGCTGACCCGCTCACCCGTAGCCTGCATAATTTCCTCTGAAATCCTGACTCGACCCACCCGCGCCGCGGGTTGACCCGCGGGTTACGGGTCGACCCGCTCATCACTAGTGTGCATAGTCAGTCTCTAAATGCTTTGCTCGATTTTAGAGACGAAGGACAATCTCCCAGCTCTCTTTACTCAAACTGGGCGGAACTTATTGGAGAAAATGCATTGCTGAACCAATCAAAAGCCTTTTAGGCTGGTCCCTCATATTGCGGCGGTGACATGATTGGTTTCTAAAGCGATGAGCGTAGGTTTGTTAGCTGCTGTTCTAGCAGCTATCTTGCCTTTAGACGCCCCCAGACTTATCTATAGGCAGAGATCACTGATGATCTGGCAATGCACGACCTGGACATGCACAGCACTAGGATAGAAACTTTTTACAAAGCCAGATTGTTCTGGACATAATGGACTGAGAGCATCTTCCTGGTCGTAGAGGGATCATTGAACTCGTATCCATTATTGAAATCTACTAGGAATCTTATTTGGTTTGCAGGCAGCACCTTCTTTTGTATTCATCAGTACGTTGATGTTACAAATCCAATTCCTTGTATAATTGTGAGAGTGAGGATATATAACCCCTTGAGTGAACTCATTGAAATGACTTGCGGCAGCGTGACATATCCTCTCTTCGTTCGTTCATTAGCACCTCCCGCATTCTGTTTCTTTCACTCTTTATTCTCCCTGCCTCGGAGGTATCACCCCCCGCTACAAATAAACCACTATTAGTATGCACAGGCATTCAGAGTGCCGAACAACACACGCATGCATGCACGCACGCGCACACACGCACACGCACACGCACACAGGAACCAGCGTCTGCTTTAAGTAATTGAGTTTCAGGAGCTGCTGGGGTGGATGGCTGATATTAATAGGCTTTTGATACCTGTTGTGTTGCTGTGTGTTGGTTCCAGGTGAGTGGTTGCCACACGCTAGTGGAATGTGCTTTTAGATCCATACAGATCAATGGGAGCATATGTTGCGGTAGTACACTGTATAATCCTGAGTGTAAAAAAATGGACCCATAAGAGTAGATCTTTACACTCTCAAGGGTAAATTAATACTCAGGATTCTAGTAGGCTTATCAAATATTCAGTTCAACTGAGTCTAATCTCGCTGGGTAATTTTCTCACCATGCATGATATTACATACTACATTAAAGGCACAATATGCATAAAAATGGGATCCTCCAAAAAACAAACAACGACCTCCAATATCATTGGACACATACTGTAAGCAATCATAATACAAACTAGGTGCAGTGCAGGGGTCATGGCGACATGCGGCTTGGATCAAACGTCATTCTGTTTGTTGAGGAGATCACTGTATCATGGCTGCCATGCTCCTGACTAGCACCTGTTTACAGGCTGTTCCAGACTGCTATACATCCAAGGCACAGCAATCTCTTGAACTCTAGTGTTAATCAGTTACCTGCACTTATCTCGTTGCAAATCATACAAATTACGGTCAAAATCTTCCAGACACACAAGGCTTTGGTCAGATTCGTATTTTTTTCACTGTTATGAAGCCATACGGCGGTTTTCAAAGATGGGGGAGAAAATCCCAGTTGCAGTGAAACATCTGCGATGGAGAAGTGGCCACTTGAGAATGCCATTAACACTGCTGCACAACATGCTTTTTCTGAGACACCATAGACAGGTGTTAGTTTCTGCTTTTCACCCAAATATTCTCACCCAACCGCAGGTGGTTTGAAGTCATACATCACACCTTGGCAACACTAGGGCAATCACGGAAGGCTAGCAGGTCGATTCTCTAGTCTCGGTCGATTCAATGTGGGCGTGTCAGTGGGGACGATATCGGTTTTAGCCAAAAAAAACTTTTCAGAAGGAGCTTGAAAAACAAACAAACAAAAAACACTTTTTTTTCTATGACAAATAGTCTATGGTGCCTCTGGAATCAATGTTTGACACTACAGGTTGGCATAACAATCAAACAGCTGAAAATTGCTAAAAACTACTTGCAATTTAACTAGCAAAATAAAAGGGGGTCTTTAAGCTCACAATGGGTAGATCAAGGAAATGCTTGCTGTTCCTTAATTCCTTAATTGTTTTGGGTTTGAGTATGCCCCTGTGGTTGGGAAGCATTGTGATTGATCATTTGAGATAGATAGCTATGGAGGATAATCGCCACATGTCAACAGTACAGATCAGTGCGTCTGGTTGCCCACAACGGGTGATTTGTTGGGCGGCCACTAGATGGCAGTGTTGAAGCACATCACTTCTGCTAAAGGGAATGAAGCGGGATTGATTCAGTGCAGACAGACAGCGCAGCAACATGTGCTGCAGCCAGGTACCACATTCTCCCAGCTCTCATTCCTCCTCCATTCCTTTATACTTATTTTTCTCTCTCTCTCTCTCTCTCTCCTTCTTGATTTTTCTCCTCTTTTTCACTCCCTTAATGTTTCGTCTTTGTGTATGTGACTGAATGTGTGTTAGGGATAGGGAGAGACGAGTCCTCCCCAGAGTAAGGAGGCTCTTATAGATGGGGATGATATTGAAGCTATCATCATTTTCAGCTCTTTGAAAATGTAACCACTTTCAACCCGGCGTCCATAATTTGGCATGTCATTATAGGGGAAATCTGTGGAAAACAGTGAAAATAGCAGATCTACAAGCTCACGATGTGTCTTAAAGGAGTAGTTCACCCAAACAATGACTCATTTTCTATCAATTACACAGCCCATGAAGCCTTGAATTCATGGAGATTGTTTTATTTTTGTCGCATTCCTGAGCCAATAATCTGATGACCGGGTCATCGGTCAGTACTAGTAGGAGACTCTGCAGGTCATCAAGTTGTAATATTATTCTTCACAACAATCCACCCGGTGATCGCCTCAAAAGACGTGGGGGGGGGGGGGGGGTTCCATAGTTATGGGCAGTTGAATGTGGCTTGTTTTCGCTAAAAAGCACCAGAAAGCAGAGAGAAGTTATTTTTTATAAATCCTATAATACTAAACAAAACCAGCTTCATTTTGTTGTGATCACGTGATTTCTGGGTGTACTCTTCATCATCATCATCATCATCATCATAATCATTCACAGGCTGCGGAAGCGCGCCCTCTATGGTAAACCACTGAAAACACCACATGACGAGAAATCTCGTCATTGGCAGTGCAGTCAATGAGTTAAGCTTGTAGGCGACACTGTCATATAAGTGGTTAGGGAATGTGTACCTTTGTGTTTAACCGTGTGAGAGACCTAGGACACTGTAAAAAGATAAGGACGGATGTGACATCGTGCCAAAAAACAAGACGTCCATCCGCTCCAATATCTCCATATCCATATCTCCATATCTTTTCTTTTTGTGGTGAAAACCAGCCATTTTCCACGGGCGATCGCTCTAAAACGACGTATTGCGGTAGAAATGTTATTGTTCCACTGGATAGACGGACCCCTACCCCATCGCCCGGACATATTCTTTTGTTTCCATCCGGGTCCTCGTTGTGGCTTCTACAGCTGTCTAAATATCACCAAGACATAGTCAAAACGCTGGCCCTCTGAGGAGGATTTGGATGATAGTACCTGGCACTCAATGTGTTAAAGGGATACTTCACTTTCGGGCCGGGGACACATTTAAAAAAAATATTAAAAATAAATGAAAAAAGTTATGGAAAATTCATGGCCCCCTCACACATTAGTAGGACACTGCGTGTCGTGAGGGGGCCATGAATTTTCCATAACTTTTTTCATTTATTTTTAATATATTTTTTAAATGTGTCCCCGGCCCGAAAGTGAAGTATCCCTTTAACAGAGATTGAAAATATCATTTTTTTCAAATATCTATATACGTATAGTCAAGGCCTTAAAGGTTCTATGACATTCATTTTCACTTTTTTTTATTTTTTATGTTTTTTTTGGGGGTTTTATGACCTCAATTACACCCAAAAAATCTGAACTTTGAACATTCAGTGGATTTTCTGTGGTCTGGGGTTTTCTGAATAATTAGGCTGAAAAGTAATCTGAGCTTGGCCCTTCGGCAGTGAAGTCACAGCCCATTAATCCCGCCCACTCTCCTCCTCGCCCCTCCCCTATCCTTTCCTTTGGGGGGGGGGGCGGAGCAGAGGCGATGATTGACAGGCAAAATCCCTCACCAGCGACACCCTCAGGCAAAGATTTCTTTTTTCATTGCAGTTGAAAAGGCTTTAGAAATGTGAGAGAAAAACACCTGCCATGGATCAATGGAGTGGAATTTTTTGTTAAAACTTTCTATACACGTTTGAAGGACCATGACAAAGACTTTTAATGTGTGGTAAAACTGAACGTCATGAAACCTTTAAGATGGCAATGCGCCAGACCACACCTCGTTTTAAGACCAGATCCTCAGTGCACAGATGAGCTAAGTACATTTGGTAATTATACAACATGGGGGCCCGGGTGGGAAAATGACAACTGTATTGGTTGTAAACTAGCAATGATCATTTCGCTGCGCCTGCCGCCATTTAGCACCTGGCGTAAAACAGGGCCCAGAGTGCTTGTATTTGTACAGATAAATAGAATGGCCAGATGGGTGTATTGATTCCAGTAAAGTTTCTCAAATCCAGCAAGAGCATATGGATGAATAAAAGTCTATTGAGTAGCCTGTGTCTTATATAAGAACTGTGATTTATGCATGCATTGTTTTTTTTGTTTTTCTACACAAAATTACCACACTATAATAGATAAAAAACAAACAGTAAAACTGACCTGGAGGTGGCCTCTTAACACATTCCACGCCAGAGTTTAATATCATAATGTACTCACCAGTGCCAGCGATTTATTGTTGTTTTTTTTGTTTTTTTCACGTCGCCACAGACCTCGCTAAATACCTTTAAGATCGCACGTTAAACTGTTTGTAGACACACAGGGTAGCTGTGTGAGTGGCCCAGAGAAGACCGTTTCAATCGGCGATCGTCCATTTTGAAGTAGTCGCCGTTTATGTTAAACAGCGTTCAGCGAGTAGAAAGAAAAGTCCGAGATAATGGAGGATTAGGGGAAGATTTAGAGCGGAGGCGGGTGGGAACGAAAATCTCCGGATACGGATATTTCCATATCCGGGTGTGCTACAATGAAATGTGTCACTGCGAGGGAGGCCTACAATGAAATGTGAACCTGCGAGAAAAAAAAGAAGACTTGGCACGCTGCGCAATTATTTAGATTTGCGTAGATCTACTCGATTGGCACGCAATGTGTTAACCCTTTAAGACCTGGAACTGTGTCATTTTTTGATTTGAGCTAAAAAAGCATTATTTTATACTTTGGCTATTCAAAAATAGCAGATATACAAGCTCATAGCGCGGCACCGAGTGCCGCGCTACGAGCTTGTAGATCTGCTATTTTTGAAAAATCGTGAAAATGTGTGCAAATCTTTGAATATATATATTTTTAAAGCGAACATTTTTAACTCAAATCTTTGCTTCTGGGGGTCCCTGGAACATAATATTTTGATGGGGGTCTGCGGCCAAATACATGTAATTTTGGGGGTCCTTGACATGAAAAAGTTTGAGCACCACGGATATAGACACATACGTTTTTGGGCGGTGAAACCGCCCCTATAAGTGAGATTTGGAAAAATGTACAAATATCTTGGGCAGTGAAACCGGCCCTAAAAGTTTGTACAATTATCCTGCGCTGTGATTGGCCAATCAAAATCTATTCAGGACTGTGATTGGCCAGTGTCACATGACACATGTGCATAGCCCTATGTGATTGGCCAGTGTCACATGACACATGTGCATAGCCCTATATAAGCAACCATAACTTAATGGTTGCTTATATAGGGCTATGCACATGTGTCATGTGACACTGGCCAAGGGCTTATGGACAAAACCATAACTTAAAAAAAACCAAATTATTGTTTTTTTTAAGTTATGGTTTTGTCCATCATAAAGTGTGTTTTACAAAAGATAAATGTATTTATCTTTTGTACATGATTGATCGACTCCATTCAGTATTGTGATTAGCTAGCAAGACACATGCTGACACTAAGTGGCTCTTTCAGATCAAAGCATATATATTGGTTGACTCCATTCAGTATTGTGGTTAGCTAGGAAGACACCGCCCACTTCACACAGGGTGTGATTTTTCAGAATACTGTTGAGATTTAGGAGACATGTAGAATCGGCTTCAGGTCTCAATCTCTGTTAAGGGCTTGACTTATGGTGTTATCAGCTGTCATATCGCTACAAATATAGACACACAAGCTTCAACATGCACCTGTAACTGAGTGGTTCACTGCCTCAGCCTGATGGCCTGAAAGTCTACTATCTCCCCCGAGTGATAAAGATAGCCCTTTGGCTCAGTGGTTAAGATGTTTGGCTTTTCACGCGGGGAGACCCGGGTTCGAATCCCTAGCGTTACAATGGTGTCGTGACCCTGGATCAGGTTACCCCGTGGGAGGAGGTCAAAGGGGGGGGGGGTGAGTGTAACAGAGTGGTTCACTACCTCAGCCTGATACCTCAGCCTGATACCTCAGCCTGATACCTCAGCCTGATACCTCAGCCTGAAAGTCTAATATCTCCCCCGAGCAATAGGTATATCCCTTTGGCTTAGTGGTTAAGAAGTTGGCTTTCCACGTGGGAAACGTAACCACATGGTCCATTTGGTTACATTTGTACTCTCAGAATTAAATTAATGTCCCTCGGGCCTCAACAACCTGCAGTATCCCTATTTCTAAAAAAGCATTTTGTATTCTTAATGAATAAACTATATTTGTATGTCTCCCAAGTCCCATACCCATGAATTCAGCTTGTACTTCTTTCCGATGAACATTCATGGGAGAGAGCGGTGAAGAATCTTTCTCACCAGCCCTCATGTTTAACCAGTTAAGACCGGGGAAAGCATCTGTGTCATTTTGGATTTCTTTGGCTATAATATATATGTAAAAAAAAAAGCAGATATACAAGCTCACAGCACGGCACGAGGGCCACGCTATGACCTTGTAGAATGAAAATCTTTGAATATATATATTTTGAACTCAAATATTTGCTTCTGGGGGTTTTGAAAAAAACGTATGTTGCTATAATATCAGTGGTTCTCAAACTGAAAGGACCCCCAAAATGATATGTATTTGGCCACGGACCCCCATCTCAAAATATGTTGACCCCCCAGAAAAGTAAAAAATGTTCGCTTTAAATTGAATGTATAAAGATTTGCACACATTTTCACGATAAAAAAAAGAAAAGAAATAGCAGATCTACAAGCTCGTAGCGCGGCACTCTGTGCCGTGCTATGAGCTTGTAGATCTGCTATTTTTGGAATCTTAAAATGACACAGATGCATTCCCGGTCTTAATGGATTAATATATATACTTCATCATACGACTGTGTCACGCCACGTGTCCCGAAAATAGCTGCTTTACAAGCTCACAACGTGTCGCGTCCGTAACGCATCGTGTGCTTGTCGATCGGCTATGTTCGGGCGTGCGACACCATCGTACGACAAAGTATAAATCAGGCTTTGCCCTTATTGGCACTGTCTGCAGTAGCTATAGCACACGGCAGCACGAGGATATAGCTATAGCTGCTGGGGAATGTGGACAGACAGGGGAGATGAAGAGACGGAGGGCAGATACCTGGATCGTGGTATGTTAATGCATTCAAATTTATGACTCTGCCAGCCAGCCAGATACAGCTAGCACTGTCTGCTTGTTAGCCGAAGAAGGAGAGGAATAGATTTGCGGTGGAGAGAAGAGAATTGGAGGCAGTACGTCAAAACTGCAGAGAGAGAGAGAGAGAGAGAGAGAGAGAGAGAGAGAGAGAGAGAGAGAGAGAGAGAAAAAACTACGGGACAAATATGCAGGTTTGTAATGTGTGGAAGTCCATGATGAAAAGGATTAGGAGTGGAGGAGAGCATCGGCCCTCAGTGCTGTGAAGGCTTTTATGTCTGCAGTTGAGGGATATTTTGAAGCAGCATTAAAACATTACTACACACAATCTCTGAATCTCTTTGTCTTTCCCACAGGTAGCCAAATGATCATGCAATAGTGCTGAAGACGTGCACGCACGCACACACGTGCACGCATGCTACACATGCGCGCGCCCGCACACACAGACATACACACACACACACGGCTAAGCCTGTTATCAGCTGGTCTAATCACAGACTTGACATCTTTTGTGCATGTTAAAGCCGCTAAGCCCTGTCGCTTGAAGCACACTATCTCTCTGTCTCTCTCTCTCTCTCTCACACTCACTCTCTCACACACACACACAGACACAGACACACTCACTCTCTTTCACACACAAGCTCCCGTAGTGTCTAGCCGTGGTAATTGCTGACAAGCGGAGCACCCACCGGCCGAGGGGATTTTGATCCGTTGGGCTGAGGTAGAACGCCTAGCACTGTAATCCTGACGGTCCGAAGGCCAAATGCGTAGGAGTTATTGGCCAGTGGAAAAATTATGTTTTCATATGTTTCCGTGGGGAAATAATGTTGTTGTTGTAGCTAGAAGTCAGAATGTGATTCAAACTCTAGGTCCTACGATGTTTGACGTACAAGCTAATTTCAACAAACTGAACATGTCTGATATGTTTCTCTGGGAGGACTGATCGCTGCAGGGATTTAGATCCGGTGTTGTGTTTCACCTTCAACATGTGTTCTCCTAGTGCACTAGTTCTCAACCACCAGGGGTCCATGATGGGGTTCCAGCGGGTCCACAGCTACATGACTGATAGTTAGGAACCAAATTCCATTTGTACACTATCGCAGTTACATTATGCGTGGTTTAAGTGATATGTTTTGCAAAAACATATCAGGCCTTATGTAGAATAAGCATATCATTTTTGGATTCTGTTTTCGCTCCCGTCCGTCCATCCGTCCGTCCGTGTGTCTGTGTGCATGTGTGTGTCCGTGAGCAGCTAATCTCCGGCAACACTGGACCAATCGGCGTGCAACTTTGCACTTACATTCCTAATAGGCCAAGGAAGAACCGCCACCCAAAATGTATCTAATAATAAACTTTATTTGTATAGCACCTTCCATGACATGAAATGCAGCTCAAAGTGCTTTACAGAGCAAGAATACAATTACAGAAAAGTACAACTAATTTAACAATAAAGCAAAAAAAAGAAAAAAAAGAAGCAAAAGCATAAAACAACATTAAAATAATAGCAAAACAGTGAGGACATGAATAACGACACAGAGATTTTAAAATCAACCTCGGGTTGATGCTATACAGCCCACTTCACCATATAGGCCAGTGTTTTTCAACCAGGGTTCCGCTGTACTTTAGTGTGCCCTCTGAGATGACTGGGTGTGCCGTGTAAAATTTTAACCGTGCACAGACGAACGCACGCCCGCTGTTTTTCATGTAGTTTTCATGTAGAGCGCTTCCATGTCTGTCTACACACCTTCCCAGTTAGTCGCTGTGATTGGTTGAGATGGCCGTATAAGTGAATCCCAAACTTGTCCTTAACAGATTCCGCCCCCAATCGTTGTGATTGTTTAGATGTGCAGAGGGAGTGTTCAGATCTGGAAGCCATCCGGAGAATGGACCTACGGATGCTTCAAAGGGTCAAAAAGACGATTTTTTAAATGGTCAATGCGCTAAAACATAACACCGTTAATTCGGTCATGTGTTAATGCGTTACATATATATATACTGTAAATAATATATATACACACACATACACACACGGTGTAAAAATATACATATACACACCATATATCTAGGTGTGCCCCGGGATCTTTTGGCTATGAAATGTATGCCCTGGCAGTAGTGCTGCACGATTCTTGCTCAAATGTGAATCACGATTTTCCTCCATAAGAATTGAGATCACGATTCTCACAAGATTCTCACACAATTCTCTTGTAAATATAAAAATATTAAGCAAAAAAAAAAAAAAAAGTTTTTATTTTTTATTGAAAGAAAAATCGTCATAATTTAAAATCGAGATTGCATAGGTGTCTGAATCGAGATCACGATCTTTTTTCGATTAATTGTGCAGCACTACCTGGCAGAAAAATGGTTGGGAAACACTGATATAGGCAATTTGTGCCAGACTTAAAAATACACATTTTACTAAAAACAATTGTCCAAAACTCACACAATCGGTACACATTATCTCTGGAGTAAAGTGAGGAAGATGTATCAGTCAGATTTACTTATTCCATTCCCAAACGACTGACTGGGTAGGCAACTCACCCTGGCGTAGATCTGCACTCTGAGGAGCACACTTTTCTAGGGTTTGTAGCGTTTTTTTCCCCTGGTTCTTTTATATTTGGCACTCCCACCTGCTACCTTGACCATACTAACCTTTCATGAACTTAACCATCTCTACCCTAATTCCTAAACATCACCAGAGAACAAAAACACCGGCATGTATCAACATGAGGTAGCTAGACTTGGGCTGACCTGAAACCATGGGAACAGTTGGGATGAAAACAGTCAACATGTTTGTGTTGGTGTTTTTTTGATAGGCCTCATCAGAACCAGATTGGGTTTCCTGGCTATAATTTATACTGCGAAAGTGGAAGCATTTTGAAATTAATTAGTGCACAAACACATACCCCTCTGTTCTGTGTTTCACATTCAACGTTCTTTTTTTCTCCACTCCACACCTCACAGTCTTTCAGACGCCGCTCTCTCTCTCTCTCTCCCTCTGTCTCTGTCTCTCTGTCATGGTGACAGTCTATGGTGGGAAAGCAGGCCGATGATGAACTGCTAATTCATTTAGCCTCCTTCAGCTATGTGAGGAGAACACGCATTTAATGAGCAAACAGCTAGACGAGGGGTCAGCAACCTTTTTGAAATTGCCATGTTGCCATGTTTTTATTTTCTCGGTAGTCAGTGTGCCATATCGCCATTATGTATAATTAATTATGACACCACATCAAAATAAAATATTTCCAGCAGATTTTGATTGTCCATGAATATAACCTGCGCGCGCGTGCGTGCGTGCGCACGCACGTGTATGTGCATCCAAGTATGCATTCACAAGTATGTCTATTTGAGTGTGCATGTTTGTATGCATAATGTGCTTGTGCTGTATGAACAAACATGTTTGAATGAGAGGTTCCACATCGACAGGTTCACGTTTAAGACCAGTAGATCCGTTGTAATTGTGTACAAATGGAACCAAATGGAGCTGTGTGAGCTGTGGAGACTGCTATAATATGAAGAATGCGGTCAGTGAATTAGATCTCTTTATTTCTCTCATGTTTGTCTTTGTCTCTCTTCTCTCTCTCTCTCTCCCTCCCTCCCTCATTACAAATCCAAATCAGTAGTTTGACTGCACATACTGTCTGCCAGTGACATTCTCCAGACTAATTTGCAACTTAGTTCTCTGTCTCGCTCTGTCTGTCTGTCTGTCTGTCTGTCTGTCTGTCTGTCTGTCTGTTGGTCTCTCTCTCTCTCTCTCTCCCTTTTGCCAGTCCTGACACCAACAGTAAGAGCAAAGCGACGCCAAAACCTCTCGTCCCCAAACACAAAGATTTATTCAAATGTGCTATTTGCATAATTCCGCATTTACATAATTGATTTCCAAGGAAGCGTTTACTTTCCGTGCGCGGCAGTGTGTGAGACCAAAAGGACACACACACACACACACACACACACACACACACACACACACACACACACACACACACACACACACACACACACACACACACACACACACACACACACACACACACACACACACACACACAGAGATTCAAGGCAACTCAATACCTTTGATTTTCTGGGTTTTTCTTAGTTGAATCATGTTTGCTGTGGTTGTACCACGAGGGTCACCAGATGCACCAGTGTGGTAACGCTTCATGCTCAATTTAGACTTGAAACCCCAGTGGTGTGTGTGTGTGTGTGTGTGTGTGTGTGTGTGTGTGTGTGTGCGCGTGCGTGCGTGCGTGCTTATGTATGTATCTTTGCATGCAGTGTGCATATTGATATGCCTCTGACTCTGCATACATGTACAAACACCTGCGTGTGTGTGTGTGTGTGTGTGTGTGTGTGTGTGTGTGTGTGTGTGTGTGTGTTAGCGGAGGTGGCAGCAGGCTGTACCCATCCACAGCATCCCACTGGCAAGTGGCTTACGGCTTATGTGATGGTAGAGACAGAGCCCATTAACTGCCCATTAAATGCCAGGCTAGAATGAAAGACATGGCGTCTGTGTGGGCATGAAGCAACGCAGAGCCACTGCCATATTACACAGAAAATGCAGCCCCACACTTCATCCCAGAACATAAAGAACATATTAATTTCTGTGCACAATCATTTATTTTAGTTTTAGTACACAATGAAATCCTCAGTTTTAATTTAAAGGGACACTTCACCCATTTTCAACCGTATGTTCACAAGATACTAAAATATTAAGATAACCGTGGGTTTAGATTATTACCGTTGAAACTTTGCCCCCTTCTTCTGTCGATAAACACACCTTCTTGTCGCTAATGTGACAAATGAATAGTTTTGGTCAAGGTGCCTGTACTGAACTTGTCCCTTGGTCATGGTGATTGCTCAGTCAGTTGACTATGCATATCTCCTGAGCCTCAACCCCCAAACCAGGCCAGGCACCAGGATGAAATGACTGAGGGGGCAGTTGAAAATTGTGGGGGGGCACACCAGTCGCGCAGCATGCACGCGCTTTGCGGTTAATTGCGCGGATTGTGGCCGTTTTGGGGCGTTTTTTGTTATTATTTTATTTTATTTTAATTTTATTTTGTTTCCCCAAAATAAACTGAGGGGGCACAATTTGAAACTGAGGGGGCAATGCCCCCTCAGGCCCCCCCGTGGCACCGGGCCTGCCAAAATGATACACAGACCCGGAAAGGAAAAGCAATGTTTGAGCTTGCTATGGAATTGTCTGCAACTGCGCATGGATTCCATCAAACTCAATGGTGTATGTACAATTTGGACGTGAGTATCCCGTATTTCAACAAACCCTCCATTCCTCTTCCAGAGCAAATTATCTATGTAAATGGGCCCTCCACACTCCTGTGAGCACTCGGTTAGGGGTCATACACACACAAATACACACGCACATTCAGTTAGGGGCCAGCCACTGAAGAGTGGCGAGGTTAAACAGATGGCATCGGCTGTATCCGTTACACACATTACCTTACACGCACACACACACACACGCACACACACACACACACACACACACACACACACACACACACACACACACACACACACACACACACACACACACACACACACACACACACACACACACACACACACACACACACACTCTCTCACACACACGCACAGAGGGACACAGAGTGCAGTGACTATGCTGTGTGAGTTCACCTCATTTAGCTGAATGGTGTTTTTATGAGGCATGGCAACATTAGGCCCGCCCGCTGTTCTAATCTATCCCTTTCTATTCAGCGTCCCTACTGCTGGACTGAGAGCATTTATGTTGACTGGGAAAGGAAAGACACGCCCAGATGTTTGTGTGTGTGTGTGTGTGCGTGTGTGCGCGCGCGCGTGAACACACATTATGGCTCTTTGTTTGAGTGTAATTGGAAGTGGTAATAGATGCATTGTGACACATTATAGTGCACTTTATGACTGCTTCCACAAAGTGCATAATAAATGAATAGGTCTATAAATCTATATAATTCTTGATGTGGCTTTAAAATATGTAACATATTGCCACAATGGTGAATCTGGACCACTTTATTTGCCCGTTAAGTCAGCAATAGCACATGGCATAGTGCTACTTTTATTCATGATACGCATCTCTGTGAATTGGTGCCATCACGCATCATACAGGCAGGGGCAACAATTCAGTCCACAATCATATTCTATAATGCTCTTTTATGAACATAATGTCCTGCAAGATGTGCTGTCATCTAGGTGGCAGAGTGTGGTATTGAATAGTACATGAATAAATAACGTGCTGTATTCTTGTTCACACAGGCTTTTGGTAGCTAGTTTGTTGATGTAAAGCGTCCTTGTTTTTTAACTCTTTCACTGCCAAGAGTATTTTCATAAAGTACTCCCCCAGTGCCAGCAATTTGCGTGTTTTTTAATTTTTTAATTTTTCATTCAAATAAATTATCTGATTGGGTTTTTAAACCCATACGACAGTTCTACCAGTAGAGAGCAGCAAATCGACACATTGATCATCTCGTTGAATCGCTCGCCCCCTCCCAAACAGGCTTACGTCACATCCGGTGATAAACCGGATGTAACTTTTTCGACAATCACTGATCGGGCTAAATTACGATGTGATACACGACTACGATGACTGTTAAGGCAGGTACAGACTGCAGGATATTTGGTCCGATAATGCTGTCTGCGACCTTTTTTGGCGCTCGCCGACAAAACCTCCCGATCTGACGCAGATCGGCCTTTGATCGGCGAGATAATGCTCGCTGTGTGTGAAAGGCTCTGCGACACGATCTAGCCGCGATTATCCGCTCTGCGATGGCTTTCCGACCGTTTTCAGATAACTACCCTGTTAGATATTCAGCTATGTCGCCGACTAGACATCTCACAGTATCATACAGTATGAAAGGGGTCTGCGAGGAGATCAGCGCCACAGCCAATGAGAGCACATTACAGCCACCGTGGCTATGGAAGGTCGGTGGACCTGACCACAACAAACAGATCTCCCGCATAGTTACTGTCCAGTCCTGTATTAAGTTAAACATTATTATAAAACAGAATGAGAGTGAGCGAGCGTGCTCGAAGGGGGCTGTTTATTTGAGACTATTGCACAGAGATAGAGAGAGAGAGAGACACACAGAGAGAGAGCGAGCGATCTCTGTGTGTGTGTGTGTGTGTGTGTGTGTGTGTGTGTGTGTGTGTGTGTGTGTGTGTGTGTGTGTGTGTGTGTGTGTGTGTGTGTGTGTGTGTGTGTGTGTGTGTGTGTGTGTGTGTGTGTGTGTGTGTGTGTGTGTGTGTGTGTGTGTGTGTGTGTGTGTGTGTGTCTGTGAGTGTTGCCAGATTTTGCAAGAGAAATAAGCAACCAGGTTTGTGAAAACAAGCCCAACAAGCGACTATGCATGAAGCCTATATACAAATACATTGGATACTTGAAAATAGACGATCTACAAGCTCACGTTGTAGATGGGCTATTTTTAAAGAAGAAATCTTGGGGGGGGGGGGGGGGAATTGAAATATTTTCCAAATCCACGCAGATCTTGTATGGGGGTCTATGGCACAACATATTTTCAGAAGGGGGAGGTCTGCGCCTCTGCGGACAAATATTAATTTGGGGGTCCTTGCCATGAACATTTTTGAAAACAACTGGTTCAAACAACATTAGGAAACAAGGCCAAAAAAGCAACTACACTTTCAAGCAACTTTACAGAAAAACAATCCCAAAGTCGCTTATGCGATATGCCCCCAATTCCCGCATATCTGAGTAAATACCTCCAAAAGGTTAGCGACACCCACAGTCACAATACCAGAGGGAGCGTTAACAACAATTTGGTACCACCCACCCATAAATCAAACATGGGCAAATTCTCCTTCTACAGCACTGCCACCCAGGATTGGAATAGTCTAACTCCATCCCTCAAAAAATGCAGTTCGCTGGGCTCATTTAAAAGAGCCTTAAAAAATCACCTTTCAGGAGGCCAAAGGTGGAGGTAGTACCATTTTCCCGTTAGACAGCAGACCCCCCCCCCCTGTTCTTGTACATATTTTTTTTCCCCTCTTTTTTATTTTTTTTTGTTGTACATAGTGTTATATATTGTTTTTGGCTGGTTATTTTGTAATGATATTTGAACTGTGGTGCCACTATATATGCCTATGAATTAAATACCAAGGCCCTCATTGGAAACAAGTCCGCAAGGACTTTTATGAACGGACCTGTTAGACAAAGTATTTTAAATGTAACTGTGCTGTTTTACATTTTTTGCCTAATAAAATATTCAATCAATCAAAACATGGCAACTCTGTCACTGACTGCTTCTGCGCACTTGACGAGAGAGAGAGAGAGAGAGAGAGAGAGAGAGAGAGAGAGAGAGAGATCACGGGATACGCCGATTAAAATGAATTGGAATAAACACAAATGTATGTATTGGGTCTGACTCTGGAGATAGCATCCTAGTGAACTATCCTACAGTGTGTAATCCCTGGTCGGGGATCAATCTATAGTGTGAAAACCACAACGATATATGACAGCCGATTTCAAGAAATAAACTCCTGCAATGTGTAATGCTTAACGATCAGATGACCCCCCGACCACTTAAAGGTCCTGCAGTCTGTACCTGCCTTTAGTCACCCAGACCAAAGAGAATAGAAGTAGACCTCTCCGTACCTATGGAGACTGCTATAATAGGAAGAATGCGGTCAGTGAATTAGATCTCTTTATTTCTCTCATGTTTGTCTTTGTCTCTCTTCTCTCTCTCTCTCTCTCTCCCTCCCTCTCTCCGTAAACAGAATAGCGCGACCACAGTAAAAAGTAAAAACTCAGGATTTCTCGTTCTGGCAGGGAGGGTATTCAGAGAAAACTCGGGATAACTCGGGGCTTGGCACTGAGAGAGTTAAAGGCGCTATATGAATTCTAGTTATTATTATTATTATTATTATATTACAATGATTCGCTCGCCTCAAAGTGTCTTTCTCTGCCATTCCGGCCTGTCAATCTACACTGTGAAATCGTGAATGTCACTTGACATGTTTAGGTCTATACACAGTGTAACTTGCTGGAAAAAAATCAATTACCTGTCCCTGGGGGGGGGGGGGGGGGGGGGGAATGTCTTGGCTTTTGCATCTCTCTTCTGTACATACCACCTTTCCCAGTACTCCTCCTTGCTCCTCGTCACCGTTCTTCGGAGCAGTTTCGCTTCTTTTGCATCACGACTTAATAGCGTAACACCGCCATGATAATGGCTCTGTTTATTCTAGTTGTTGTGTGGTGACTACAATATCCTCTCCTCCCCAGCTCATTTAGTACACAAGACACACGTCTCTATTAACCTGTGTCACCCTGTCATTGCCGGAGAGAAAAACATTTCAATCTATATTCTTACTGGAGAATTCAACGCATGGAGGTCGATGTGAAGGATGTACGTATTTTTGTCGATTTATGTTCCAGCCATTTCAAGTTGTCTGGATAACAGTAAGTGTAGAAAAATGCAGGAAACGCAGAAGAGCGAGAGAACGGAGGAATGCCATCCACGATACCTTGTAGGTCAGTGGTTCTCAACCAGTGGTCCGGGGACCACCAGTGGTCCATGAGGGGGTTCCAGGTGGTCCCCAGCTAAATGATGGAGAGTTGGAAACCAAAAGGACCCTTATTAGATCTTTAACTCTTGAGAGTGTAAAATGAAACCAAATGGACCCTTACGGGTCCATTTGGTTTCATTTCACTCTCTCAAGAGTAAAATTATTGATACAAATTTGCATTACTTAACTCATTGGGTGCCAGAATGTTATAATAACAGAATACGTTCGGTGCCGGGAATCTCACCGTTAAGCTCCATTGTGCTGTTTAAAGCTGTAGACTCCATGAGGAGCAATCCATGAAAAAAAAAGCATGCCTCCATTTTACCCGATGGTGCTGGCTAACGGCTGGAACGATAACATCTCTCACGCGAGTAACAATGGCGGAGCGATCGCGGATGCAAAATGAGTTGTTTTCCCCATAGAAAAAAGTTTCGGAGTTATAGGCGTTTTAGAGAAGGAAATAGACCGGAAGCGGATGGGGAGCCATGTTTTTGACACAGTGATGCATCTGGCCTATCCTTCTTAGAATCGCCTAGGGTGATCCCAGAGCTGCTCTAGCCCCTCCCGCATGGAAATAAACGAAAAAAACAAAAAGATAAAACTCACGTATTTATACGTTTTTTAGGAAAGTTGGCACTCCACGGGTGTATTTGCAAAACCGTACGGGTACGGTTTTGGCACTCAATGTGTTAATTAAAGAATTGTTATTTTGATCAACATTTGCCTGTTATCTAAGTTTTGGGTCTGAGAGGCTAAATGTCATCAAACGGTGGTTCCGTGGCTCAAATGCCGAATAAATAATGGACCTTGATATGAAAAAGGGTTGAAAACCACTGCTGTATATTAGGTCCTGAGCCTGACCTGCAGCCACATTGTGAGCATGTGGTCACATTACAGCGTATATATAAGTCAGACATGACAGTCTGCAGGCTTTGCACATGTAAACTATGTTAATGGGATTGGGCGGTTTTCTGCGATCGACTGTGCTAACCACGTTTTCCCTCACTCTTTCCCCCTCATTCCCTTCCTCTCTCGCTCCCTCCCTCTGTGTGATCTCTCGTTCTCCTCCTATCCTGTCCTTCATCTCTTTCCTGTCATTTATCTTTGTCTTTCTTTTACCACACTTATATTTACCCCATCTTTTTCACCTACTGTTTTACACCACGTCTCCCCCCCCCTGTCCCCCCCATCCATTTCCATTGCTGCCACTCCCTTCGCCTTGCCCCCCCCCTCTTTCTCTCTCTCCTAGCCAGCAGAAATGGATGCCTGGGTAAGCGGCAAGGGGTGTTTGTTTGTCTTTGCTTTTTTGCCTTTTTCCTCAGCTTTCTTACTCTCTACCTCATACTTTGTTTAGCCTTTCTCCCCCCCCCCCCCCCCCCCCAACGTCTTTCTCCCCCTCTCTCTGTCGCTCTCTCCTCTATTCAAATGTCATGTTTTCATTGTGCATTAAAGCGGTGCTCTGAGTGTGGCGCTGCCACCATTCCACACAACAACACTTTGGGAGGTATTCAGCTAGAAAATTACACATCATCTGTGCTGCCGGCAGAGGTGATTTTCACGCGCACAACGTGCCACACACACACACACACACACACACACACACACACACAACACACACACACACACACACACACACACACACACACACACACACACACACACACACACATGTACACACACAGTCCTTAAGTATCAAACAGCTGCCATGGAAAGAAAATGGGTGTGTAAAATGCATTGAACACAATATAGGGATGTGCAGGCGTGCTCTTTTGGGACGCGTGTGTGGCTGTAAAGTTAGGATAAGATTAGATTGGTTTATAATAAATGCATTGTCAGCTTGCACGTGCACGTGTACCTTGTGTGAGTGTGCATGTGAACATCATTGCTGTCGGGCAGAAACCATATTCTTCATAAATGAATGCCATTATACTTGCCAATGCCAACAGTAGCGAATCACGATGCAACATGTGAGAACTTGTAGATCTGCTATTTCGTTTTTTTTTTTTTTTAAGAATCCTGAAATTCTTTGGAATAAGAATTTGACACTTTGGCCTATAAGGACATATATAAATACCCAAAACGGACACGGTGAAAATGGTTAAGTCTGTCTGTTTATAAATATTTAATCAATGAATGGTATTAACCACATGAACCCTAGCATCCCTATTCTGGCCTGGGCATGTCATGATAGTTGAACATTTTGTGAAAATAGCAGATCTACAATCTCACAAACGCGTAGATTGGCTATTTTCGGCAAAGAGAATTGGTGTAGAGCAGGGTGGGGGGGGGGGGGGGGATAAAGTACAGACCCCTAGGATCCCCGGTCAACGAAGTAGATACAATCTAAGTGGTTAAGGAGAGCCTGTGACTAAATAACAATTAAATTGCATCCATTGGAACACAGGTTCTCCTTTCCCTCTCCTGAAAAGTAACAGTTTTATATGGTTTCTGCCCGACTGCCACCGTATCAGTTGAGAGCGTTTCAGATGAGCTGATCTCCCAGGGGAGCGGCTGTTTAGATCCATATCTCTCTCACACACACACACACACACTACACAGTAATACACAATCAGTCACCATTAAGGCACCGCATAAAACAGCGGTGGCTGCATGTGTATGTGTGCTCTTGCATGCCTGGGTGTATGTGCAACTGTGTTTATTTGTGTTTCTATATCTGTGCGTGTGTGTGTGTGTGTGGACGGACGGACGTCACACTGTACTTTCAGATGCCACTACATAGGAATAATTTACCCCATTGATCCCAGTTGCATGCCTCCTCCCTCCCGGCCAGCGTTGCTTGTGCTCATGCACCATGTCCTGTTGATGCAGTCACTGCTCTCCCATTACCGCCACTGGTTTCGTGTTCATATGTGGCCAGCTCTCTCATGGCCACTACTGGTTTTATCTTCATATGTGGCCAGCTCTCTCATTGGCTCTACTGGTTTTGTGTTCATGCGCAGCCTGCATTCACTATACAGCCATCTTAGGCTCAGGGAATGCAGCAGCAGTTTGATATTTACTTAACAAGTAAATATCAAACGTGGATCACAGCAGGGCTAGATTTGATAGATTTTAAGTGTATATAGCTTGTTTAAATCATGTAAAAATATATAATAATGAGTTATTGTCAATCAGTGGGCATTACCAATACAGTTTAATGATGACTTCACAAAATATGTGACCACATATCCAGAATTGATTATAGATCCGTGGTTGAGCTCCGTAGATGACCACACTTCTGAGTCTTGCACGCAAACGGTGCACTAAGGATCCTTGGCTAAGCCTCTTGATAATACTTGTACCCACAATGCATCAGTTGAGTTCCTTTCCCTGCGATTCAGTCCAATTGAGTACAATTGTATTTGCTCCATCAAATCATAAAAATTCAGGCTGCCATCTTAAGAGTATGTGGAATGTGTTCAATAGCAGAATCACTGCCATGTTATGATCATAGCAATGCTTGCCAGTGTCTAACATTTGCTAATAATTGTGTGCATATCTCTGTGTTCTCTTCTCTCTGCAGTTCTGCTACAACTTTCATCATCTTAGTCTGTTTTTTATTTTATTTTATTGTATCTATGATTAATAGATACAGATTAATTTCATTTTTGACATGAAATAATTCCATTCTCTTTCTAAATTATTTTTCATTAAATGTGGTTAGAGCAACGCCTCTAGCTGACTGTAAAAACAAGTTTTTTTTGGGCTGAATCATGTAAATTCAAGTTCTAGTTTCAAACTGTCATTTCCTCACATAAAATACCACATAGAGCTGAGTTCCATTTATTTTAAGCTGAGCCGGTGACTTGTTTTCACAGTGTACAATCTTGTTCTTTTCTTCTCTGATGTCTCCTGACTTCCTGTGCTTGCATGCTGCTACGCCATAGCCTAGACTGTGGGCCTTCTTACAGCCAATCTGCCAACTTTCTGCCTGGCACAGCTTGGCACAGCAGGCATAAAGCGCTTCACCTCATCCTAATGCCAACCTCGTCATATCAGCCGCTGCTTCACTGTGCCAGTCATAATATGTACCACCTGATTGGTCTCGGAAGTTCTGATGGATCACAGGGGTTTGTGTATTGTTTATGGTTTTAATGTGTTTCTGTCTGTTCATTATTATGTCTAGTAGTAAGTAGAGGATAATATGCGACAAGCTACACGGGTATTGAAATGTAATGCACATCATGGGGATGTAAAAGAAAATCCTGGAGCCATAACTTCACACCCTGAATTGCATTACCTACCTAGAGATCAAATGAAATGGTGTGAATGCATTTGTTGTTCAGAAATCAAAAACATTCTGTTTGTGTTCTACTTGCTTTTAGAGAGATTCATTAAGCAACAGTATAAGGCAGGATTATTTGCTATATTCAATGCTAGTCGACATTACAATAGTGTCACAATGTACGAGGCAAGTTTATATAAAAAATAAAAAACTGTAGTCAATCAGCATGAATTATTCCATCACCTGATTTGTTTTTTAATTATTAGAATAATAATTGTAAAGCTGTCATTCATTGCTTTTTTGCTAAAATCTGTTGTGCTTGTGCTCTCCTGTGTTCTCTCTCTCTCTCTCTTTCTCTCTCTCCCCCCCCCTCCCCTGTCTATGTCTGTCTCTCATTCTTACTTTCTTTCTCTCTTTCAGGCCAGACTGTTGGAGAGGAAAGAGAGGGAGTTGTCAACGATCTCAGCCTTCTATAAAGAACAGTTAGAAACGCTGGAGAAGAAGGTATTGCACATTTTTACTTCTACAAATCCTCAAAAGGCAAACATATATAGCTCATGTGATTTTATCACATGCTTATCATCATGCACTTATATTTCTAGATATTCCTGGATATTTCCTTTACATATATATATATTTTTTTTACTTCTTTTTATTTGAGAAACAGCAGGATACAGCAGATACTTGCCCCACAGCACACAGCAATTCTCCCATTCCCCAGTCCCTCCACCCCACCCCAAAATGTTCCACCTGCACTTTGGTAATTAATCAAGATGGTGTATTTGTCACTACTCATATTTGTAGTTAATTTTTAAAGTGCAGTATTTGTAATAGATTATTTGAACACATTTATAAATGAATATATACTTTAATATGTTAAAGCCTTTGGAAACTTGTCTTCAAGTAGTAAACAAGAAAAAGACTACTAGCAGCCCCTAGTGGCCATGCTGCTCCTTACACCCACCTGGAAATGTTGGCAGAAGGTTCATCTAGCAAATTGCCTATCAGGTTATGAAATATCTTGTGTGCAAAGTTGACATTTTGGCCTGAGCCTGGCACTAGAGGAAAGGTCATTGGTTCACTCAAATATTTTGGATTCTTCCTCCAGGAATGAATGTACTCAGAAAGTTTCATGGCAATCTGCCCATTAGATTTTGAGACAACTTGTGCAATTGGAAGTTTTGGTGTAAGGGTGGCGGTAATAAAGTGGGAGGTTTGGCCTTAGGGTGGGGCTAGAGAAAGGTCATGGGATCACCAAAATCAGTTCATACTTTGTGAGCGCATAAGCGCATTACGTTTCATGGCAATATGCCTAGTAGAATTTTTGATAATATGTGCAATTTTAAAATGTTGCATAAGGGTAAATATGAGTGTTTTGGGGGAGGGGGCATAAAGTATGTGGCACCATTGTTACCTCTGCCCTGTCTGTCCTTCTGTCCTCTGTCTGAGGAAGAAGGTGACGCCATACGAGAAGGCAGCAGTGATGAGAGCTCCCGACCGACCTTGCAATTTCTTGTTTATTGTACTTTTGTTACGTTTTTTTTGCCCATAATCCCATATGGGCCTCTTTAGCAGCACCTTCACACATGATATACAAACACTTATTCGGCTATCGCTCACCGTATACAGGAGTCTTTCCACTCCAACACTTGGTTCATAAACACTGCTGGATCAGTTCTTTACACCATTCTGGCTACCTACTGCAGTAGGTGTTACTGTGGCTAGGCTTGTTCGATATTGATTTCCATACTCATGATTTTTCTAAATTTAGAAATGACCAAAAGTCTATCCACCTACAGCCATTTAAAAAAATCTAATCATGTGGATCTTGGGGTCCCCATGGGAACAGCGTGGTTCCAATGTGGATCCCAGGCTTCATGTGGCACTGGCAATCAATCTGGTTTGGATGTTTGGTGGGGCAATAGCCTTCCTCTTAATTTTTTTCGTGTGTCAGAACCTCAGTGCACAGTACTCATTGAGTATCATCCGTTTCATAACATGGCAGGTGAATCCATATTGTTAAAACTCCTGCTGGTATTTGCATCGTTTTGTGAATGTAAACTGCTGTGTTACCTAGTTTGAGTTTCTTACTTGTGTAGTGTCAGATGTGTGGCATCTACTTTTTGATGGATGTAACAGCAAAATCCATCCACTGTTGTCTTGCTTACTGCGCGGAGCCAGTGTGATCGGTCTGTCAGTGTGCCCAGGCGCATGCGCACATGCGCACACACACACACACACACACACACACACACACACACACACACACACACACACACACACACACACACACACACACACACACACACACACACACTCACCTACAATGTTCTTGATTGTGCTTGGACTGAAGAGAAAACAGAAAATGATGAACGTTATTTCATATTTTCTTCTTAAATAGTAGGCTACATTCAGAGAAGCATCTGGCGACCCCTCCAAATTATTTGCCGACCCCTCGGGGGGTCACGAGCCCCTGGTTGATAACAACTGCTGTAGGGCTCCAGTTGTTAAAGTACTAGAGGTCCATCCTTTATACCCCCCCAGGGTCCAGCAAATACTAGGTTTTGACCTAGTCTTGTTTCTACTGGAAAAAGTGTTTTACACTCAAACGTACAGTGCTTTTTTCATCACTGTGTCTGTTGCCGGCAGCACTGTGGTCTTTTCACAGAAATAAAGAGCTGTTGAAGCTGTACATTGTGGGCTTTTAAGAAATGTTATCCTTCTTTCACTCAAGCTCTGCCACCTCCTCAGTGCTAATATGCCGCTGATCAAAAGCCAGCAGTGCAACGGTTTAGTAAAGGCTATGCTCCCTTTATTTTCTCTTTTCATTTCACGTTCCACACTTGCACATAGACGCTATTAAAAGGCAGGATGTGCGACTGAAGGTCAGGACAAAGTGCCTCGTGCATTTAAGGGTGGATTGACAGAAGCTCATCAGAAGCAGGGAAGAGCAGGAGGACAGCTAAGGGGAAACAAGAGAGTAAAAAGAAGCCGCATTTATGGGCATTTAGTGGTGTAGTCGACGTTCAAGAACAGCGAATGGATAAAGAAGACACGATGCATAAAGGTTACATTCACTGGCATTATTTTTTTCTTTACTCCCCTCTTTCTGCATACACAAATTTACACAGACCCTCCCTGCAGCATTCAATATATGTTCAGTGGACCCCTCCATCTCCCTTTGCCATATTGGCAGTGGAGCCCATCAACTGGGATTCGGGTGGGGGGGGGGGGGGGGGGGGCACCTTATCTGTTCCAAGGCACTCGCCTCCTCAGCCCTCTGAGTAAACCTTTTACATAGCCAAGTTAAATGGAGGGGCCTCCATACGCCGCATGGCGAGCAGGACTCCCTTCGCCATGCTTGACGGAAAGGGACTGATTGGTGGAAAGGGGGTTTGAGTGGGGGGATAGAGGACGCTTTATCTTTCTTTCTTTTTTTCTGTCATTTCTTTTTCCCCCTCACTCGGAGCTGACCAGAATGTGGATGAGGGGGCGAGAGAGAGAGAGAGAGAGAGAGAGAGAGGTGGGAACTGAGAGCGAGAGATAACGTGGCTATATGGACGGTGCATTAAACAGACAATCTGTCCCAAGCCGGCGTCTATCTCTCTCCCTCTCCTGGCTTCATCTCGTCTCTCTTGTCCCATCAGTCTCTCCATTCATTCAGGCCTTGCTTTCATGCCTCCTTTCCTTTCTCCAATCTATCATTCTTCCTTTCACTCTTGTACCTGTTGCAAATTCCAGTAGGTCTAATAGCCACTTAAAAGCCTGAATACATGAGCATTGATATGTGTGTCACCTTCATAAAAGCCGAAGCACAAATCAACTAATATTCTTAATTTTGGACTCGGCTTGAAATTAAACGTGAATGGAACTCGTCTGTATGTGTAGACGAGTGCACATACAGACGAGTGTATTTATAGACTGCAGTGCAGACAGTACATTTCATTCAATATAAACTCAATGTACTTCAAAAATAAAAACAAAGAATAAATATACATACAAACACATACACAGTAACTAACACTTTGGCTCAGTCTCATTTGGAAGGATACATCCTCCTATCACATTGGTAACTAGAAAAAGTGCTCCTCGGAGCACAGGTCTCCGCCAGGTCAGGTAGGTTATTGTGGCCTCCTGGTGGTGCTATAATAGGCCAATTTGAAAAGGTAGCCATTTCTTCTTAGGCCTTGCACGGCAATCGAACACTGCATTCATGATTTGAGGCATTTTGTTCAAAACAATTGTTTTGCTAAATTAGACCTGCTGGTGGCGCTATAACAGGCTGATGTTAAAAGGGTGGCATTTGCTCCTCAACATAGTGTGAATGTGCGTGCAAAGTTTGACCGCAATCGGATGCTGCGTTCATGATTTGCGGCATTTTGTTCAAAACAAGCCACTACTGCAAACTTTAGATGTAAATCTTAGCCAATCAGGATGGAATATGAAAAATCAAACACATCCGTCTTGATCACATGACTATAGAGATCATGTGTACCGATTTGCGTGAAATGTGGATAAAATCGGAAGGAGTAATATAAAAACT
The DNA here is from genome assembly GCF_963280865.1 of Gymnoscopelus braueri. Taxonomy (NCBI): domain Eukaryota; kingdom Metazoa; phylum Chordata; class Actinopteri; order Myctophiformes; family Myctophidae; genus Gymnoscopelus; species Gymnoscopelus braueri. The sequence continues at coordinate 4,887,826 of NC_137612.1, read as the reverse complement.
TGTTTTACATAAGTCGGCCTCCTGGTGGCACTATAAAAGGCAGATGTGAAAAATGCAGGGCAAGGGTTTTTCCTTGACCTCTAGGGAGGGCGCTTACAAAGTTTTACACAGATCGGTGCAGTTATAGGTAAAAACACGAACCATGAGGCTGATTTGAAAATTTTCAATTGGCATTTCTTCCTCTGCATAGTGGAAATGTACGTGCAAAATTTCAAGGTGTGTTCATGATTTGAGGCATTTTGTTCAAAACTGACCACTCCTGCAAACTTTGGAAGCCATTTTTAGCCAATCAGGATGGAATATGAAAAATCTGAAAGACCAGTTTCGTTTAATGACTATAGAGATACTGTGTACCGATTTGCGGGATTTTTGGACAAAATCTGTAGGAGTACTGTCAAAAAATATGTTTTGCAAAAATCTGCCCCCAAGACCCATGTGAAAAAAAATGGCCAGAGGTTCTTCTGTGGCATCCAGGGAGTGTGTGTGCACAGTTTCACTGCGAGCAAGCCAACGGTGCCGGAGATTAGCTGTACACAGACAGAATGACACACGGACACACGGACGGACGGACACACGGACGGACGGACGGACGGACGGACAGGGGGCAAAACATACTCTCTCGCCATGCCTTTCGGCCTGGCGGAGACAACTAGTTAGGAGTGTGCCACCACGGTGGCAGTGGCTCAGAGAAGGGTGGCCAGTAGAGCAGCCAGATGGCAACCGCGAGGTTCCCAGTTCGATCCCGGGCTTCCCCAGAGTTAGTGTCGAAGTGTCCTTGAGCAAGACGCTGAACCCCTAATTGCTCCCGCAGAGCAGGTTGGTGCCTCGCATGGTTTCCTCCGCCATTGGTGTATGAATGTGTGTGTGAATGGGTGAATGTAAAGCACAATCTATTGTAAAGCGCTTTGCGCTATATAAATGCACCATTTTGTATTAGGTCCCTATTTTGTCCAAAAGGTTACAAGAATTGAGACAACCTAAAGGTAGCATCTAACGTAATGTTTGATGCGTGTCTTGGATCATGCCTCCAATTTCTATGGTAATCTGTCCTCTGGTATAACGGATGAACTGACTCCAATGGACATGCAATTATGGTCTCAGTCATGGGGTACCCTACCCATTCAAGGAACCACTTAATGTCTCCTTCATGTTTTGCCAAATCACCTAACTAGGAAGTATCCTATGCTTCCTAGTTAGGTGATTGGCTCCTAAGCAGACATGTTTTCTGAAAATGCTATTTTATCTCGGATGCTTGCAGATGAGACAGAGCTATTGTTGTGTAGCATAGCAGGTCTCCGCTATTGTCAGTATTGTCATGTTGGTGTTGTTAGTGCAGAGCTGGAGTTGAGGTACAGTATTGTGCGAAAGCCTTCAGAATGCTGATGCAGTTTATATAACAGTGAATAGCAGTCAGCTCAGCGTCTTTAGACTGAGTCACTGGACAGAGCCAGTCTATAAAGCTTTATTGATTTTGTACCCACATACTCAAAAACAAATATACAATACATGCATCCACCCACACACACACACGTACAAGCACGTACACACACGCGTATGAATTCTGAAGTCTTGATTGAGAAGCCAACGTTAAGGCTGGCTAGATTAGAGAGAGAATCCACTGATAATTGATGTGTGATCATCTCCTGAATCAACATTTAACTCTGGCTTAGCAACCACACCTTCTATAGGCTGATATCGTGTGTGTGTGTGTGTGTGTGTGTGTGTGTGTGTGTGTGTGTGTGTGTGTGTGTGTGTGTGTGTGTGTGTGTGTGTGGCGTGTGGCGTGTGTCATACATGTGAAGTCAACAACAACTGCAGTCCGGTTTGCCAAAGGGATGAAAAGCGATAGCAACCCCTGGTGTGTTTATCTAAAGGCTGTGGATACTGATTGAGTCCACTAGACTAGACAGACAGAGCATGTGTGTACGTGTGTGTGTGCCTGCTGTCACTACGAAGGTAATGGATCAGCTAACGCAGGGAACCTTCCCGAACTCCCCATTGCAGTTAGAACTGCAGACTCACTCCCAATCTTCCGCCGTAATCTGAAGACTCGGCTCTTAAGACTCCACCTTAGCCCGTAGCACTTGCCGTAGCACTTGCCGTAGCACTTGCCGTAGCACTTGCCGTAGCACTTGCCGTAGCACTTGCCCTAGCCTTGACGACCTTGCAGGCTTATGCAAAGGCTAAAATGTAATAAACATTTGTAGACCTGGCGTCCTATAGTGTGTATAGTTTCAATGTACAGATTATTATCTTTTTTTGTATTATACTTTTTAGACGATAGGTTCTTGGTTTACCCCATGATCCCAGATGACTATTTCTATGCATTTTGATGTATTACTTTGTGTTTTCCTTGCTTACTGTAAATCACTCTGGATTAAGAGCGTCTGCTAAATGCCTACATTGGTAATTGTGGTCGATTCAACACAGAGCTTTGTTTCCTACATTTTCCAAATAGATTTTTAGACATGGGTAATTGGTGGTCTAGGACTTTCTAAAATTGTCGGGTAGAAACCTCATATGTCAAAAAAAAAATAAAGATTTATTTTTTCATTGCAGTTGAAAAGGCTTTTGAAATGTGAGAGAAAAACACCTGCCATGGATCAATGGAGTGGAATTTTTTGTTAAAACTTTCTATACACGTTTGAAGGACCATGACAAAGACTTTTAATGTGTGGTAAAACTGAACGTCATGAAACCTTTAAGAGAACAGAGTTGTGGCCAGGATCACTGACCTAGCGGCCCGGGCACCTAGGCTCAATGTAGCCTGACAGCGCATCGCTTTGCTGCGTGTCTCGCCCCGTCTCTCTCTCTCTCCCTCTTTCCTGTCGATCTACACTGAAAAAACTATCAATAAAGGCAGAAAAGCCCTAAAAAAAAATCTTTAAAAAGAAGAAGAAAAAGAACAGAGTTGTAGCAAACAAAAACAAACCTGCAGTTTTCTGGAGTTTGTTCCAGATAACTGGTGCACTAAAGGGACTATGGGGATAGAACGCAGGCCTGTCCCAGATGACCCCAGAGGTCAGGTTGATTTATAATGTAGCAGAAGTTCAGGAATGTTTACTCTTTATAAACCATCAGTAGTATGTTGAAATCAATTCTTTGACAGACAGTGTAAAGACCTGAGAACTGGAGTAATATATGATCCACATTCTTGGTCTTAGTGAGGATTTGAGCTGCAGCCTTCTGAATCAACTGCAGCTGGCTGTTTGATTTTTTTTAAAGGAGACCTTTAAAGACACCATTATAGTAGTACAGTCTTGGAGTCAACTGAAGATAAATACATGAATTTATTTTTCAAAATCCTGCTGAGAAATAAGTCCTTTAAACCGTGATATAATTCTTTTTTTTTTTTCTAAAGTTTTATCCCACGATTTTGTAACCCTATTTTTTATACCCAGTGCCAATTGTCTATGTAATCCTGGGCACTACCTTCCCTCTGCCAACCTAGGGAGGCCAGGGCAGAGCTCATGCCTCCTTCAATGCATGAGAGCCAACTGACCTTCTTGTCACCTGACAGAGGAGAGTTTCCCTGGTTGGACGTAGCACGTGGAAGGAACACGTTATTCCAACCAGTTCCTTTCCCCTCCATCAAGCGCCCCGGCTGGCCAGGGTGAGGCAGTATAGTGACCAGGATTACTGCATGTTTTTGTGAGGGTACCTACCCTAGGGAACACGGGGAGAACATGCAAACTCCACACAGAGAGGCCCTTTCGCCAACCCCACCTAGGGTATGGGGAGAGAACACGCGAGAGGAGTGGAGAGAACACGCCCCCAGCGCCCACAGCGTCCCCGGCGGGAATCGAACCGTGATATAATTCTTAAAGGCAAACTAGGTAACTTTGAGCCTAAAAAATATATATATATACATATATTTTGCATTTTTCAGCCACTATATAATTATCCTGGCGTGTTTCCTTGCAGAAAGAGCATCCCTCTGGCTGTATTTTGGGTTTGTTCCACTGTATATGTTCACATTCATCCCTTGCTCTGTCTGTGGGGGGAGGGGGGGGGAACTCGGCCGGAGCTCTTAATTGATCCCTTTGAACTGAGTTGAATAATTGGGCCGTAAAAGTGTCAAACTTGTTATGTGCTCGTTAGTGCTCTCTCTAATCAATTAATGCATCAAAGACAGCCATCACTTTGATACCTGTCAGAGAGGGAAGGGGGGAGGGGGGAGTGTGTGTGCGTACACACAGATCTGAAAAGTTACCTAGTTGGCCTTTAAGGTGAGAGTAGGCTGATGTACAGTAATTGTCTTAATGTGGCTGTTGAATTCACATCCATGACTCCAAATTCCATGAATACAAGAAATGTTTCTGACATGGGTTGTGTTTTTTATCATTAGTGATTGAAGCTGAGAACTGACTTTTAATCATTCTTACTTGGCTCCAAAAACAGAACATTTTGGCACATCCAATAGTTGATTTGTTTTATGCACTTATTCAGTGCCTGTATTGGACCATAGTCCCCCGATTATATGGTTATGTAAATGTGTGTCATTTGCATAATTATGGTAACATGTTTTGTTGTTTTCCATAATCTGAGCCCCAGAATGGAGCCTTGGGGAACTCCACATGTCATTTTTGTCTGCTCAGATGTGTAATTACAGAAAGTAGTCCCAGACACAAGACACCAAAACACACAATTTTCCCTTCCCTTCCTCTCTGCCAAGGTATTTCCTCCTGTCTCTCTCCATGCCATGCTTCATTGTGGAGTCTCAGTTTAAAATGCACCTTCTATAATCCCCCCCCCCCCACACACACACACACACACACATTTTAACCATTTATTCATGTCCACATAAAGGAGAATACATACAGGGACACAAATATTAAAGGTGCAGTAGGGTTACACACACACACACACACACACACAACAGTTCCCAAATCTTGCTGCTGTGTTCGCACATATGTATTCTCCCTGTAGGTAGGGGAGGTTTTAGTCGTTTTTTTGTCGTTGGTCACACCACCCCACCCCCATCAACTGCCATCAGCCCATCTTAGTAACAGCACGCCACTATGCACATTTCTGCATACATACATGCACTCGTTGCACACATGATTGGACCTAGTTACAGTACATACCTGTAAGTGCACACATAGTCTCACAGACACACGTGTGCATGCACTCTAATCCCCTCTATGAGCTTCCTCACAGCTCCTTCTAACCCCGTTTTGCCCTGTTGATGGTTACGGTTCTCTTGTGCCGTCTCTCCACATCATGCTTTTCTCTAGTGCTCACAGGGTGTTTGCGTGTGTGTGTGTCAGTGATAATACTGACACCGCTCTGGTGTCTTGAGAGCTGGATAGTAGGCTAATACAGAGAGAAGCACATACAGATAGATGCATACATACAGAGCAACCCAGTCCCCAGCCACCTTGACTGAAAACGTTGTAAACGCCGCCGTGTCATTGCAAGCTTTACCCTGAAACGCATTTCCTGCCAGGAAACCATCGAGGTCCATAAATGTAATTGGATTAAAGGAGAGTTTTGTTCATCTTTTCCTCTCGCCCAGGCTGTCTATCTATAGCATACACAGAGAAAGGGAGGGGGAGAGAGAGGTTTGATCAGTAATTTGTGACACACTGTAAATCATGTTAACACCTCACCCATTTGCAAGGCAAATAAACCTTGGCCTTGTTATTGCAACGGCTTCTCCTACCCTGCGGAATGTGTGAAGTGTTGATTTAACCACCCTGACACCCCTATTTTTGACATGTATAACTGGCATGTCATTGATGTCGTGTCGTTTTCAAAACATTTCAAAAATAGCAGACCTACAAGATCGGCTATTTTTGCTGTCGACACCAAGCACTATAACTATATATCGTTCACCGCTGTCGTCATTATAGTTCTAGTGTACTGTAGACTCAGCCACCCATTTGGAAATATTTGTAAAACAATATCTTTTAGTTTTAGTGCTTGGTGTGGATGACACAGAATTTTGCTGCGTACACTTATCAGAACCATATCACAACATCCTTTCGGCCGCTGCCCTATCCTTGAAGCCTTTTGGACTGAGCTTTGGCAGACAGTCCTCTACCAATAGTTTAGAGGTTCACTTCACCTCTAAACTAGCATTTAGAATGCCTTATCCTCTGTGATTTTTTCGCCCCCTCTGCCCTCCATCATCCCAGGAACCTTGGGGCTTTAAGCCCCTGTGGGGCCCCCTTTTCATCTTGGCTCAAACACTCACCATCCCACAAGGCTTTCTATCCACTAACTTTCAACTTTCCGCCAGTATGCCCAGGGATCCCTTGGCCTAAAGCTAAATGCTAAGTCGCAAACTTATCATTACATATTCCCAGAGAGCCCGTTAAAGTGTTAGCTGACTTAGTCTCCGCCAAGAGGACAGACCGCCTGTCTCAATGTAAAATAAGGGTCAGCTTAAGGCCGGTTATTCGGGGTATCAGTGTTAGTATGATGACATAAATGTTTTAAGAGCTAGTTCAACCTCTTTGACTGTGACCTGTGTTTGGCTATGGAAGGATGGAACCTGTCTTTTAATTGAGTATGGGTTACGCTGGAATGAGTTGTAACTCCCCTGGAGGTGTGGCATTTAAGTCCAGTCCAGATACAGCGGCAAAGGGGTGGAGGGCTTAGCAACAACTGCAGCCAAATCCTGAATCCTGTCCTGGTTAATCCAATATACTGTAACACAGCCACCAAATCTAACTGGCAGGAATAAACCCTTACACCCTGGGTTGTTTGGTATTTTCCGACAGAAAATGTCCACTGCAAGATGCAACTGGTCAAGTCAAATACAATGTAAACTTTAAAAGAACAAGGCTAGACTAGACAGCTCCTCTTTGTTCTGACATTGATTATGTTCTTGGAAGATATTTGTAAGGTTGTCTCTGTGTGTTCTTCTCTGTTGAAGGAGACAGGAGAGACACTGTAATGCCTCTTATCAAGGTAGACTTTTAGAATGATGGCTGACTTAAATCTTTGCAAAGCATTACATCAAATGATATATGTATATAATAATGGCTTCTCTGTGCAGTTGACAAAGCTTTCAGACACGTAGTTAAATTAATTAGCGGTTATCTGGCTAACTGGCTTGAATCCCCCTACATATAATAGCCCTTTCAGGTGAGATCTGCATGATATTTGACATATTCAAAGACTTTGGAGGGATTATTTTAATTATAAAACTTAACTAAATCAGTTTTGTGTAGCTCAGCAATCTTCCACTTTACATTAGGGTAAATACTGTATAATTATTTAGAGGTTCATGTCAATTATTTGTGCTGTTATGGTTATTGATAAGATCTATGACATAACTATAATAGTATGTTTGGACCATGATATAAATCGTAACTACATTATACACTTTAATACAAATCCACCGCCTACAGAGCGTGGCCTTGTGGTTCACTGTGTGCACATAGCAGCGTGATCTTGAGTTGTGTGGCACTGGTTCACTGTATCTACTTTTTGGGGACAGAGACACGGAGATGAATACAGAGATAGATGCAGACAAACCTTGTTATACACGACTAGGCACGTTCAGCGCCACGGCGTAAAAATGTCAGGAGTACCGTGCTGGATGATACGTTTTGAAATAATGAGATTTGAATAAGTCTAGGGATTGCGGAGCAGGTTTGTGATTGATCCCATCTTTTCCTGCTCACTCACTTCAATTATCTACCTCTCCTATCGCCCCATCTATTGGGAATATGGGAGATAATTAAGGGAAAGCTGTAGTGCCGGGTGCAGTGGTTATTGGTTTAAAATGGTGATTACTGCACAGAGAGTTGAGAGTAGTCTGTGTGAGAGGGAGGCAGTGGAGTGGAGTGGCATGAGATTGGCTTCCTGTCTGGGGCATTTTAGACAAACCATATTGCATCGGTTCTAGTGCAACGTCTGTGTATGTGATCATTTTCCTCCCGGGGCTGATCGCGCTAAACGTAGTCTCAATAACCCAGAATATCCCCTGGCCGGGCTGAAAATACTGCACACCTTGGATTTATTCTTTTGAACAGACTGTGTAACATATTGGCGAGGAGTGCCAACATAAAAATAATAATAATAAAATGTCCTGAAGCTACGGTTGCTTCCACTCATACCCACATCTCTGAAAGAGACCTCTCAATGTACTAACACTATATGTTGGCTTTAACACCAGCGACTCATGGGGTATACTATACACCTGTGCACTATCCGGAGGGTGACCGCATAATGCATTGTCCCTGATTCGACTCTGACTGGAGACCTGCATGTCCTTGCCCCTCTCTGCTCTCCATTTCGTCTCTTTTCTGTCCTATCTAAACAGAAATGACTGTGTGCTCATGGCAGTCAGCCCCTGCTGTGTAGTTAACACTGTGCTGTACTGATTATACCACTATATAAAGGTTAGTGTGGCGAACATTACCGTGCCCTCAGACTTGGGGCCTCAGCTGTGTGGTAATTGCTGTTTAAATGCCACTGTTCCTCACACGAAATAAAACTTTATGGGGGTGCCAACGGGCCATCTACGATCTGATTTGTTAGCTATACGGCATGAGGTTTATAGGTGGCTAAGTTAACGAATGTGACATTTCAGATGATGCTTTATGTGTTAAGACTACTGTAGACGGCTTATTACAGCTTGGTATGAAAGTTGACTTCTCAGAAGTAATTAAAACAGTTGACAACCTGGGAATATTGCTTGGATGTGCAAGTAGTTAAGTCTGTCATGGGGACTTGACTGAAGGTGTTGTTAATTATTTTTTATTTTGTATGTGCTTTTGTTTGTTCACAATGATATGAACTTGAAACTGATTGATTTTAAAAGCCAGGATCCTTATTAGCATATGCCTGAACAGCCCGTTTTCTAGAGGACATTTCATCAAGATCGAACACAAAGAAAATGTGAAGAGTATTAAAGTCTGACCTAATATGATCTCTCTCTCTCTCTCTCTCTCTCTCTCTCTCTCTCTCTCTCTCTCTCTCTCTCTTCCCCCCCCCTTTCCTCTCCCTCCAGAACCTTGAAAACTACAAGCAGACAGCTGAACAATACAGCCAGGCAGCTAGCAAGGCAGAGGCTCACATCCGGTAAGTAATTGCTGTGAATTAGTCTTACAGCACCAATCTCAGGAAAGCTAAAAAGAGCTTTTCAGAAAATTCTCACTGCCTTATTACATCCTGAGCCCCTTTTATAACTTCATTATACTGATGCACCTTTCCCTGGTGAGTCCAATAGTATCAGATAACTTGTGTATAGGCTGAACTGGTGAACGCGCTCATAAATAATCACCAAATACTACAAGTTGAGAATCCTCTGGCCTACTCAGCACTATTTGGTATGCATCAAACTAATCAATTCGATCTCTATTATAAAACATAATCCATTTTTTAAAACATTATTTGTCTTCTATTTGTATTTGTCGGCTTAATTTGTATTTTATAGGGCTTAAATGGTTAATCAGAATAATCAACATCGGTTCAAAAGTATTTGATAGAATACTCACTAAGAAACTATTCGATTGTTGCAGCATTATGCCTCTCTTTCTTTCTTTCTTTCTTTCTCTGTCTTGAACATATTCTTTTATGGTAGAGCTTGTGTGACAACAGAGCTACCAAGTGAAAATCGGGCGGAAATCCGAAATGAAATAAACTTTTGTTTGGCTCCTCGGACATTGCAGCAGCAACATGATAAACATCAATAGTGATAGGAAACCAAAAAGAACAAAAGGAGAGGAAAGAGAAAAGAATAGAACAGACATTTACACGTTATATGTATAGTATGGCAGTCCGTGAATAGTAGCAGCAAAATAGATTAGAGCGGATAAGAGAAAAGTGCCTCTCACCTAACTGTAAACATTATCAGCGTCCGTACTATATATATTGCGTGTGTGTGTTTTGAACCAAAGTGCTGTACACTCAGTAACAAAAAAATACCAAGAGAAAAAACAATACACAATAAACACATAAACGACTTAGAGTTGCTCTTTTCCACTAGGCAAAGGAGTACAAGTGAGTTTTAAAACGTGATTTAAACACAGGGAGGTTTTGAGACGCTCTAACATGGGGGCCGTGGAATCTCGTTCCACAGTTTGGGCGCTACAGCGGAAAACGATCTATCTCCCCGGGTCTTCAGCTTTGTTGGAGACCCGGGGAGATAGATCGTTTTCACTGAGCACAATTTAAAACTGTTGCTTTAAATTGTGCTCTATAAATAAAGTGGATTGGATTGGATTGTGTGTGTGTGTGTTTGTGTTTTATGGCCTTGAGGTCTGTTAAAGTTGTATCCTATGGGGATAGGAGACATCCTACTGTATGTACCCCCAGATACTATGGGTACCTGGCCCTGGGGCACCTGTGCCAGCTTTAAACAAGAGTCAATAGAGCATCGCAGTTCCCGCCCCTTCCGGGTTCCACCGCAAAATACTCAATGCATTTTTCCCATTGACATTTCCAAAAATATTTATATCAATTAATTTAAGCCTAGAATCAAGCCATCCAGGGTCCTGGTGAATCATGACCATAAAACGTTTGATTCTGTGATTTTTTTATTTTTTTTTAAACGGCAAAACAAAGGGTATTTATTAAATATAGTATATCGTACAATTAAATATAAAATAAAATAAATCACAGAAAAAAACGTTTTATGGTGATGATTCACCAGGACCCTGGATTGATTCTAGGCTTAAATTAATTGATATAAATATTTTTGGAAATGTCAATGGGAAAAATGCATTGAGTTTTTCCTTCCGGCACCAGGAAAAACCAGGAAGTGGGCGGGAACTGCGATGCTCTATAGCAACAGCAGAATAAGCTGTTTGGCATTGGCAGTGAGCCAAGATTGGTCACATGTTTCATGGGCGCAACTCCGTTACGTTGCTCATCCCACAAAAGCATGTTCCTTAATTACAAATGGGGCACCATTTAAAAAGGTAAATAAACAGGCTTTCCAACTGTATGAAAGTTATTGCCAAGAAGTATTGTTATAATAGAGAATCTACCGTGTGTGTGTGTGTGTGTGTGTGGGGGGGGGGGGTGTGTGTGTGTGTGTGTGTGTGTGTGTGTGTGTGTGTGTGCGTGTGTGACCGGCTTAATCACTTTGACTTTCGAAATCTTTCAAAAATAGCAGATCTACAAGCTCACTCACGATGGACACGTTATGAGCTTGTAGATCGGCTATTATAACAACTTTTTTCCACACTTGTACGACGAAGTAGGGCATTAGTAACATATGCAAAAAGAAATCATACAAATTGAAATATGGAGATACAGAACAACGATTCTGCCCGACAGCAACGATTGACTACCCCAGTCTTGAACACAGTGTTTTGTTATGGAGCTGGTGTGGCAGCAGAGCTACAAAGTGAAAATGGAAACAGCATGGTTTTGCAAGGAATTGAACGGTCCCTGTGGGACGGCAGCGGAGTTCTGAACACAACAGCTGTTGGAGGAATAAAAAGGTTTCATTCCGATCAGGGTCGGTGCCATACGAGCACGGACTGTGTGCCTGCATGGCGCTGCCAATTCACGCCCCTTCCACAGCACCCATTCTCACCCCTATTTGAAAAGAGAGAGCCGGGAGGCTTGGTCAGTGCCCACGTTGTCATAAAGCCATTCATTCTGTCCCTTTCCCATGCACATGGTGAGTCATTATATCACTAAGCTGACGAGTGAGAGAAAACGGGATTGATTCAGCCTACTGTGTTAGTTTCCTCCTCCGCCTTGGAAGATTTGGTCATTTTCACCATATTTATTTTAAACCATCCTCTAAAACAGCGGTTGTCAAACATTGTCATGTCAAGGACCCCCAAATGGATTGGTTTTAGGCCGCAGACACCCATTTGAAAAGATGTTGTGCCAGGGACCCCATAAGATTCGTCAACATATGGATGTATGGATGGATGTACTGTATGGATGGATTTTTATCAACAAAAAACAGTTAAAACCTGCCGAACACTAGAACCATGACTCCAGATGCATACACAGACTAAGAACATGGTATCACAGGATGACAGGAGGTTGCAATAAAGCAAAAAACACCCTCAAACACAGGGCTTAAATAGACATGGATTAACAGGACACAGGTCAACTCAACATACAATTTAGACACGATTGGCTAAGGGACTAACGGCACACAGCAAGACCAAGCCCCCAGAACCACGGTAGCACAGTGAAGCAGCCGTCGCCTGGTGGTCAAATCTGGGATTGCAATACTTACGCATTTGAAACGCCACTGCGCATGCTTCTACCGCTTGAAACCCTAGTGCGCCTGCTCGGTGCTCAAGTCTTCCGCATTTGGGCACCAAAATTTTGTGCTCAAATCAAGAAAAATGCGGAAGTAGAGCGTTCTTCCGGGTGCTTCAAACGCTTTTAACCCAACAACTTTCATTGAAATTAATAGCTGAGGGCGGGGCAGTCCGTCCTCTAGATATATTATGACTAGGGGTGGGACGATATATCGATATATCGATATATCGCGATACTTTCTCCCGCGATAAATAATCGATATCCTCCCGGAAAATATCGATATATATAAAAACGTTGTTTTTCCTACTCTGTATTTGTGTAATGATGATTTTGAACTGTTTGGTGCTATCTTATGTGTTTATGAATTGAATACAAGGACTATCGTGATATATCGTTGGTGAATTTTCATGCAATATATCGTGATATCGCAATATATCGATATTTTCAGATATCGTGATATATCGTTGGTGAAATTTCATGCAATATATCGTGATATCGCAATATATCGGCATTTTCAGATATCGTGATATATATTGTTACCGTGGGCCTAATATCGTGATACATATCGTATCGTGAGGTACCCATATCGTCCCACCCCTAATTATGACTCTATGGACAAGACGGTTAACAGTAACTAGGGCAGACAGGAAACACTAGGAACATTTCTACAAAATAAAAGGAACACAACAGTAAAGTAAATAACTATAAATGACAGGGCGGTTTATTTGAGAAATGTATGGTCATTTCGCCGTCCTGCTCGGCTGCTCCCCGTCCTGTCCCCCTCTCGTTACTGTGTGACTGTGTGAGCTCCATATGTGAGAGTCTGGTGTCTGAAAATGCTCTCAGCTCATTGCACTCAGCTCATTGGCTCATTTACTCATGACATGACCAATGAGAGAAGCGTTTTCAGTGTTGCTAAGATACGATAGGCCTGTGCCTCATAGCGATAGGCTCTGCTGCCCCCCACAGCCTCCCTCCATTCAAAACACAACAAACAAGCATGGATTAACGCGACTGACAGTACTACCCACTCAGAACAGAAGTGTCATGTCTAAAGGAAAAAGAAGAGACGTCAGAAGAATATAATAGAACTGACAGGGTGGCTAGAAAGTGTGACAGAAGATTATGTACACAAAGAAACGGCACAGACTGCCGCCGAATTTACAGTAGAATCCATGATGTAAACATCATGCATCAGGTGAAATCCACAAGAAAAGTGAGAAGCAGCTTAGAAGCCAGGGAGCACTGACACAATTCCTTGTTCGCCAAGCGACCCCAGAGGCTAACATGGTAGGCCATGTGAAATAAGCATGCTTATTTTGTTTTTAAAACCCAACTCTGGTTGTTGTTACTTAGGTTAGTATGCAAATATGACTAGTTAAACTACTGTGTAACCAGAAGAGTGGGCACATAGGAAGCCTGTATGCTTTGGAAAAGGGTTTGAAGTAAGGTAAAGTATACATGATTTGAACATGCTTGTTTAACATTTGACATTTAAGGCCTAATTTCAACAATTGCTATAAAACCTGTTTATGCCATTATGGCATAAACAATAAATTGAAGGGTACATTTTGCAGGGTTCAAATCATGTATACTTTACAGTATTTCATACCATTTTCCAAAGCATACTTTACTTGTTCACATATGTTACTACCATGATACAGTAAGTGTAATGCAGTAATGCTGGTGTAAGACCTGTTGTGTTTGTATTTTGTGTTATATGGTGAAAGGTATGTGAATTTGCTATCTTAAATTGACTTGACATTTGCTCTTAGCTGTAGCCAAACTCATGTCCTGTCTTTTATTATTACTGCTGTTCCTGCTATGACATCTGAATCTCCTATGGGGATTACATGACGCTTCTTAAGGGACTTCAGGGCTTGATAATACTGCTTGAGGCACCCCAGAGAGCCTATACAGTATTTCTGTAGGTTTTTACATTTTTGGTGAGAGGAGAGAGAACTGTTTGAGGACTGATGAGGCCAGGAGGAGAGTTGATGTGGTTGATTGGTGAGTAGATAAGAAAAATGTTGTCAGAAACATTCTTATACTTTTTGGTTTATTATGTATAGTATGTCATTGGAGATCCATGGCTTCTGCATCATAATCTGAACAGTGACATCAACAAGCCGCTGATTAGATTCTGAGTGATTTTATATCAATTAATTACGTGTGAAACCTGTTCTGGACAGAACAACAGGGACCACCCTTCTGTGGCATTATAGCTATAATTATGATCATTAATGCCATTCATTTCTTTTATGACACACTCAAAATAATGAGTTCGTCAGAACAATGACAATACGATAACATCCCAAAACTCCAGAACTCTGTGTTCAGTCTCAACTCCCCCGAACTGACCCCACTTTGCTTTCTAACTATAGCTATAAAAATAGCACAGGTTAAAAAGCTCTGTGAGCTTGTAGATCAGCTGTTTTAGAACATTCTTTAAATCTTGTTCACCTATCATGTGATGTTCCAGTTTTTGGCACGACTAATGACATGCCCAAAATAGGGACACCAGGTAGAAAGAATTGGGCATGTCTGATCAGAGCGGCGAACATGGAAATGAAACAATGCTGCTGCTTTCCCCAGAGTAAACAACTCAATATCGACTCAATAAGTGAGTGTTTAATTAATTGACATATCACGGAACCTCTTTTTTTTTTTTTTATATATATCCCCGATTTTGTAACCCATTTTTTCACCCAGTGCCAATTGTCTATGTAATCCTGGGCGCTACTCTCCCTCTACCAGCCTAGGGAGAGCCCAGAACTGAGCTCATGCCTCCTTCAATGCATGAGGAGCTAGCAAGCCGCTTCTTATCACCTGACAGGGGGGAGTTCCCCCGGTTGGACGTAGCGTGGAAGGAACACGTTATTCCAACCAGTTCTTTTCCGCTCCATCATTCCAATCTGGGAACCCAGAGCCAACTGAAAAGGAAAAACAGCGACCTCTGCTGTTTGTTACTATCTCAGTTAGCTCTGGGGGGAGCAAAATGGAGCACCCGTGCGCAAGGAAACCGGGGTTTTGGTCTGCCTTCAGCCTTTCACTTCCGGTGGTGCGACTATGTTTTCATTCCCACTAACAATATTTCTACACGGAACACTAACACCACTTCTCCCAGAGAACATGGATCGTTTTGGTTATAAGCCCACTTTGTTTCTATGATGAAAGAGCAAGTTAAAATGTGAATATCTTTCCGTGGTTTTGTCTGCTCCGCGGACGCTATTGTTAAATTAGTTTCGGTTGGTTTCCAGTGGGGAAGGATCGACGGACACGTGAATCCCGCCCACTACATTTGATTGGGTAAAGCGCGGCCTGCTTCCTGATCTGAAGGCACGCCCACTTGTAGGTCAGTGCGTACACGTTATGACGAACCTCCCCGACAGATTCCAACGCAGAGCAGAATCTGTTCTTGAGAGATTAGTCAAATTCTAGCCGCAGTTGATGATGTTAGTCGTTGACTTGTTTTTGTTCTATCCATGGAGAGATGATACCTGTGTTTTATTATTCTAAGGCCTTACAGCACCATTACATAATGAAGGCAGGATTACATATCAGTTGAGCTTTATTGATGTGATAGAAGCAGTGCATGGGTGTGAGTGACTGAATACTCAAAGGGCCCTCTACAATATCATGTCAATAATAGTCATCTGCATTAGGGCTGGGCAATATATATCGATATTATGTTGATTTCGTGATATGAGAACAGATAATTATCATCTGGAATTTTGTGATAAGTGTTATCTTTTCCTTGTTTTAATCACTATTTTATATGACAAGAAAAAAATGCTTGTAGATCGGCTATTATCTTTATTTTTGAAAAATGTAAAAAAAAAAAAAAAAAAAAACACAATACGATATTATCGTCACGATATATCAAGGTATTTGTTAAAGAATAGTGTCAAACGTGTATCATTTTCTTGTGTTGCACTTGTGCATTTATAATTTGTTTACTTATTTTTTTATATGTGGTCCTCCCAAGCCTACGGCATAATACAAATGCACACCACGCCAGTATTATGTGAATTGGCCACAGGGGGTCTTTATTCAGGGTGTTTACTGGTTTCAGATTAGATGATGCATAGGTAATGACCACAATCTCCATGCCTCTGGTGGTCCATTGAGCTGAATAGGCCCAAATTTATGTCCCGCTTACCTTGGTTCCTGCATTATTTTGCATGCCTGCATTAAAACGCTAGGAAGGTCATCTCAGCATTAGTCAAAGGAACAGCACTTTATTCAGCCCCAGTTTCTTGCATAGGTAGTGTATGCGTGCATGTGCGTGCGAGATATACTGTGTGTGTGTGTGTGTGTGTGTGTGTGTGTGTGTGTGTGTGTGTGTGTGTGTGTGTGTGTGTGTGTGTGTGTGTGTGTGTGTGTGTGTGTGTGTGTGTGTGTGTGTGTGTGTGTGTGTGTGTGTGTGTGTGTGTGAGAGTGTGTGTAATATATATATACATATATATATATATACACACACACAGAGACAGACAGACAGACACACTCTCAAACACACTTTATACTGTAGCCTACATACGCACACAAACTTGCAACTCTCCTCTCTATCTCTTTCACACACATGGACACACTTTGTATTCAGGCAGCCATGTGCTCATCATGTTCTGTCAGTATGTGGGCAACGTTTTCATTGTGCCGTGGTCACGCTGTCATTTCACACTACACTGACCACCCAGTAATTATTCTATTTACTGACGACTGCAGCCAGGGAGCACAGCACAGCACAGCACAGCACAGCTCTACACAACTCTAACTATCTCTTTCACTTATTTTTTCTCCTGCACATACTGACTCATTTTTTTCCTTTGTGCGCTCAGCTTTCTTGTTTATTAGATATGTCTATATGTCTGGTTCCCTCTGGTCTCCTTTTTCATTGATCTGGCTTCCACTCTTCCAGGCTCCTGACTCACTTTTGCACCAAGTCCTCTGTTCTCGCTTTCTCTGTCTGACCTAACAGCCCTTCCTTTTTCTGTTACCTTCTTTTAATTCAAAAAGACCTTACTTTAGCTTGTAATGGTTACATATTGTATTGGTTGCTATCTTATATGTCTTGAGCGAGGTCTGACTGATGGAAAACAAATACTCTCAGACAGGAGGCATGTGGATGCCCTACGTGTGTGTGTGTGTGTGTGTGTGTGTGTGTGTGTGTGTGTGTGTGTGTGTGTGTGTGTGTGTGTGTGTGTGTGTGTGTGTGTGTGTGTGTGTGTGTGTGTGTGTGTGTGTGTGTGTGTGTGTGTGTGTGTGTGGGGCATAGAGCAACGGGGGTAAAGAATGGTGGCTGGGAACACGAATCTGGTAATTTGAATGACAGGGGCCCCCATATGTGTCCAAATTGATATTACATTAATAAAGTAGCTGGAGCACGCAGCCAAAGCGTGTCAACCTGCTGATCAGCCAACCTATGAGAGTAAAGGGACCAACAGTAGTGTTGCACAGTAGTGTTCTGCGCAAGTTTATGAAATAAAGTCTGATTTCGATGGCACTTGCAGTTTTGGCTATGGCATGAAACTGAGGACGAAAAGATCCGAAAGAATGTGTAAGTGACAGTAACAATGTAATTTTTATTGCATTTATAAAAATAATAAAATGTGTAGACAGAGAGATTGTAGTTGATAATCTGTGCATGTCATTTATTATTCACCAACATTGATCATGTGAAGTAGTTTTGTTGTTGCCTGACTCCTGCCTGATGTTCTGACATCGAAATGTCAGTCTTGATTTTTATAATTGGCACCTTATTGAAAAGGCTACGAATCACAAACTGCTACAGTACGTGTCTCCTTCTTTTAGTTTTGTTATTGGTGAAGTTTCTAAGGATTACTAGATCTGTGTAGCCTTGCATTGCCTCTCTTTCCACACACAGTGTCTGCTGACACACACACACACACACACACACACACACACACACACACACACACACACACACACACACACACACACACACACACACACACACACACACACACACACACACACACACACACACCGTACTGTATATAGAGAGAGATATAGAGAGCGATGGAGAGAGAGACACTGAGAGACAGACACTCAGTCCCCTACAAGACTGCATTTGATTAACACCAACATTATATTACTTAAACAGTCATATCTTAGGTGGAAATATTGACACTTTTGTTATGTTGGCAAAGGTACAAGTATAAAGTATAAAAGTATACAAGTATAAAATATGCTTACTGTCCCCTAAGGGTGTATTGGTGCACTTGGCTGTATGTTTTCCCCTATCTTGTTTTGTTATGTTGAAGTCACAGTCAAATTCATTATTTTCAAGTGGAGAAATGGGTAACTAAAATATGATCTGGTGCCATTTGGTGAATGCAAATAACCTTTACACCCACAAAAAACGTCTCAAAGTGAACCTCCTGTGTATCTGATTGTCTGTGCTTGGCGTTAACATGGGTTGAAGTCTAAGATGTCTTCCCGGTTTGCACTGCGTGATGATGGATGGTTGCTGTGAAGCTACTGCTGCTGACAGTTTGTTGTTCAAACACTCCTTTCTGTGGGTCTGTTATATGTGTTTCTGTGTGTGGGGGTCCAGATTCCCATGTCTATGTTTGTAACATGTCCAATTAGTGAGGCGGGCTGCTAGCTTACTGTACACTAGATTCTCACGTTTTCCTCCAAAAGTAGTGGAAGGCTAGTCATTATCAGAGACAGCACCTGTCTGGACTGCAGTCACATAGAGAGTCATTAAGCCTCTCTCTGCAACTCTAACTGAAACTGAGCTAAGACTGTGGACTGTGGTCTCTTGCCCTCTCTGACACACACACACACACAAGCATATCGTCGCTGTTGGGTGGAAAACTTTGTATGTCCAAAAGTTGAACAATTACTTTTCAGGAAATGGAAAAATGAACCTACGGAGCCCTCCGTAGTGAGAGGAAGAAAAACACTATTGCCACGTTTTACTATTTGAGCGCTCAAAAAAGTATTTAGTCGCCATGAGATATAACTCGCTCCCACATTTTAAAGCTTTGCTTTCATTGGCTAAATGTATACATACACGATGTACTGGAATTGGAATTGTTGACGATAAAGAGACTCGCGATGGAGTGCGATACCGACCCACCCGCTCCATGAAGAGCGTCGTCTCAACCCCGCGTCGCCCACAGCTCGAGTGAGTCGTCTCGCCGCAACTTCTCCTGATTGAAAAGTTATCAGCGCGACACGCAAACACGCATGCACACACGCGGCTTATCTTGTTCCCACGTGTCACCTGTTTTAATGAAACACTCTCCTTATCCCCTCCCATCTCTCTCCCTAGATTCCCGCTGAGGGAGTTCAGTGGGGATCAATCAGCTAGGCTAACAGAGTGTGAATTGTTCTCCTGCACTCCTATCTCTCCTCCGGCACTCAACCTGTCAGCGTATGACAGCGTATAGGAGATACGTGCGAAGCTCTGTCTGCCTTCAGTCCACGGCATGTACTTGTTTTTTTCATTCCGACTCCCATTTGAGACCGACAGAGACTTCATAATTCGTTTCCGGGGAGTTGAGATTGAACTCTGTTCTGGAGTTTTGGGATGTTGTCGTCATGTCATTGTTTCCGACGAACTCATTATTTTGAGTGTGTCATAAAATAAATGAATGGCATTAATTATAGCTATAATGCCACAGAAGTCAGAACCGTTGCTAAATAACGTCTAAATAACGTAAGGCCTTCAGGGGAAAGTATTTCGTTTTTATGGTCCTGCATGTGCTGTAAGATTTCACCAAGCTTTAATAGGGGGGAGGGAATATTATCCGTTATGGGTGCATCGTCGAAGCTTTATGAGGTCTTGGACTACGCAAGAGACATGCTTTGTCACTTCCTTTGATCTCACCCTGTCCACGACATCTTTGATCCTCTCCTCCCTTCCCCTCCACTCAGAGTAATATTACGATCCAGGCGCATGCGGCTACCACCACCACATCCTTATCATCCGACATTAATAACCTCTACCAACCTTCTCTCACAGTGGGTTTGTGATAACGTCCGAGAAATCATGGCACCCTTTTCCACAAGTTTCCTACGAATAAACTGCAGCGGTATCTGCCTCCACACCAGGTGCCCCAAGACGGCAGATCCTATACTGTTCATTCATATACTTAGCATGCAAAATAAATTTAATTTATAGCCGAAATCGGCTGATTCCAAGGAAACGGCAATTCCATTCAGCTCAGCTGTCTTGTGCCTGGTGTGGACGCATGCAGGCACAGTTGCAGTCTATGAATCTTATAAAAAAGGGTGCCATAACCTTTCGCAGGAAACCATACAAACCTGCAAAAATGCATTGGCTCATTCACAGAGAACAATAAAATGGTATGGCCACTTTTCCTGCATTGTTTTGTTTCTCCAATATCCAGGGGTGCACATAACTGGTGCGCAGGTGCGCATGCGCACCCAAAATAAATAATGCGCGGCACATCAGACGACGCGAGGCGCTTTTGCGTACCAACAGCTGGGACAGGAATTTCCAAGCTTTTATTTTTTAGCAAAACTAAAAAATAAAAGCCTGGAGATCGAGGCTAGGAATTTACTTCCTGAAGCCACACTCACAGACAGGGAGAGGACGCATGCTGCACGTGATTGTGTGAGTGTCTCGCATTGCCTCGGCTCGCATTGCCTCGCTGCGTGCACGCAGCCAGCAGCGGCTGTTAGAGGCACTCGTCACCGATGATGAACGCACCGTAATGGTGCAAAACTGACCGTGAACGTCCCAATCTGACGGATAAAAACAGCGCAGCACAGGGCACCAACCTTGGGGGCTTCACCAAACGGCGTGAGAGAAAAAGAAACGGCGAAAATCGGCAGAGCGTCCTTTTCACTCGTGCAGCAGCCCCCCCCCCCCCCCCGTTGACAAAACTGTCCGGTGGGCACATAGAGTTAAAAATAAGGGTGGGCACCGTGCTGAATCCCCCCCCCCCCCCCCCCGTTGACAAAAAGGCACGGGACCATTTATTTTGTGCGCACCAAGTCACATCTCCATGTGCTCTTCTGAGTACTAGACCTAAAAAGTTATGTGCACCCCTGCCAATATCAGACTTTGCAGTGACATAAAATCCAAACACTCTCTGCCAAGCAGAAAAATAATATCAATCATGATAGAAGCTTTAATCATTGCAGCCGTAATCTCCTTCCTTCGACACTGTTCTTATTTATGCAAACCGTCACCGACGGGGACAACTGAAACATTGTTTGGGCCTTTCTCCCTCCAAAAGTTAGCTATCAAACTAGCTAGGGTAGCTAATGTTTTTTTTCTAATCAGAGCTCACCTTTAATTTCTGTCAAACAAGACAGTGAACGCAGATTAGCAGAGGCAATTTTCTGCTTCAGATTCCATTATTAATGTTTCTCTTGTTAAATAGAGAAAAGGATGCTTTTTTTCTAACAGGATCTGGGATTAGTACCTTGGGGCTATTGTTGCAGTTATCTTTTACTCGGAGGGAGTGATTAAGAATGGCCTCCAACTCTTGAGGCGTAAAGTCTTGCATCAAGCGCTGATATAATTGCAATCAAGTGAATGAAACTGGTGGCAGCTGCCACTATACAGTAGCATTTTGACATTTCAACACAACACCTCTGTACTATGTGGATACATTATCTCCTTCCAATCCTTTCTGAAGGGTACATTTTTCATGGGGACCTTATTCAGGAAATTAGATTTGGATGTAATCACCATCATCATTATAATCATCATCACCACCACAGAAGAACAGCCTTTTTACTGCCTGCATATTCACATCACTCTTACAGAAGGTCCCCTTTTGTCCACTCCATCAGTAGGAAGTGCTGAATCACAGGCCCTCATACCAGTGTTGCCAGATTTAGAGAGAGAAATAAGCAACCAGGTCTAGTAAAACAAGCCCAAAAGATGCGACTATAGGCCATATGAGCACTTTATACATTATATGCGCATGAAACGCATCGCAATGCGTTGTGGCTTGTAGATCTGCTATTTTCAAAAGAATCTTCAAAAAAAGTGAAATATTTTGAATATTTTTTTTAAAGATTTTAACAACACAAATCTGGCACGGAGGTCTCTGGCACAAAACCTTTTTAGATGGGGGTCCGTGGACAAATACATATTAATTTGGGGGTTCTTGATTTGAAAAAGATTGAGAACCACAACATCTGGAAACGAGCCCAAAAAATAAGCAACTGCACTTTAGAAACAAGCCCCAAAAACCGCAACCCGCAACTACCAATATTTACAAGCAACTTTACAGAAAAACAAGCCCAAAGTTGCTTATAATAAGTGGACATCGCAACACTGCTTCATACAGTAGCACCTTATCAACTAGTCCAGAGTCAGGCTGAGTGGGGGTGAACCAGACATCATTATGGAGAGAGAGCACTAACATTCACCCTGTGTTCACCCTGTAAACCACGTGATGTGACAATAAAATTAAAGGAGTAGTTCACCCAAAAACGTGTTTTTTTCTGTTTTTGTCACATTCCTAAGCCAATAATTTGATGACCTACGGAGACTCAATTGAGTCTCATACTGAGTCTCCTACTGACCGATGACCCGGTCATCAAATCTGTGTCCTCAGTACTGAATGCATGTCACATCAGCAAAGGGGTACTGGCGTTATGCGTATTGTGATTAATGTTTGCCATGAGTTTCTGTTTGACATTTGGGTTATTTGTACTCTTACTTTCTCTTTGTCTGTCTGTCTGTCTGTCTGTCTGTCTGTCTGTCTGTCTCTCTGATTGCAATCAATTGTTAATTCCGTCACCATGAATATTCTGTCCACCAGTGATTTGCTTGATCCTATTGTTCACATACCCACAGATTCACATTATGTACTGTAGATTGTCTATATCCCCGTTAAACAGCACATACACTTCTCCTGTGGACATTAATTGATAACGACCCTTTCATTTTACATGGAGCATATTTAAAGAAACATTACACGCAAGCACACATACACTTCTTCACCCCCCCCCCCTCTCTCTCTCTCTTTCTCACTCTCATCTCTCTCTCTCTTTCTGCCTCCATTTCACACCCACACACAGTGTATATTTGTCATTGCAGTCAGGGACTACTGAGCTCATTCATATGTGAAGGATGCATGCTTCTATAATTGCTGTGAGGGGTTGCAGGAGGGCAGCCGTGTGCGTGTGCGTGTGCGTGTGCGTGTGTGTGTGTGTGTGTGTGTGTGTGTGTGTGTGTGTGTGTGTGTGTGTGAAAATGTCAAGCAGTCACTTTGCTGGAATAGACAGGAATGCCCCATCCCATCAAATGAAGCAATGTCTCTCCTTGTCAAATTGATCTATATCTCTCTCTCTCTATCCCTCTCTTTCCTCACACTTTAGCTACACAATATGTGTATTGTTGTATTCCAAACATTGTCTCAACAGAGGTTGTGTCTGTGCAGTAAAGAGAAGTACAACATTGTGTGCAGCCTGAAAAATGACAAGGATTTTCATAATTATATTCATTCATTATTCATTTATTCAATCATAGCTGTAGTTACTTCTTAATGAGTATCTTTGTGCATTTGCGTTCCTATCAGAGGTTATTGTGGATGGATTGCGAAGGACGGGTGTGTGTTGCATTTTTGTATGCATTAAAAAGACCCCACAAAAAGATCCATGTGAGATTTAGTGTCTCTGTGTATGTGTTTGAGTTTTTCCACGTGCGCGCGTGTGTTCCTTCCTATCCTCCCAATTGTGACTTCTGTCACAACAAAGGTAAATTACCCCAAGCAACAGAGCACTCAAGGATTATGCTCTTGTAGGATTAACATTCCCTACCTGCGTGTCTGTGTGTGTGTGTGTGTGTGTGTGTGTGTGTGTCTGCGTGCATGCATGTGCGCTTGCGTGTGTGTGTGTTTATGTGCGCTCATGTATTGTATGGTGTGCAAAAGATAAAAAAGAAAAGAGTTAGTTTGACATTGACTCCTAAGCTGCTTTGTAGATGCATAATTCATCTCTCTCCATGGGGCGCAACTTAAAGCCTTTGAAAATATCGTTACCTTTCCAAATACTCTATAAACAAAACAAACCACAAACTATCCCACAGTGTATTTTCCTATTCTTCTCCATATTATGTGACACAAGCCAGCTATTCCATTTGTTGTTGTTACCTTTTAGCTAAGCCCAAATATTAAGTGTTTATGTACCTTAAAAACCCTCAGTAGCTTGATTTCTTACTGCCAGTTCAAATCAGATTCTCCTTGCAAATCTGTTTTCATTAACATAACACCAGGAATCAGAGTTTTCCCTCTTTAAACATCGATGATGGGATTATGCAACTCGCTAGCTAAACTGCAGCCCAAAAAAGGATTGAAATTGTATTTGCTGGATGCTCTGTTCATTTCTGACAAAGTGAAACAAAATAATCTAACTATAAATTCCCGGAATGTCTGTCTGTCTGTCTCTCTCTCCCTCTCATATCTCGATAATCATTCATCCGGTCGACTTCCCACTTGGCAGGTGTGTTGCCGAGGACCCAAGGAAGTGCAGTGTCGATTGTGAAGTCGAGCGGATGAGCGGTTCTCCAGAACTGTCCCGCTCCGCAGGGGCACGTGTTCTGAATGCACTAGTTAATATAAATAAGAGGATCTGTAGAGAAAAGTGACACTAAAATAACCTGGGAAGACCACAAAGAATAAGTTCTGTGAGCAGGGTACATAACAACAACATCCTGGTCGGTCCATTTTCACACTCTCCGAGATAACCCCTTGAACCCTAGCATCCCTGTTGTGGGGGGAACATTAGAAGAAAATCAATCGATCTACAAGCTCACAACGAGTCGCGAGCTTGTAGATCGGCTAGACCCTCTAACTTAATCAAACGGACCAGAGTTGCACTGTACTTGGTGCGTTCTTTTTTAATCTACACCAGAAAAATGTCTGATCTACATGCTTTCAACACGTCACTCTTTAATAAAGAGAAAATACATTTTCCGGTAGGTGTCAAAATCTCAGCCAATCAGGAGAAAGTACCAATTTTTAAGCTTCATTTTTATAGTGTTCCAGTTCCAATTTTGTCTGCTCATTTCTTAGTGTCATCACTTCCAATTTCACTTGTTTAATCTATATCCTGATTGAGTTCTCTATCCTGATTGGATAAAATTGGAAATGAAACTGAAACTGAAACGAAAATGCATTTTCTGTTTAATAAAGAGCTGGAGAGACAAGGAGACTCCTAATACTGAACAAACACTCTATAGCAATGAGTACTATCAGAATATAGAGCTATTTAACACTTATTTTAACCAAAGAAAATCACTTACCCTACCTTTAAATGTCAAGTACAAAGTAATTTTCAATCTGTCCTAATGGGAACTTACAGTATCTTAGGGGGAAAGATTTACATATTTGTGTACCGTAATATGATAAATGTAAGGTGCTATAAAGTGACAATGTTATTCAGGGGTGCCGTGGATGAAAAAGTTAATTTGCAGTGGTGCCCTGAGCCAAAAGAAAGTTTGAGAACCACCGGTATAGAGGGTTTATTTAACAGTGATGATTTTTCAGTGTGAGCAGTGGAACCCTTTCCTTTGACAGTGTGAATGTCAGACTGATGATCTCCCCTCTACCTTTGTGCCTCCATTCAGGCCCCGCTGCACTCAGACTGTGTGCACTGAGCTGCAGGGCCGTGTGCTCCAGTGCTACCAAGACAACCCACAGCAGTCCCTACTGTGCTCCGGCCTGGCCAAGCAGTACATGTCCTGCATCCAGCAAGCCAAGAAGGTATTGTGTTGTGTGTGTGTGTGTGTGTGTGTGTGTGTGTGTGTGTGTGTGTGTGTGTGTGTGTGTGTGTGTGTGTGTGTGTGTGTGTGTGTGTGTGTGTGTGTGTGTGTGTGTGTGTGTGTGTGTGTGTGTGTGTGTGTGTGTGTGTGTGTGTGTGTGTGTGTGTGTGTGTGTGTGTGTGTGTGTGTGTGTGTGTGCCTGCAATATGAACTGAGGAAAGGTACAAGAGTTTTAAAGTTTAGTTGATAGGAATCATTATTGATTTGTGTGTTGTCTTTAAACGGCAACTGAGCACAATGCCACTGTATTCTACTTTTGACTCAATCACATTGTTTGGTTCCCTCTATTGCTTAATTAAAAAGTACGATGCTGTCGCGTGCTGATAATAGGCAATCTACAATCCCACAACGTGCTGCATATAAATCCGGCTTATCACTCCTCTTTATACTCCAGTGCAGAATCATAGAAACAAGTACATGTTCTTTTCAGGAGTCCTGGAAGGTTGCAACCCCTTGTCAGAAGTCAAACACATGCTAGCTCAAGAAGTTTGCCAAAAGCAAAGTAGTAGAAGGCTGGCAAAATTATTTCAGCATTTTTTCCACATGTTGAAGTCAATTTGTTGCACTGAATCGATTATGTTCTAAGTAATTTAGTAGGTGGTAGCCACGGCACTTCAAATGTGCCTACATCAATCGTGTTTTTTTAACATTTTGGGCAGAAGATTACACCGTTATTAGTGGGGTAAAGATCGTTGGCATTCAGTGCTTTGAAATTCAGCTTTCTGTCGAAGCCCACACCCCGCCCCCCCACAAAAAAAAACCAACTGCATTTAGATGCAGAATTTATGATCAAAGGTCTTATTTTACAGCCGATCTTCACGTTAACAGCCCATAGATTGGGCTCCAAAGCACAAAACCTCTCATACATTTGGCCCGTTGGGTCTTATCAGCCTTTTCTTTCGGTGATTCAATGTTAAGGCATGTGCTGTCACAGCATTCAGCAACTTTTTGTTCACACCTTCCAACCAACTGATGTCCCGACTTCATTCAACTGCCAATTCAAAGGAGCTTTATTGGCATGAGAGAGAGTTCTATTTGCTAATGAGATGGTGTTGGACTGCCAGTCTGTAGTAATCTGTAGTAGTCTGTTTGGTGGAGAGCTACCTAGACAGAAAACAACAGTTGGAGATTTTGGCAGTTTTAGCTGTTGCAAAGACAATAAAAAAATAAGTCTTTTAATGCTTGATCAAAAGATCCAATTACCATCGGGATGGCGCTCGATTTGTATGTACAGTATGAGTGAGGGTAACCGGAACCCTCTTCCCAAAACACGCTGGGCCCCATTTTTTTAGCGGACCGCTCGCCCCCCCCCCATTGGCGGACCACTGGCCCCGCTGGAGCGAAACTTTCTCCCCCAACGGCAGACCACTCGCCCCACCGGTGCCGGAACACTCGCCCGCCGGAGTGGAATGCTCACCCCGCTTGGTGAGAATAGGCTACAGCCTCTAACATTAAGTTAGGAAGTAGTTAGGCAAAAAACTGTTACAACGACTGAGGCGCGCCGCCTGAAGCACACTTGAGCCATGAGAGGCACCGCCGAGCGAGCTCAGGCGAGCGAGTCGCGGTGCCGAACGTGGCGAAGTCACTGGATTTTTGGGTCTGACTGTTTCGAGGCCGCCGGATTTGACCCGGGGCGAGCGTGAATCGGGGCGACGGGTCTTGTATTCTGTGTGAGTACATGCATCTGTTCAGAGCAAGCATTATATCAGTTCCACCCTGTGTTTTGTCAAAGTATAGAACGTTTGAATGTATTTATGCTTTATTTTTTATTTAATTCAAATTAAATCAGCAAATTAAATCAGCGGGGGGTGTGAGGGAGAGAGAGAACTAGAACAAGAGGGAAAAAAACGAGGAGGAGAAAACTTCAGGAGGCTGGAGAGAGAGAGAGCATGAAGGGAAGAGCAGAAATCCACAGCTTCAACAGAACATACCCGTCTCTCTCTTTGAATGACGACAGGGGAGCGATAGCATTGAGAACTTGGCTGCTGTTCTCGGTGGCAGTTTGCCAACCAGAACGGGCTCAGAGCCCATGCTATCCTTTGGGGAGAAAGAGGGAAGCCTTATAGGTTCTCGCCCCAGAACCATCCATTCACCTCCTACACCAGAGAAGGACAGGGATTTGACTGACGCTGATGAACGAGGTTGAATCCTGCCAGTGTCTATGACAGGAGTCTATGGCTGGCTTTGATGGAAGATTGAGAATGAAGGTTATAGATTTCAGTGTCTGGCCCCTGCCCACCGAGCGGAGATATGCTACTGAACTGCAATGACTTGCTGAAAATTACTTTTCTTTCACCAGAAGATTTCGTCAAGAGCCTGTGCCTTTTTTATTCCAAAGCAAACTTGTAATCTGAAACATTTTATCTATCTTTGTTGAGCTAATCTGACAGAGATTAATCACACTATCCAAGAGGGACCAGCAGCATTCGTTTGAAGGCTGTTCGATTTTCAAGTTGACATTTAAGTGTTCTGAAGAGCGCTCCATCCTGAGCTCAATCTTAAAGGTTTTTGAGATTGTCATTTAAACAGCTCCGATGTTTCTAGATGTACATTTGAAGATGTAAAAATATAAGACTTCATATTTCAAGATCATATGACACAATCCCGCCTTCATATGTCTGTTATCATCCAGGAGACGTTTTGACGTTCATCCCTGGCCCATCACACCACTAGGGGTGCAACAGCTAATCTCATCAGTGTAATCATTTAAAAGATGATCAATTTGAACAGAATAATAATAATTAGAATAAGAAATCAGAATGAACAATGATCAAAAATAGTGCAAATAGCAGATCTACACCACGTGTCGTATCACAGTATGTAATGCGACACAAATCATCAGACTGGCATCCTTAGAGACCCGGCTACAAATAACAACCACAAAGCTGGTTCACGTGCAATTAAAAGTTATTATGGTATACACATTGATTATTAGCTATTTAAGACCGCTTAAAAATAGCCACCTATTCAGAATACAAATCGGTGTGTTTTGGGGACATTTTCAGCAATGTAACGGAGTAACGGTCTGTGTGTCTAAACAGTTTGAACACATTGAAGTGAAGTGTTCATGATGTAGAGAGCACTAAGAATGGAAGGAACACAAGTGGAGCTGCCACTGGTGGTTCCTGATCAGTCTTAATGAAAACGAATGAGTGGGCTGTCCTGGGACCCCTCTGGACACGCGGGCAGCTGTCCAGTCTGCCTGTCTATAAATGGATCTGACAGTGCCAGCCGCTTGGCAGAGCACATTGGGCTTGGAGGAGAGTTTAACTAGGAAAGTTTCACTGTTCCTGTGGGTGGTTAAGTGCCAACAGAGATCAGCTTCCACTCAAGTTTTACTGATGACAGAACATTGGATAATTTTTCAGTGCAATGTGTAGCATTGTATAATCCACACACACAGATGAAACATTTTGTACGGTAATAATTACCTACCTTGTTGGACAGTGCTGACGTAGTTTTTACATGAATAGTTTATAGAAAGGTTTGATCACACTGGTTGAAGAGATAATGGATTATTATTATTATGATTATTATTATAACTTTGTCACAAATGTTTCTCTCTCATCTCTATTAGATGTTAAATATGAGTCTGTCAAGAAAGGGTTCACATATTATTGATTGTTGCCTTTAAAAAGTTAATTTAAAATGCTACACCAAAAGATAACATTGTTTCATCTCTCTCTCTCTCTCTCTCTCTCTCTCTCTCTCTCTCTCTCTCTCTCTCTCTCTCTCTCTCTCTCTCTCTCTCTCTCTCTCTCTCTCTCTCTCTCTCTCTCTCTCTCTCTCTCTCTCTTGAAGTTCACCTAACACACAGTGGCACAGCCCTTCTACCTGTCACTCATAAGGTCTTTTATGTGTTATGAGACACACACACACACACACACACACAGACACACACACACACACACACACACACACACACACACACACACACACACACACACACACACACACACACACACACACACACACACACACACACACACACACACAAACATAAACACACACACACACACACGCACACACAATCCTTTTCACACATTATGAGCTCTGCCACCTACAAAAGACAGCTACTTAAAGATATCCCTTCACACCCTCTGCTCTCCTATCACTCCCAATTTCTCCTCCGTCAGGTTGGGTCATTGTCATGCATATGGGACCTTCAGTGTGAGTGAGGGGGCACAAGAAAATGTCAGCGTGCCGACACCCTGCCTTATCACAGAGCTTTGCCCATGAGGTTTTTGTCTGTCTTTGGTGTGACGTAAGACATTATCTCCATAGGCTGTTATTGCCAGTTAAAGGAAAGGGGGATATCGGGATATCGGGGGTCATAGCGCGACACTTCGTGCCGCGCTATGAACTTGTAGATCTGCTATTTTTGGAAATCTTGAACATTTGTGCAAACCTTTGAATATACATATATATTTTAAACCAACATTTTTAAACTCAAATCTTTGCTTCTGGGGGACCTTAGAACAAAATATTTTGAGATGGGGGTACGCGGCCAAATACATATAACTTTGGGGGTCTTTGACATGAAAAAGTTTGAGAACCACTGACATACAGAAAATGGTTAGGATTTAGAAGACATTTGTAGAATCGGCCTCAGGTCTTAATGGGTTAAATGAAAGGGTGGGGGGGGGGGGCGGTATAAACATTTGCACATACCTGGAATTTGTCCTCTGCATTGATTGAATGAATACTTTATTAACAATTTGCAAATAGTACAGTGGTACGGTTATACAATGGTGCTAAAAGGATAACACAAAAAGGGGTTGTTTCCATTGTGGTCCTGTGTATTCAATTCATCGAGTAGTTGAGCCCATCACTGTTTCCCAAACAGTGAGTCAGAATATGTCCTGATTTGTGTGCATGGGAACTCATTTTAAACAAGCTTAGTGCTTTCATGAGTTATCCAGTTTATTAGTAGACCTTGTATTGTGAATTGTACTTCCATGTACTGTTTCTCATGTCTTACTAAATAAAGTACATCAATCAATCAATCAATCAATCAAACCCATATGTGGGTCGTGGACCAATTTTTATGGGTCGCGAGTGAATACCCCTTTATTTTTTGTTTCCTACATTTTGTTTTTAATTATTATCCACGTCACTATGACTCAGACAGAGGACTCGAGGGAGTGTGGTGCCCGCCGCCGATCGTTCGGATATGCGGTTGTCCAGAATTGCAAATCCGACCGATATGCCCATATGGCATGGGCATGCCCATAAATATGGCTATACTGATGATATCAGGGACCTCTATGGGCATAAAAGGAACAATGATTGACAGATACAGAATCTCCATTTATGGGCGGCCGAACCTCTAGTCTAAAAAGTGTGAAGAAAATTGGAAAAAGGTGGAAAATGGGCGTGGTGGAGTGTCTCCCTTGGTTTATTGGCCGCCTGCATGAAAGGTTTGATGCTGATCAGTTTGACGGTTTTCAACATCAGCTCTGCACTGACAGACAGAAACGGCAAAAAGCATTATCTCCGCCTCCCGGCCCCCCAGGCTGGCGGAGATAACAATAAATAACGGGGATTAACACCTGATTCACACCCACACACATCTTTCAGCCCCCTCGCTGCAACTAAACACAGATGACCTCAACGTCGCATTAAGCAACACACGCTTCTAAAAAACATCACTCCAGTGTCACACCTACTTTCAGCACTCTGAGGTTCCACCACCAAGCGTTGGTGCAGAATGATAATGTTAGTGCTGCTGTGCCATTTAAAACTCCATCATTGAGGCTGTCCGCATCTGTGAAACACTTGCCACTCTATTCCACACACTTAACCTTGAACCTCTCTCTCTTTCTCTCTCTCTCTCTCTCCTGAATGCAGCATTTATCTAACCTGAGAGCCTGCGTGTGTGTGTGTGTGTGTGCGCATGTGTGCGTGCGTGTGTGTGCACACATGTTTGTGAGTGTAGACTCCTGTTGTGCCTGGTAAAGTGCCATTCTATTTGTGCCTTGATTATTGGGGCGGTTTTACTATAGAAGGAGTACATTGAGTGATAAAGCCTCATTATCCTTTGCCGCGCACAAGTGTAAAATAACAGATCTACAAGCTCACCGCGTGTCGCAGCGTGACAATTTGTGAGCTTGTAGATCTCATATTTCCGTTGCATGATACCCGCTTGCAGTGAAGTATATACTGTAAATCAGGCATTGATTGCTGTGGACAAATAATTGCTGGGGGGCGAGGGGATTCATGTGTATGAACTGTCTTTTTTATTTACGTATTGTATGGTGTTGGGCTTTAGAGTACCAAAGATCAAAAATCATGTTCAAGCTGGTATCCGAGATACATAAATATGCCTCAACATTGCAGTTTACCCCAGCATGACGGCCCTGTTTGAGCAGCCAGGGGGGTTAATTTATTATTCATTTTTATGTGAAGCTACATTGATAGATTTGTTTTGGTCCTTTAATTTTACATAAAATGTAAATATATTTGTGTGTGTGTGTGTGTGTGTGTGTGTGTGTGTGTGTGTGTGCGTGTGCGTGCGTGCGTGTACTCCAGTAGTAGCATTGGTTTTCAAAAGTGTTTTTATTGAGTAGCCCCTTCATAAAAGCGGCGGCCATTATTGAAATGTTGCCATGGTCAAGAGGGCTGCTTTTGTGCAGTTGAATTGACACGGTTCATTAGCAGTTCAGTGGGGCTGATTGGACCATTGCTTTCTTCATTCAAGAAAACATGGCACTTTATCAAAAATATTAACATGTCAATCATCAGTCTTTCTATTTATTTTTGTTTATTTCACTCACTCCACTGTTTACACACTTGAGACTGACACAAATTGAAGATGAGGTGAATCAACAATTCATTAATTCCAACATGCAGATACAGTACAGTAGTTGCTTCTCAGAGCTTTGTAACTGAGGGACGGGAATGGTCACAAAATCAAGATAGCGTGCGTGCAGTGCAGTGCATGTGTTGTGGTTTTCTCTTCTCTTAGTGCTATTCATTTGGTGCGTGATTGTAGCTGTAGCGGTGTTTGTACGTGTAGCCTAGTACATGCACCGTAATGTGTTTGTCTATGTGTAGCTGCTAAATTATTGTCACTCCTGCATTTCACGTACATTGTGTTTGTGTATCTGCAATCATTATGGTGATGTGCACTGGCAGCATGTAGCCTACAGCCAGTGGTGGAAAGTAACTAAGTACATTTACTTAAGTACTGTACTTAAGTACAATTTTTAGGTATTTGTACTTTACTTGAGTATTTCCAATTTCCAATACTTTTACTTCTACTCCACTACATCTCAGAGGCAAATATTGTACTTTTACTCCACTACAATTATTTGAAAACTTTAGTTACTAGTTACTTTTCAGATATAAATTATGATATTATGAAACATACATTAACCACTTTAGCCCTATTTCATACCTGGGCTATTTGAAAATAGCCGATCTACGAGCTCACAACGCGTCGCAACGCGACGCGTTGTGAGCTTGTAGATCTGCTATTTTCAAACATTCAAGTACTTTTACTTTTGGTACTTTAAGTATATTTTGATGCCAATACTTTTGTACTTTTACTCAAGTAACACGTTGAATTCCGGACTTTTACTTGTAACAGAGTACTTCTACATTGCAGCAATGACACTTTTACTTAAGTAAAACATTTTAGTACTTTTTCCACCACTGCCTACAGCACCAAGGGCAGTGTCCCCTCTCATGGCACAACTTGGGGGGTGGGGGGTGGGGGGGGGGGGAGTGGTTGACTTGAGTGAGCTGCAGATATGTTCCATTCCTCTGATTGCAGTACATCTACTTTGAACTCTATCAAGCAGCGGAGTGAAGAGGAGTCTCAGTGTCTCTCCAGGGAAACAAGCTCTCACTGAAACCAAGAGAGCTAGATGATGATGGATTATGTTTAAAACCTGATTGAGTCTCTTGAGTGGCCTTTTCCCCTGTATTTGGTCAAACATAAAACTGTGGACGTTATGAACGAGGTCTTGAGAAAACGAGGTCAAGGCAATCATGGTGAAATTATGGCGTTTCCTTGACAACCATGCTCTGCAAGTCCAGCGACGACGGGCTTTATTTGGACCCTGTGAACAAAGCCTACAGCTGCAGAGATAGCCACGGGACGCAACATCAATGAGGATTCCTTTAGAACGCTCCCCCCCATGAACCAACCAGAGGTTATTTACTTCCACATTCCTTTCGACATACAGTAACAGTACTAAGAGATGTGTGAAAACCATCACTTACAAATGCAAAACAATGCTACTACTAGCAATGAATGCCCATGCAGGGCACCGCCTGGAATGCCCTGCATGGGGTGAGGAGAGTCACGAGAGGCGGCTGTTCGTAGCTACAGTGGAGTCGGTGCTGCTGTATGGCGCTGAGACGCGAACGGCCCTTTTGCATGTAGTTGAAGCGCAAGGGGGCGAGGGGCGGGTGGGGAGAGAGTCAGCGCACTGAAGTCAAGGCACAGACTACTGTGTTGTTGACAGACAACGGATGCACGCTTATGAGAAACAACAAAAATAAAACCTGGCAAAACAGTTGCGTGCATTAGCGCAAGATGAGGATAAAGGAAACATTCAGTCTAAATGTCCAATTCGCACGCGAAAAGGAAACATAAATGTTTCCAGTTTGCTAATCCACAACTACTGTGCCAGATAATCACCAAGAGTTAAAAAAAGAAAAAACGTTTCAGTCATTCAGTCCGACTTCACTGTAGCCTATAGTAGCCTTTTCATAAATTATATTTGTATTAGGCTGTCCTGAGAGTTTATAAGAGAAATGTAAAGTTTCAAATACAAAAGTATTGGTAGTAGTTACTGGTAGTAGCGAATTACTGGACATTTAGACTGAATATTTCCTTTATCCTCATCTTGCGCTAATGCACGCAACTGTTTTGCTAGGTTTTATTTTTGTTGTTTCTCATAAGCATGCATCCGTTGTCTGTCAACAACACAGTAGTCTGTGCGCTGACTCTCTCCCCACCCGCCCCCTTGCGCTTCAACTACACGCAAAAAGGCCGTTCGCCGCTGAGACATGGGCCCTCACAGCACAACAGGGCCCCTGATGGAGTCTACGCAAGAATGCTATGAACAGGTGTCACATGGACGGACCACATCAGAAATGTGGTCCTCTACGTCTACGGGGACCTACCACAGGTCACAGACAAAGTCAGAGAGAGAAGGATGAGGCTGGGCAGGGCACTGCGTCAGGCACCCTGTAACTAGTGGAAAGCACACTGACACTGTGGGAGCCAACCCAGGGCAAAGCCAGGAAAGGCAAGAAGAATAAGGGTCCTTCTGCTGGCTGCAGGGGGGGCGGCAGGGAGACGTCCCTGTTGCTGCACCACCACCCAGAGATGTTCCGGGATGAAAGGAGCGAAACATAAGTGAAGGGTGTTCTGACCCTGCAGCCAGCACCATGGCCCTGTGGGAGGCAGTGTTGGTTTCGTGGACTAAAACTATGACGAAACATGTCTGTTGACTACCTTTTTGCCAGTCCCAGGGGGTCAGGCCTACATGAGGCTTTGTCGGTCCCCTTTTGCCCTCCTTTTCGTCCATATAACGTTTTCTTACATGTCCCTCTTTTTGATTGGCCAAGCTTAGCGTGACGTAGTTTAGAAACCATTCAGATTTCCGGCCATTCAGATTTCAACCACTAGGGGTCTGGCAGTACCAGGTCCCCTGGTTCCCTTGTTTCACTGACAAAAACTAAATAAAAACTAAGCTATGATAACTAAAACTATGACTAAATATATGACAAACTAGACTAAAATGTTTGGGAGGGACTAGTGAGAAGAGATCCAGTAGAACTAAGACAAGTCATCATGGGTGCGCGCGGGTGTCATAGACCGAAAATAGCCGATCTACAAGCTCAGCTTTTTTCGGCATGCAGCATGCAGTGAAAATCATTTCCATGCCATCACGGCCCGCGAAAAATAAATTTTATTCGACTAAAGCAACTGTAGATTTAGTCGACTAAGATCTTATGATATTTAGTTGACTAAAACTAGACTAAAAGTAAAACATTTCAGATGACTAAAATAGGACTAAAACTAAACAGAATTTTATTCAAAAGACTATGATTAAAACAAAATAAAGATTTGCTGTCAAAATCAACACTGATCGGAGGTGCGTCAGGCAGCAATGCCCAGCAAGTGTTCCCACTTTTGCTTCCATCTATTCACCTGTTTCCTATGTGTTTTCCACTTCCTGTCGATTTCATTGGATATCATTGGTCATCTGACCAGTTTCATTGGATTTCATTGGATCAAATCGACAGGAAGTGGAAAACGCACAGCCTAGGAAACAGGTGAATAGACGTTTCTCTGATAGTTTGTGTCATTTGGGAAACATGGGCAATGGTTACAAACGGGAAGTTTGCAAAGGCTGGAATGTTCAGACCAATAATGAAGGGCTACTACCCATCTTAAAGTGATGTTGGACTTTGTTAAAACCGTGGGTTGACCATGATATAAAATC
Organism: Gymnoscopelus braueri; assembly: GCF_963280865.1. NCBI lineage: Eukaryota > Metazoa > Chordata > Actinopteri > Myctophiformes > Myctophidae > Gymnoscopelus > Gymnoscopelus braueri. The sequence continues at coordinate 4,851,382 of NC_137612.1, read as the reverse complement.
CAAGTATTGATGATGATCTTTATCTGTTGCTTCTGTGCTCTGTGATTGAACCAGAAGTAGTGATGCCACTCATTCTCATTGTATGGCAATCAGTGTTGGGCAGTGACGTGTTACAAGTAATGTGTTATTAGTTTAATATAAGTAATTACTATAATGTTTTGAGAAATATTACAGTCACCCTTCGTGATGTTGACAACAACTAGTTGTCAGTGTGGCGCTGTTGTTTCAGTAACCTTCAGGTAGTGACTGCAGCTGTCTCTTTCATAACAGAACCTTGTGTGAACGTACCTGTATTTAGCACTCCTGTGAGTGTCAGCTGTATCGCTGCAGTGTGAATGTGGCTTCCTAGAGTACACAAAGAATGTCACTGATAGAAAGACGGAGAATTATTTGACTTCAAGCTAAAAGAAAGAATGAGGCTTTGTGGTGGTGGATGAAAGAGGGATGGAAAGAGTGCATATTAAGCAGTAAGAGATGGAGAAAGTGGTGAAAGTGAACAAAAACAAATGAAGGAGATCGGCTTAGGCGGAGTGGCATGTCACTAAGGGAAGAGTTCATATAGAGTACAGAGAGAGAGTGAGGGGAGGGGGGGATGAATGGATGAGGGGGGAGGAATCGAGGGAATTGAAAGTATTGAAGTATGGAAGGAACGAGGGAGAAGAAGAAGAGGTTCAAGTCAGTACTCTGTCAATCATTTCAACAACAAAAGAACTAGACACTACCTTCACAACTATTGGAGGAATGGGAGGAATAGACGAGAGAAGGAAGAGAGGGAGAGAAATACTTCAGAGTTGAAGCATATAAAATGTCTGCGTGAGTGGGTGCGTGCGTGCATGCATGCATGCATGAGTGCATGGTGCTACCACTCTGGCCCTGCAGTGCATTGTTATTCACATAGGACAGACCCTTACACGCACATAAAATTGTCAGGCAATCGTGAAAATCGTGGACTTAGACGCCAAAGACACTGAAACAGGTTTTAATGTTAAAAAAAATCCGAACGGGCAATCAAAGGCTTGGCAAAAATCTCTGTTGTCCAAAAAACTAAGCAAAGGTCAGTATAAAGTCAAAAACTTGCCTGAACAAGGTTTGAGAGGTTGGAGTTCTCACAAAACAATCTGGCAAACACTGGAGTGAGACGGAGGCTTAAATACTGCTGGCATGATTGCAGGTGAACGAATGCAGGTGGTCACCCTGGCAGGAAGCAGATCTAGACACACCCACACCTAGATCAGACTGTGACAAATATGTCATGACACATATTGACACATATTATTCATCCAACAGCATGGGATTTTCATGTGGGCATGAGTGTGGTTACACACAAGAAGAAACATATCCTCACACTATACAGACATGCAGAAGCGCACACACACACACACACACACACACACACACACACACACACACACACACACACACACACACACACACACACACTCTCTTCCATCTCATCTCTCCTTTTTGTGATCTAACCACCTGGTGTATGACACATACAGTAAATTAGGTATTCTCTCCTGTTCTCTCTCTCTCTCTCACACTCTCTCTCTCTCTCTCTCTCTCTCTCTGTGCATCTGTCTCTAGCTTTTTCTAAAATCCATATTGTCCTCCAATGACATCCAGGTAAATGTCTCATCCATACACACTACACCCCATTGACTGCCATCTCTATAATATTTGATCAATGCTCTCTGAGCTAGTAATGGCCTGTCGTGAGCTTTAAGTGGAAGACACATTACTGATTTTTCCACATGGGATTGAATCCTCGCTGGTCTGGGGGTCGTCACGCTGGACGCTCGCAATCATTATGTTATAGTCTGTGAGGGTGAAAGGCTCTAATCTTCTGTCTCCTGTTCACAGTCGGTACCCTGAAGATGTTTGATTTTTTTTTCTACTGGAGTCGGGATGGAGAATCAGGATGGAGATTGTCAATAGCTTACGATTGATTCACTATTCATATATATATATATATATATAGTACATTGCCATTTAATCCTACGTGCTGCTCATGACATTGATTGCCATCAAATGACGCCCTCGCTGCAACTGTATGCACTACATTTGATTAATGACTTCCTGTCATATTCAACCTTTTATTGACTGATATACTGTCTGACTGAACAGGCAACCGAGTGCACATAACTGGCTGAACGACTGACCTGCTGACTGAACGATTCAAATGAGTTTACCCAACCATCCAACTGACTGACTGACTAGGTGCCCTCCTCAATGACTAATTGACGGTCCAACTGTCTTACTGAGTGCGTAATCAGTGGAAGGCTCAGTGTTTATCAAGCGGACTTGCCACGGCTGCTCAGTTGGGAGTGTGAGTGACAATCTCCCAGGCGACTGTCGCCGTCTCTCCACAAAGAGAGGGAGGGAGGGAGAAGGAGACAGAGAGCGTGCTATTAGCCTTGGGCAGAGAAGAAGGCAGTTATTGATTTTCTAACCTTCTATTATTTTTGTTTTTCTCAGAGAAAGGACAAGAAAGTCAGTCGTGCGTGCGTGCGTGTGTGCAGTACAGTTGTTCAAATGAGGTTCAGATACGTTTTAACCCATTAATACCTGGAACGCATCTGTGTCACTTAAGATGTCTTTGGCTATTCAAAAATAGCAGATATACAAGCTCATAGCGCGGCACCGAGTGCCGTGCTATGAACTTGTAGATCTGCTATTTTTGAAAAATCGTGAAAAAAAAAATGTTTAGATTTTTTTCCAAAAACTGTTAGGATTTAGATTTTTTTTAAAGAATCGCCTCAGGTCTTAAAGGGTTAACTGTATGTGTGGCTCTTCACACAGGAAGTGTGTCCATGTGACGTGTGCAGTGTGAGTGTAAATTAAGCATTGTTACATGGGTAGGTGTTCTTTACTGTTACTATTGCCATGACAGAGATGCTGTCAAAAACGAAGTGCTTCCGTCAAGTTCTGTTCTCTTTTGTAATATTGCGACCATTATCAATAGTAAATCTATGTCATACATAAATAGTAAATCTATGTCATACATAATAGTGAAAACTACTGAGTTTGTAAAGTACTGTAGTTGCTTAATTACACAGCTAACATTGAAATAGCCTAGCAAAGCAATGTTAGCCGGACAGATTAGCATCTCTGTTAACATGGAAATATCTTGATATGTCTATGTTTGTTTCAATGGCAGAGAGACAGTGATGAGGCATATTTAATTTAGGCCTGGCTGAGTGCTTTGAGCACGGAGCTGGAAAGCCTACTTTGACTTGGCCCAATACTACCCATTGTATAGTAAATACAGTGCCCCCATCCCCAAACTTGATCAACTTCCGTCTTGTTGTACTAAAATGAGTAAAAACTAGAAAAAGTGCTCCTCGGAGCACAGGTCTCCGCCAGGTCAGGTAGGTTATTGTGGCCTCCTGGTGGCGCTATAATAGGCCAATGTTTAAAGGGTACCATTTGTTCTTAGGCCTTGCACGGCAATCGGACACTGCATTCATGGTTTGAGGCATTTTGTGCAACATTTTTTTTTGCTAAATTAGACTTGCTGGTGGCGCTACAACAGGCCAATGTTAAAAGGGTGGCATTTGTTCCTCAACATAGTGTGAATGTGCGTGCAAAGTTTGACCGCAATCGGACGGTGCGTTCATGATTTGCGGAATTTTGTTCAAAACAAGCCACTACTGCAAACTTTAGATGTCAATCTTAGCCAATGAGGATGGAATATGAAAAATCAAACACATCCATCTTGATCACATGACTATGGAGATCATGTGTACCGATTTGCGTGAAATTTGGATAAAATCGGAAGGAGTAATATAAAGAAATGTGTTTTACATAAGTCGGCCTCCTGGTGGCGCTATAAAAGGCAGATGGGAAAAATGCAGGGCAAAGGTTTTTCCTTGACCTCTAGGGAGTGCGCATACAAAGTTTTACACAGATCGGTGCAGTTATAGGTAAAAACATGAATCGGCCTGTTATAGCGCCACCATGAGGCTGATTTGAAAATGTTCAAGTGGCATTTCTTCCTCGGCATAGTGGAAATATGCGTGCAAAATGTCACCGAAATTGCATGCTGTGTTCATGATTTGAGGCATTTTGTTGAAAATGGAGCACTCCTGCAAACTTTGGAAGCCATTTTTAGCCAATCAGGATGGAATATGAAAAATCTGAAAGACAAGTTTTGTTTAATGACTATAGAGATACTGTGTACCGATTTGCGAGATTTTTGGACAAAATCTGTAGGAGTACTGTCAAAAAAGATGTTTTGCACAAATCGGCCTCCTGGTGGCGCTATAAAAGGCCCATGTGAAAAATTTGGGGCAGAAGTTCGGAATTGGCATCCAGGGAGTGTGTGTGCACAGTTTCGCTGCGATCAAGCCAACGGTGGCGGAGATTAGCTGGTGACAGACGGACACACACACACACACACACGGACGGACACACACACGGACGGAGGGTAAAACATACTCTCTCGCCATGCCTTTCGGCCTGGCGGAGACAATTAGCACCCAGGAAGGAGTGCATGCAGACAGGATGAAGGACAGAAAGATCAATAACCTATTGATCACATGTTGTGTTTATTGATATAGCCTACAGTAATAAACTGTCAGACCTCATGCGGTATAAAGTTTACATTTATCATCGCTACTGCTCAGCTCGAATAGTTGCTAATTATATAATGAGTTAGCAGCAAAGAAACCTGCTTCATCCAGTTAAGCAGCCTGGTACATTGTACATAAGACCATGACCATCTGCCCCAGTTGTACGGTGCATTATTTTTGCTGCATTTGGGTCCACAGACTTAGCTCTATGTGGCCCCCAATCTAGTTCCTACGTACATCCCAATGCAGGCCTTGAGCTAGAAACTTTGGCTGCCCTGCCTGCCCTAGGTGTAATGCATAAAAAGCTTTTTGTGCCTTTAAATTAACCAAGTGTGGATTTGCTTGAGTCCTGACTCTAGCCTGGGGCACCAGATTTAGCAGGGCCAAGTGTATACTGTGCTGAAGGTGCTAGGGGTCAGTTAGAGACTTGGGGAGCTAGCTCATACACTATGCATGAGGCTTAGAGTCCCGTCACACTGCCTAGGGTGAGTTTGACAATGCCAAATACACCCTACTGCCACACACATACGTATGCTAGCGCACACACACACACACACACACACACACACACACACACACACACACACACACACACACACACACACACAAGCACTCATGCAAGCGTACAATGTCACACACACAAACAAATAGAGCCATACTGAAACACAGTGTGCGGACACATGCTGTTTCTCCATATCGTGGGATGCGAGTGGAACAGCAAAGCTAAATCCCCTCGTCACATTCACTGCTCATCTCCAATTCAATGGCACAGGCCGCGATACCCTCGGATGCACTTGGCAAGCTAACAGCTAGCCTGCCAGCATGCTTGCTTGCCCATCGGCCTGCCAGCATAGCACTGACAGTTAGCATGCCAGCTAGCCTGCTAAGCGGCCACCACTACCTAATGCTTCAGTAACCCAGGGTCGTTGTTTGTGTACAGACACAAGAGGGGCTATAACTTCCCCAGTAGAGGACTTTATCACTAAGAGGAAATCTGCTAATTCTAGACTAGTTTTCAGCACTAATACTGTACAGTCATAGACATTCCTTAACGAGGATTATTTTCTAGATTATTCGATTAATCGGTTGAATAATCACTAAGAAAATAATTGATAGTTTCATTCCTATACAAGTCACTCCGTCCTCCAGTAGCCTTTTTTACTGCATGATTCCTACTAGCCATCTAAAAGTGTGCGTGCGTGCGTGTGTGCGTGCGTGTGTGTGTGCAGCGAACCAACCAATCAGAGCCAAATTTCTTCAACACACACTTGTGTACACGCCAGTAGGCCAAGTAACCCCCCGTTTTTTTTCACATAATTCATATTTTGTACTTTTTGAAATAAAAAACGTTTTAAACCTATTTTTATATACTGGAAGTCAATGGAGGTCAGATTGAGCTGAAGCTTTGCCCAAAAGTTAAGACGACAGATGACGATGACTGATGTCATAGACTGGCCACATGAATTCCGATATCCATGCAAGCCATGCCGTTATTAGACCATGTCTTGTTTTTTTTTATGCGTGTGTGTCTGTGTTTTCTTTGTTTTCTTTTGTTAATTAGTATTATAGGCAAGTTGTATGAAGTGAGGTGGACAAAAGTGACACTTATCCACAGATAATTTCCTCTGGAATGAAAGTTTTTCTTCTGGAATGAAATATCTTAAGAACTTTACCTGACAGGAAAAGTAAGGACTATTATGCTGTCATCTGTATTGTTGAAATATTAATATTAAAATTAGAATTGGAATGTCAGAACATTTTTGTTTCCACTGCTTCTCTAAATTGGATGCCTGCAGTTTTGGACTGCACTTGTTCATCTGGTGCCAGAGAGATGTCTCCAGGAAGCGTCTTAATCCATTGTCAGCGATTCTTTCAGAAAGACATTGCACTCCACTTGTCACATGCCATTGTGTAACGTGTATGCTGTGTGGTTTTTGCTGGATTTGTGGCCAAGAACACAGCGAAATGCTCAGCATTAATTCATCCATTTGTGACTATATGACAGTGTACAAATGTAACCAAATGTGTAGGTTTTCAGAGTTAAATTAACACTAAGGACTTTACTGTGCAAGTGTCTTATTTCCAGGACCACCATCATAGGTTGTTGATTAAACCTGTCAAGATAGCATGAGTGGCAGCAAAAATAAGCTCATATTCCCTACCACCATGTGATGTTTTTAGAGCTGAAATGATTTGATAATCCTTGTGAAAACAAAGTGGATGCTCAGCATTAACAAATCAGTTCATTCCTCTTTTCTTCCCACTAGCGTAAAGTTTGCTTAAATACAAATGGCAATGCGACATCACACACCACGTTGCGCCGCATTGTGAGCTTGTAGGTCGGTTACTTTCAGCAACGAGATTTGGCATAGAAGGAAAAATAAGTCAGCCTTGGGAGACTCCGGTAAATGAAATATATAGGGTTTAAGTGCTCTAGCTCCTCTAGATCCATCAACTGCCTTGCTCAGTGGTACAAAAACTGTATTTGTAGTTGCGGAGGGAGTCACTCGTATGAAGAACTCTGGTAAAGTTTGTTGTCATTGTCTTCAAGGGTCAAGCAGAGAGGTTTTCCGCTAAGACATAAACATGCCATCCACAATGTTACTGCAAACTATTTCCAAGTGAATTCACTCTGATGTCCAGAGAGTGGGCGAGGTTAGCTCCATTCTTCCCCTCAGCTGCTGCATGTGTTCCAGCAAGTATAGACTGCTGGAACTGTGTGTGTGTGTGTGTGTGTGTGTGTGTGTGTGTGTGTGTGTGTGTGTGTGTGTGTGTGTGTGTGTGTGTGTGTGTGTGTGTGTGTGTGTGTGTGTGTGTGTGTGTGTGTGTGTGTGTGTGTGTGTGTGTGTCGCCCCATAGCAGTTGTCTACTACTCTGTATTGCCACCTACAGTGGAAGGCCAACTCTAATAGCTGCAGGCTAAACACTTTCAGAGCAAAGGTCATCGTCTCTATAACAAGTACTGCTCACAACCCAGGGACATGCTTCAGGTCCTGTGTGCCGTGTGTTTGCTGCAGTTAAAGTGCAGTTGTTATGCAATAAGGTTTTCTGATTATGGTGTTATTCTGTAGACCAAAAAAAGTTAAAACCTTATTCCTTGCAAGCACACAGGTCGTGTTGGAGATGATGTGGACATAGTTGGAGGCAGAAAAGTAGTTGACTGGGGGTGGCATAACAAAAAGAAAAAGAATAGCTGACATCCACATCTCAGACATTTTTGTGGTACATCACTGTCCATCCCACAGTGAATTGAATAGCTAACGGAAAGCCTATTTTTCTGTGAATAGTTCACCTGTATCCCATCAGTGTAGATGTGTATATAGGCGTTTTAGTGCGTTATGTAGCAGAAACAATTCCCTAATTTGATTTGCTGGGAGTCTACAGTTTGAGATAGTACAGTATGTGTGGGTTAGATAGCCAGTAAGCTATAATAAGACTTTCAGAGAAAAATCACAGAAGTTTTGCTGTCCTTTACGGATAAACAGCAGTGATGGTGACCAATGGTGGAAAAAGTACTAAAATCTTTTACTTAAGTAAATGTATCAATACTGCAATGTAGAAATAAGTAAAGTATATCAAAATGTACTTAAAGTACCAAAAGTAAAAGTACTCATTGTGCAGAATGTCCCATTTCAAGTTTTCAAATGTACAGTATACAAATCTTTTGAAAATAGCCGATCTACAAGCTCACGATGCCTCGCATCGCGACGCATTGTGAGCTTGTAGATCGGCTATTTTCAAATGGCCGGAATGTACAGTATATAGGGCTGAAGTGGTCAATGTATGTTTTGTACAAAGTAACTAGTAACTAAAGTTTTCAAATAATTGTAGTGGAGTAAAAGTACAATATTGCCTCTGAGATGTAGTGGAGTAAAAGTAAAAGTATTGGAAATTGGAAATACTGAAGTAAAGTACAAATACCTCGAAATTGTACTTCAGTGCAGTACTTATGTAAGTGTGCTTAGTTACTTTCCACCACTGATGGTGACAGGAAATGCTGCCGCACTCTGTATAATGTTCTGCAAGACGCTGACCCTCCTCTACTGTTTTGTCACGCCGTCAATTTTCTGTGCTGCAAACCATCCGGGAGGACATGGTTATTATTATGAATTTAGAATGTGATGACCTCTCTCTCTCTCTCTCTCTCTCTCTCTCTCTCTCTCTCTCTCTCTCTCTCTCTCTCTCTCTCTCTCTCTCTCTCATTCTTCACAGAGCTTGCTGAGCAACCGCGGCTGAGGGCCCCAAAGCAATCAGAGGAGGAGGGGGAACAAGAGGAACATGTCCAAATCCATCCGCCTCTCATTGTCTTCTGTCCCTCTCTGTCCGCCCGTCCATCTATTTATCACTAAGCACATCCCTCGTGTTTTTTGGAGTGTATTATCTTGACTCATCGCTCCAGTGTGTGAGTGTACGATGATGAGTTGATTTATTGTGAAGTTGTGCAGGCACACTCCTGCTGTCACCCAAATAAATCCCAGTGATCCAGGGGAGAGGACGCTGCAGATTGTGTGTCTGTCTGTTTGTTTTGATTTGTGCGTGCGTGCCTGCATGTGGATAGATAGAGACCTTTATTGATCCCTCAGGGGAAATACAGGCGCCAGACGCAGCCCAGCAGTTAAGGTACAGATGCAGAGTAAGAGAAGTACTGTGAAATACAGTCATACTGTAGGAAGAATATCATCGCAAAAAACACCATCAACTAGAAAAAGTGCTCCTCCAGGACCCAGGTCAGGTAGGTTATTGTGGGCCAGCCATGTTGATGGAATATGAAGAATCAGACAGATCCGTCTTGATCACATGACTATAGAGATGATGGGTACCGAATTGCGTGAAATGTGGACAAAATCTGTAGGACTAATATCAAAATGTGTTTTGCAAAAATGGGCCTCCTGATGGCGCTATAATAGGGCAATGTCAAAAGGGTGGCAATTGGACACTGCGTTCATGAATTGAGGCATTTTGTTCAAAACGGGCCACTCCTGCAAACTTTAGATGTCAATCTTAGCCAATCAGGATGGTGGAATATGAAAATCTAACTAGATTAGTCTTGATCACATGACTATAGAGATAATGTGTACCGAAAATGTGGATAAAATAATCTGTAATCGCTATAAAAGGCAGATGTGAAAAATGCAGGGCAAAGGTTTTTCCTTGGCCTCTAGGGAGTGCGCATACAATGTTTTACGCAGATCGGTGCAGTAATGCAAATCGGCCTGTTATAGCGCCACCATGAGGCCGATTTGAATTTTTTTCAAGTGGCATTTCTTCCTCGGCCTGGTAGGAATGTGCGTGCAAAATCTTCACTGAAATCATGAATGCAGCGTTCATGATTTGAGGCATTTTGTTCAAAACGGAGCACTCCTGCAAACTTAGGAAGCCAATCTTAGCCAAGCAGGAGGGAATATGAAAAATCTGAAAGACCCGTTTCGTTTAATGACTATAGAGATACTGTGTAACGATTTGCGTGATGTTTGGACAAAATCTGTAGGAGTACTGTCAAAAAATGTGTTTTGCAACAATCGGCCTCCTGGTGGTGCTATAACAGGCCCATGTGAAAAAATTGGGGCAGAGGTTCTGCTCTGGCATCCAGGGAGTGTGTGTGTGCACAGTTTCGCTGCGACCAAGCCAACGGTGCCGGAGATTAGCTGCTCGCAGACAGACACACGCACGCACGCACGCACGGACAGGGTGCAAAACTATTCTGACTCTGCCACGCCTTAGGCCTGGCGGAGACATTAATGAACAAAAGTATTCGACAGTATGTAGTGCACCCTATACAATAGCCTGCACTATGCAGAATACAATACACAGTGTATATGTGCATGGTGGGCAGACTTCTTTCTGTCAATTCTGTACTAGATAGGTAGATAGATAGAATTGTTTTATTATAGTGTCCTGCACCACACGATGCCCAGCCCGCACAGGCTTACAAGACACTCACAAAATGTACATGTACCAAGATACACCACAAACAGAATACATGAACATATTGATTGTCCAGGCTGTGAGTTACGGATACATCGTTCTCCAACGCAGCTGCCATGCATGTCTATGAATTTTCCTAAAGCAAAAACTTCCTTAGTGAACAGCCAACTTAACATACAACATTCAGACGTCCAAAACAAATCTGGATTCTTATCCAGGATTTTTTCAAATAAATAATTTCTTACATCATTGTACAGTGGACAGTGAAAAGCAAAACTCTATGCTGTACTAATAATGCTCCCAATAGTGAGGAAGGTGTCGTATGCATCCTTCCCACAATGCACGGCTGGCCCTGGGCTTCATTGCATGACGTGCTCATGGTTTCATTAAGAGAAAGGAAACGAAGTGTGTGTGTGTGTGTGTGTGTGTGTGTGTGTGTGTGTGTGTGTGTGTGTGTGTGTGTGTGTGTGTGTGTGTGTGTGTGTGTGTGTGTGTGTGTGTGTGTGTGTGTGTGTGTGTGTGTGTGTGTGTGTGTGTGTGTGTGTGTGTGTGTGTGTGTGTGTGTGTGTGTGTGTGCGCAGACTACTACTACCACACCGTGTGAGACTACTGCAAGTCCAGTACAGCTGCATAGGTTTTTGTGTCTGTCTGTCTGTCCGTCTGTTTGTCTTATCTCCTGTTTTCGTGCGTGTGTGTCTCTATGTGTGTGTGTGCGTGCAGACAGTACGTTCCTATGAACAGTACACCGGACTGGCCAACTATTGTCCCTGCTGTCTGTGTTGCCATGGAGACAGCGAGGCTTGATGCTGGTGGCAAGGTGTGGAGGAAGCTCCCAGATAACCCTGGGGGTCAGTGCACAGAGCACACACACACACACACACACACTTAACCCATCCGTGTGTGTGTGTGTGTGTGTGTGTGTGTGTGTGTGTGTGTGTGTGTGTGTGTGTGTGTGTGTGTGTGTGTGTGTGTGTGTGTGTGTGTGTGTGTGTGTGTGTGTGTGTGTGTGTCTTATTTCCACTTAAATAAATAGACACACTCGGCCACCCTTGGAATGACAGGGGTTTCTTATCGCACACACATGCACGCTCACTGACACACACGGACACGGACACGGACACACACACACACACACACGCACACACACGCACACACACGCACACACACACACACACACAGTATATTGGCATTAACCTAAATTATGAACAGACATTGCATGTTCATGTGTACACATGCACACGCACTCAGAGTTGCCGGGCAGTGTGTGGTTGTTTGTAAAAAACTTGCCTCTGTGCGGTATCGATCGCACAACAACACCGACACACAGACAACTGAGCCACCGCCCTGCTATGTGCACGGAGCATGGAATGTCTGGCCGTTGAGCTGCTGAGAGAGAGGGAGACAAAGAGAGAATGAAAGAAGTGATCTCAGTGTGCTGGAAAAAGAGAGAAAAGCGCATCTACTGTACTATGTGCACACGTCCCGGGAGTGTGTGTGTTTTCTGTTGGACTGCATGTCTGTGTGCCTTCATGCATTGTGAGTGAGCACACTACAACATGCCTATCCCTCTGTCGGTCGGTCTCTGAATACCTCGGACCGCATCTTCCACAGACCACACTAGGGATTAGGGATTTTTTCCTCTCAGCACAGGTGCCACACATATTACCTATATTAAATCCAACACCGTATTAGAGAGTCTCTCATATCCCTTCGCTCTCCCTGACATTTCTCCACAAATACCAACCTATTCATTCTGTTATTGCGTTTTTCCTATTCAACGACTCCCTGATTAAACAAGCCGTGAACCGCCCAGGCAATGCTATCTGCCATTTGGCTTTTATTAGAAAACCACCACCTTTAATTAAAGTGATATTTTGCTAAGATATTGGATAAGAGAGTAGAATAGTGCGAGGGGGCAGGGGACATGTTTTTATGAAATGTTTTGTGGGTAGAATGAGATAAACACAATAATGGTGGTAGGTGGAAGTCAGGCATTATAGAAGCCGACGTCGATAGACCTGAAATAGTCACGTCCCCAAATGAAACCACAATCCATATAACTCCCAAAACACTTTAAATATTGCCCTCGCTCGCTTGTACTTCTCCACAACCGGATGCATTTGATAGCCCTTACTTTGCACGTGGCTCTGTTTCAACTCCACAACTTCCCCTTTCCCTTTTCATCGCTTTATTGCTTGAAAGATGTGGGATTGAGGTTGCCGTGGAAACCAATTCACCTTTGATTGTAGAGACAGCTGCAAGGTGTGAGGTTAGAAAATGGCAGCTTGCGCCTCGCTATGCGCACAGCTATTGATTTCCAGTCCAAAGCAATTACTCTGCCCAAGTGAGTATGGCCAACAAAACATGGATATAGAGAGCAAGGGATGCTACTGTTAAATGTGTTTCAGTGAGTGCTAATGCTTGGTCTGCAACAGCCCTGAATGGGAACCCCACTATGAGGCAGGGTCTGCAGGGTCTGCGGGGTCCCATGCAGTAGCCATCGTTTGGAGGGCTGTTATTGCCTTAATGGAAGCATTTCCAGAATGCTAACCTGTTTTATAGCTTTACAGGCAGCTCAGAGGTGATAAGCAGGATGAGTCTTTCAGCTCCAGCTCCTCGTGTCATATCATAATCTTTGCATTTACTTGTGTATGCGTTGACATTTGTCATTATGTTTCTGTAGAATTAGTATTTGAATTTGAACAAATAAATTCAAATGCTGTAGTTCTAGTTTTGGGATAAAATGTATCTAATCACACACATTGTTGTATTTTTGTTAATATAGATATAATGTGATACAGTTTGTGATTTGGCATAGGCCTATGAACACCCACAGCATTAAACGTCCCTCCAATAATGGAGTTGGAACAACATCATTATTTATGTTCAGGAGGGACGACCACGCCTGATAATAACTCCTCCCCCGCTCATTAATCTCAGTGGCTACAGCAGCAGTGGTGGCTTATCCAACGGGCTTGAGGTGCTGAAGCACAGGGCACCAACCCGGGGGGGGGGGCACCAAACGGCGTGAAGACGAAAAAAATTCGGCGAAAATCGGCTGGATTTTGAAGCAGGGCTCCGCGCAGCCCCCCCTAGCCTGGTAAACCCTCCCTCCGGAAATCTCATTTCCATTTGATTCCAGGAGTGAGTCTGGCCTGATCGCCCATTCTGCAATATTGGCTGTGGGCTGGAGTTGGGCGGGAGTAATACCGTTGACTGACAACCCCTTCAGCCAATGATCGTTTTTCCCCTTCAGCCAATCAGCAGTTCACCAGACTAATGTGACTTTTGAGACGGCCATGCCCAAAATGGGTTGCCTTATTCGGATACATGCATGTCACTGCCCGCCCCTACCGGTTCTCTAAATTTTTATTTTTAAATAGGCTCTGTCATGATTAATTGACCACATATATGAAGTTAAACAACTAAATTCTATCCAAACGATATCTTATAGGTACATTCCGTGCCTCAATATAGAAGTTTGAGAGCCTTTTGAAGTAAAAAAATAGCGGAGAAAACTGCCCACAGAAACAATGGCTGCCGTTCGTGTTTTGTCGGCTGCATTCAGGCTGCACTCGGTGCCATTCGGGCTCACTCGAACTCGCCACCTGATTGGCCAACTGTCGCTGTCAATCACAGAACGATGTGCGACGACGCTGATAGGCTCTTTTTTTTGGTAATGCGCTAGAAACGCCCATACAAGCCATCAGGCCAGACTCACTCCTGGAATCAAATGGAAATGAGATTTCCGGAGGGAGGGTTTACCAGGCTAACCCCCCCCCCCCCCCCCCCGTTGACAAAACGCTCCCGGGGGGCACCGAACCGGGTCCAAGCACCGGGCACCACGAAGGGTTAATCCGCCCCTGTACAGCAGGTCCGCAAGTGATACTTTTGAATGAAAATTTATTTCATTTCATTTTGTGTTGTTGTTGCTAAAGTTATGGGACAAAGCCTACATCATTTTGAGTTCGGTACATGTTTGACAGTTGGCTATTGAGGCAAAGTGTTCTAATCTATGTTTTACTGCAAAAGTCTTGTTTTGTTATTAGGCTCTTTTTTGACATCTTTGTGGGTTCGCTCTTTCTAAACTAGTAGAGAACGATGTCAACAGATGTGAGATGCTGTCAGGCTTCTATAATTCTTGTGCTCCACCATGAAGGTTTAATTGGGATCAGTTCAGGTAAAGAGACTCTTGTAAAACTCTGGGAACACAGAAATAATCAAGTGTACAGAGACAGACACAGACGTCTCATACCTACCTCTCAGTCCCTTTCAATTACCTTTGGGCCTGTGTTCCCTTTTAACCCTTTAAGGCCGGGAAGGTATCTGTGTCATTTTAAGATTTCTTTGGCTATATAAAAATAGCAGATATACAAGCTCGTAGCGCGGCACCGAGTGCCGCGCTACGAGCTCTGCTTTTTTTTTTTTAAATGTGTGCAAATCTTTAGGTTGAATATATATATACTTTGTTAAAGAGAAAGTTTTTTAACTCAAATCTTTTTACAAATTCACTAAAAAAATAAACTCAAAATTTTACAAATGTCTTGTAAATCCTAAAAAAAAAAAATTCCTAAAGTTTTTTTAAATAATTGTTTTTACTTATGTTGCTCATTATTATTATCAATGGTTTTCAAACTTTTTGTGTCAAGGACCCCCAAAATAATATGTATTTGTCCGCGGACCAAAAAAAAAAATGTTGTTCCAGAGACACGATTTTTCTAAAAATAGCAGATCTACAAGCTCATAGCGCGGCACCGAGTGCCGCGCTATGAGCTTGTATATCTGTTATTTTTGAATAGCCAAAGAAATCTAAAAATGACACACAAAATGCGTTCCCGGTCTTAAAGGGTTAAAGCTGCAGTGCATCCGCAGTTAAATTGATCTGCTTTCTTGCATACATTGTTGTAACAACCATTTGGCTGAAATACAGTTACAAGTCATCTTGCACTGGAAAATATGCCATAATAACCATGATGCGATAGTCGTGGGGAGCATGAGTATGGGATACTGATGGGTGGGCCTTGCATTTAATTGGGTGGGCCAAAACTAGCCTAAATCTATGGAAGCAGAAGCAGGGTCCACTGATGAATGTACCGTATAGGTGTGGGAAGCCGTCAGTGAGCAGAGGCAGAACGAGGGAGGTCTGCCAATGCACATAATTGGTCACTTCTGTCTCAATGGTACCTTCATACCACCTGCAAATTTATTATTTTCAGTCCTTGTGATTATCAACAAGACTGGGTCAAAACCTAGTGTATACAGTAGCTAACGCTAGAGAGCCTTTAATGTGAAATGACCAATATAGGAAGTGATGAAGTTAACCAGGAAATGTATTAGAGTACTGACACACACACACACACACACACACACACACACACACACACACACACACACACACACACACACCCACACCCACACCCAGCACCCACACCCACCCACCCACACACACACACACACACACCCACACACACACACAGACTCTCTCAGAGACAGCCTTATGCAGACAGAGCCACACTGTAAGAAAAATGTGTCAGTGTTTAGAATGTTTATTTTTTTTAAATACATTTGCTCAAATCAAATCAAGTACCACTTTGCATCAAGTCCCGCCTCGATACATATCCTGTTTCATTGTGAAACGTGTCAAAGCCAAAACAGCCCTCTGTCTTATGAGGTGCTTGAATGAAAAGTTAAACTCTGTTCTCAGCCAACTTGGCAACATGTATGAGAATTCTACAGTGAGCCTAATGGTGTGTGTGGCTTTATCAATGTCAGTTTTCAGTCCATTTTGCGCACACGCACACACTCAACAGAGCTCTCTAGTTAATTGAATAAATCTTTGTATTAAACAGTGTTAATGTGGACTGGAACTGGCTCCTGGGTAATTGAATTAGACCGCCCACCCCACCCTGCGTGCTGAACCAATGGGACAAGAGGAACCTCACCTACAAAAGAGAAGAGGAAGAGAAGACACGGGGCAAGCAAGAGGCGAGTACTCAATTAAAAAGAATCATAAGGCTGTGTCTAACTTGTCCTTGAACAAGTCCTATCATAATTAAATAGAATGATCGTCTATCATTAAAGCATCATGGAAAAAAGGGGACAGACGATAGACCATGATATTCAAGACCCCCCTTTCCCTGCAGAAACTGGCCTGCAGTTCACTTTTTGTTGGCACATGTTGAATGTCATCATCAACTCCGGATGACCGCTGACTCAGGGTCAGCCAAACTTTTCATTGTACAGTAACAACGACGCGTATGAAGCGCATGTGTAACCGGGGTCTTAGTCATATGTCATTGTGGTATTTATTACTTAATGTTTGGACAAAACAACTTCCATAGATAGCTGTGTTCTGACCTGAATAGCATGATGAGGATGTTGGATATAGACATAAAAGGCAATTCTGCAATGTGGCCTATATGTCATGTTATTGTTATCTATTTCAGTGACTGGAGACTATTGACTGACTGACTATTACTGTTACATGGATTAGATAAAAGTATTTTGGGATGAAAAAAGATGCATTTTAGATGTAACCAAGTATACTGGCTCCATAACTCCTTGTCTCGCATTTGTTACAAACTTAACCGCTTGAAAATCGGTTGAAAATTTAGGAAGTTAAGATGATTTTAATAGTGAAGAGACCGCCTGCTTCAATGGACATACATGCATTAGAAGGCTCGGCTCCCCCTTCCCAATATGGCATAGCAGTGGTGGCCATTTTCTGGTTCCACTTCAAAACAGTCAATGCATTTTTCCCATTGACATTTCCAAAAATATTTATATCAATTATTTTAAGCCTAGAATCAAGCCATCCAGGGTCCTGGTGAATCATCAATTTTTTGATGATATATAATTAAATATATAAATGTTTAATGGTCATGATTCACCAGGACACAGGATGGCTTGATTCTAGGCTTAAATTAATTGATATAAATATTTATTTCAATGGGAAAAATGCATTGACTATTTTGAAGTGGAACCAGAAAATGGCCGCAGCACTGCTATGCCCATATGGCAGCTGCAGAGACACATCGCTCTTATGAACTGCAGTGGCCAATTAGGTATCTACGTTTCTACATCTATGCTTTTCACAGCAGCCATTTCAACAGGTAAACACAGCTGAAGGTTATAACATTGATTGTTATGTATGTGTTACTGTGCCCAGACCCTTAGAGAGAGAGAGAGAGTTATGACACGCTTTGATCTCGCTGCAAAGCGGGGCCGCAATGGGCAATAGTTCCAAACATTGGAACTATCTCATTGAGATTGAGAACGAGCATTTTCGCATTCCATTCTTACAATGGGAGTCAACGCTAGCGTCGTCACTCTCATATTAGATCACGCTGACTGTGCCACACCAGCATGGACAGCTCCTGTACAGTTGCACCATTGGGGCACACACAAATGCCTAAATGAAATACTATTAATGTTATTAGCTTCAGCTGCGTTTACTTGGTCCATTGTGCATGCAAAATGGTCCATTGTGCTCAGGGGCAATCCTCTGAATTCTAATGTTGGCATTTTTCCTGCTTGAGAAAATGACTGCGCACTTGATGTCCACTTGAAGACAGACAGACAGACAGACAGACAGACAGACAGACAGACAGACAGACAGACAGGCACTAGAGGCAGCGGTTCCCTTATGTGCTGTATATGGGTCTGAAGAGGGCCACGAAGACGCAGCAGGAGCCCAGACCCCTATCTCTGGAGTGAGTTGAGCCCCGCTTTATCATCATACAACACAGGAGCCAGGCCTGGGTGGGAAGGAGCAGAGATCCAGGAGCAAAGGTCAGGAACCCTGTAGTGGTACATCAAACAGAGAGAGAGAGAGAGAACAGAGAGGAGTGGGAGAAGCAATAAAAGGGAAAGGAGATGAGGCTAGGAAGTGGAAATATGTCCATGAAAAAGACAACGGTGGTGGGTTTGGGGGGTGGGCACAAAACCCATCAAGGTTAACAGAAGGTCACACAGGGCTCATTTGGGGAGTGGGGAGAGAGAGAAAGAGAGCGAGGCAGTGAAAAGAGTCCATTGAGGCCTGTAGAGGCAGCTTGAAGCAGATAGCTCTCCTTCTTTCCCCTTTATTACATTACACTGGTGGATAAAAGAATTGTACATGCTCTAAAGTCATTACAGCCCAGAGTAAAGACCAGCTCAGAGGCCAACACAGCACCTTAACCCCTCTCAGCAAGTCTGGAGTGTGAGTGTGTGTGTGTGTGTGTGTGTGTGTGTGTGTGTGTGTGTGTGTGTGTGTGTGTGTGTAAATGTCTGAAAGACTGCATGTTTGTGTATGTGCGTGTGCATGTGTGCTATGCTATACGTGAGCACATGGACACATACTCAGCAAACCAAAGTGGCACATCACTTAATCCCTCCCCAGTAACGGATAAGCCCACAGTCTTATCTTTTCTCTTCCTCACACCCGCTTTCCTTTCCACTCTTTCTATCCTCTGGAACCACTGCCCCCCCCCCCATCCATTCACCATTC